>NC_083585.1:21678646-21995521 GCF_027579695.1 Neoarius graeffei
TATATCACAATGACCACATTTCAGAGGGAACTAAATTTCACCGATTTTATGAAATCAAAACACCGTCTAGCTTTAAGAAGGAAAAGCGTTACAGGTGACTACCTCATGAAGCTGGTTAAGATAATGCCAATAGCATGCAAAGCATTATCAGGCTAAACGGTGGCTACTTTGAAGAATCTAATATATGAAACATTTTGTTTTTTAACACTTTTTTTTGTTCAATACATAATTCCATATTTGTTCCATATATTATATCATAGTTTTGATGTCTTCAGTATTGATGTATTCTATGATGTAGAAAATAGTCAAAATACAGAAAAACCTAAGAATGAGTTGTGATGTACAAACTTTTGACTGGTACTGTATGTAAATATTCATTTAACTACCTAAAATTAGTGACCTCTAAATGCAAGTGGAACCAACTCTTATAACTGTTCAGTTGTTCTGGGTTCATTTTTTTCTGCCTACAACAAGCTTCATCAGCTCAACTTCAAGCATTCATTTATATTCACTATTCCACCAACATGATCGAGAAATGTTTTTACTTACATTTTAATCATGCTTTGGCCTTTTGCCTGCAAAAATCATGTTGGGTAAAAATAGTCAGTCGACATAAAGATCTTGCTTGTTAAACCTGATTTCCAGACATAGTAAAGGTCACACTTTGATCAAGTTGTTGGACAGTTGAAGTTCACTTTATTGTCAAATGTTTCTAGAAGACAGTGCACAAGGAACTACAAAATGCTTGTGCGACAGTGGCTCACCCATACAGTTAACATAAAGTGCATACAACAAATGAACAGACAACATACAAGACTGGAACATTGGGAGAGATTTCATAGAGGTGGGAGAAAAGGATATATACAAGTCAGATTGAATGTGGAATGAATTGTGTACATTGAGTTGTACAGTGGTAGCACGATGGTGTAGTGGTTAGCGCTGTCGCCTCACAGCAAGAAGGTCTGGGTTCGAGCCCCATGGCCGGCGAGGGCCTTTCTGTGTGGAGTTTGCATGTTCTCCCCGCATCCGTGTGGGTTTCCTCCGGGTGCTCCGGTTTCCCCCACAGTCCAAAGACATGCAGGTTAGGTTAACTGGTGACTCTAAATTGACCGTAGGTGTGAATGTGAATGGTTGTCTGTGTCTATGTGTCAGCCCTGTGATGACCTGGCGACTTGTCCAGGGTGTACCCTGCCTTTCGCCCGTAGTCAGCTGGGATAGGCTCCAGCTTGCCTGCAACCCTGTAGAACAGGATAAAGCAGCTAGAGATAATGAGATGAGTTGTACAGTACAAAAAAAAAATCCAGTGTAGTGCAAGTGATGACATCCATCCATCCATCCATCCATCCATCCAACCCTCCGGGGTCACGGGGGAAGCTGGAGCCAATCCCAGCTAACTTCAGGCAAGAGGCAGAGTACACCCTGGGCAAGTCACCAATCTGTCACAGAGACAAACAACTATTCACACTCACATTCACACCTACGGGCAATTTAGATTAGCCAGATGACCTAATCCACATGTCTTTGGATAGTGGGAGGAAACCAGAGCACCTGGAGGAAACCCCCACAAGCATGGGGAGAACATGCAAGCCCCACGCAGAAAGGCCCCAGTTGACTGCTAGGTTTGAACCCAGAACCTTCTTGCTGTGAGGCAAAAAACTGCTGATAAATTTAGCACTGGCTAAAACAGAAAGGTGTCAGTATTAACTTTTTCAGCAGTAAAGTAGCTCTTCAGTGGGATTGGACCATATGGGCTTGCCTTCGTGCCCCATGCAAATCAGTGAGCCTTTGACATCCATGACCCTGTCATTGTTTCACTGGTTGTCCTTCCTTGGACCACTTTTTTTCGGTTCTAACTACTGCATACCAGGAACACCCCACAAGACGGACCATTTTGGAGATGCTCAAACCCAGTCATCTCACCATCACAATTTAGCCCTTGTCAAACTTGTTCAGATCCTTACGCCTGCCCATTTTTCCTGCTTCCAACACATCAACTGCAAGAACTGATTGTTCTCTTGCTGCGGAATATATCCCACCTCTTGACAGGTGCCACTGTAATGACACAGTCATTGTTATTCATTTCACCTGTCTGTTGTTTTAATGTTATGGCTGATTGGTGTAATGGTGAAAATGCACATCAGTTGAATCAGTTCAGTTTCGAATCAGATTCCAGCTATGAAAATGTCCTTGATGCACCTGCACTCCTGCACCATCTGAATGAAATCTTTAAAAGCTATTTAAAGATTTAGTTCTAGTTTTGGAGGAAACCAGACTTTAAAATTCCTTGATTTCTTGATATCTGGTTGAGATATGTGCGAAAGAGAAACACAATTCAGGTAAGTCCATCATTTTCAGAATTATATATTGGAGAAAATGTCAATTTCACCAGGTGAAGGTTTTTTTTTTATGCCACCATGCATGCACTGGGGTTGAAAAGTCTGAGACTACACTGGAAACCTGGGAATTTGTTTTTCATTTTAAACTGGAAATAAACTGAATATATTTGAATTTTTTGGGGGGGATAAAACCAAAAACAAAAGGAAGTTAAATTTCATCCATCCATCCATTATCTGTAGCCACTTATCCTGTGCAGGGTCACGGGCAAGCTGGAGCCTATCCCAGCTGACTTTGGGCGAAAGGCGGGGTACACCCTGGACAAGTCGCCAGGTCATCACAGGGCTGACACATAGACACAGACAACCATTCACACTCACATTCACACCTACGGTCAATTTAGAGTCACCAGTTAACCTAACCTGCATGTCTTTGGACTGTGGGGGAAACCGGAGCACCCGGAGGAAACCCACGCAGAGACGGGGAGAACATGCAAACTCCACACAGAAAGGCCCCTGTTGGCCACTGGGCTCGAACCCAGGACCTTCTTGCTGTGAGTCGACAGTGCTAACCACTACACCACCATGCCGCCCAATGTTAAATTTCTAGGTCATTATTTAAACTTAAGTAAATTTGTCACAATGACCAAGGTCAAGTTTGTCCTTGAGTTTTACTCCATACATTGAAGAATGTGTTTAGATGACACTGTGATGGACTCGCTCTGACACAGATCATCAGGTTTGACACAAATTTATGGAGTCTGTGACAGCTTGAGTGCAAAATGGTACACGCCAAATTCAAGAGAATTGTGAAATTCATGTCCATGATTATTTCTAAGATTCTACTTTTCACTCAAGTTGTTGCTAATAAAATAAATAAGTGTATAACTGAGTGTTTAGTGGATTGCAGTAAAAATGTTTATGGATTTTACAACTTAGAGTTTTGAAATTTCAGGACCGAGGTACAAAGTAATATAGAAAACCAAGGCATCATAACAATCTATGTAACACTATAGTAATATAGTTACTGTATTTCCTACAAAAGCACCTCAAGCCATCATGTCCTTTTCTCCTGAAGCTTCATCCATGTGTTTGCTGTGTTGTTTATTGCTGGGGAACTGCTCAGTGACCTGGTTGTCAGCTGGCTTGATGGTGTGTTTGCTCATGGACTGGCTGTCCAGATGTATTTGTTCTGTAGTTTGGGATGGGCTTTCATCCTGACACACAGTCCTCTTTGCTGCACTAGAGTTAGACAGTCTGTCTCTCATCTCCTTCAGTCTCTGTTCGACTGTGTCCTGTGGACACTTTAACGTCGATGCTTGCTCCTAAGACAGAGTGAGCAAAGGGCAAATTTTGGATGGATGCCAAGAGAAATGGTGAAAGTAAAAGAGAACAAATGTGAATACAAAGGCTGTGAGAGACAGGAGCTTGCCAATAATCAAAGCCCACTAGACGTGAGGGCCAAAAATAGCAGAGCGCAGCTGAACGACTCATAAAAACTTGAACGTTAAGAGGGTGACTCAGCATAGGGGAACATACACGACGTGAACTCAAGGTGAATCAGAGTCATTTTAGGAAGAGACAGGCTGTATATTTTGTTTCTGTGAAGTGAGTTGCCAGTAAATTTCACAAAGCTATTCCAAAAAAAAAAACCCTCACCTGCTCTGGAACTTTACAGCTCATTTGACAAGGATCTGGAACAAAAAAGAACTAATATCAAACCTGATTTTGGTTTTATTTGGTTTTCATGATGTCATGCTCTGTCTTGTAGCTTTAATCAGATTTAATATCTTACTTTCTGTAGTGTGTGCCGGAGGGGGGGTTTGTCCTTGAAGAAAATGCTCCAGTTTGAAGTATTTATACTTCTGCAATCTATGTTTGGACAGAAAACATGAATATATGGATACACATTCATAAATATTATATAAACAAGAAGACACGGTCATCACTAACCCCCGCCACGAGCGTGTTATGAAGACCTCTTAACACTTACGCCCTTATAAGCCTATTGCTTTAATACTGACTTATGATGTCGTAAGTGCGATGACACCTTCATAAAACGCTACCCAGCTTTTTTCAGTAGTATAAGCATGCAAAATTTCATTGATGTAGCTTAAGTAGCTTCTGGGAAAACTTGTCCAGATTGCGTCCACTTGTACAGAGTCCAATAACAAAAACCAAGGGACATAACTCTGAAAATAATATTTAATTGTAAATGATTTTCGAACTCAACTTAAATCATGACCAGTAATTTGAGCACGCAAAGTTTCATACATGTAGCTTACAGTGGTGCTTGAAAGTTTGTGAACCCTTTAGAATTTTCTATATTTCTGCATAAATATGACCGAAAACATCATCAGATTTTCACACAAGTCCTAAAAGTAGATAAAGAGAACCCAGTTAAACAACTGAGACAAAAATATTATACTTGGTCATTTATTTATTGAGGAAAATGATCCAATATTACAGATCTGTGAGTGGCAAAAGTATGTGAACCTTTGCTTTCAGTATCAGGTGTGACCCCCTTGTGCAGCAACAACTGCAATTAAATGTTTACAGTCACTGTTGATCAGTTCTTCACACCAGCTTGGAGGAATTTTAGCCCATTATGCCATACAGAACAGCTTCAACTCTGGGATGTTGATGGGATTTCCTCATATGAACTGCTCGCTTCAGGTCCTTCCACAACATTTCGATTGGATTAAGGTCAGGACTTTGACTTGGCCATTCCAAAACATTAACTTTATTCTTCTTTAACCATTCTTTGGAAGAACAACTTGTGTGCTTAGGGTCGTTGTCTTGCTGCATGACCCACCTTCTCTTGAGATTCAGTTCATGGACAGATGTCCTGACATTTTCCTTTAGAATTCACTGATTTGATTCAGAATTCATTGTTCCATCAATGATGGCAAGCCGTCCTGGCCCACATGCAGCAAAACAGGCCCAAACCATGACACTACCACCACCATGTTTCACAGATGGGATAAGGTTCTTATGCTGGGATGCAGCGTTTTCCTTTATCCAAACATAATGCTTCTCATTTAAACCACAAAGTTCTATTTTGGTCTCATCCATCCACAAAACATTTTTCCAATAGCCTTTTGGCTTGTCCACGTGATCTTTAGCAAACTGCAGACGAGCAGCAATGTTCTTTTTGGAGAGCAGTGGCTTTCTCCTTGCAACCCTGCCATGCACACCATTGTTGTTCAGTGTTCTCCTGATGGTGGACTCATGAACATTAACATTAGCCAATGTGAGAGAGGCCTTCAGTTGCTTAGAAGTTACCCTGGGGTCCTTTGTGACCTCACCGACTATTACATGCCTTAGTCTTGGAGTGATCTTTGTTGGTTGACCACTCCTGGGGAGGGTAACAATGGTCTTGAATTTCCTCCATTTGTACACAACCTGTCTGACTATGGATTGGGGGAGTCCAAACTCTTTAGAGATGGTTTTGTAACTTTTTACAGCCTGATGAACATCAACAACGCTTTTCCTGAGGTCCTCAGAAATCTCCTTTGTTTGTACCATGATACACTTACATAAACATGTGTTGTGAAGATCAGACTTTGATAAATCCCTGTTCCTGAAATAAAACGGTGCCCACTCACGGCACAGTGGTGTAGTGGTTAGCGCTGTCGCCTCACAGCAAGAAGGTCCAGTTTCAAGCCCGTGGCCGGCAAGGGCCTTTCTGTGCGGAGTTTGCATGTTCTCCCCGTGTCCGCGTGGATTTCCTCCGGGTGCTCCGGTTTCCCCCACAGTCCAAAGACATGCAGGTTAGGTTAACTGGTGACTCTAAATTGACCGTAGGTGTGAATGTGAGTGTGAATGGTTGTCTGTGTCTATGTGTCAGCCCTGTGATGACCTGGTGACTTGTCCAGGGTGTACCCCGCCTTTCACCCGTAGTCAGCTGGGATAGGCTCCAGCTTGCCTGTGACCCTGTAGAACAGAATAAAGCGGGTAGAGATAATGAGATGAGATGGGTGCCCACTCACACCTGATTGTCATCCCATTGATTGAAAACACCTGACTCTAATTTCACCTTCAAATTAACTGCTAATCCTAGAGGTTCACATACTTTTGCCACTCACAGATATGTAATATTGGATCATTTTCCTCAATAAATAAATGACCAAGTATAATATTTTGTCTCATTTGTTTAACTGGGTTCTATTTATCCACTTTTAGGACTTGTGTGAAAATCTGATGATGTTTTAGGTCATATTTATGCAAAAATATAGAAAATTCTAAAGGGTTCACAAACTTTCAAGCACCACTGTATGTAGTTTCTGAGAAAACTTGTCCAGATTGAAATGGATTGATGGATAGATGAACTCCATTCCTATATCCCCCTGTGCACTTCTTGGTGTGGTGGGGGATAATAAGATTGAAAGCAAACCTTTCTGCCAATAGAGTCTGGGAGAATTGAGTTTCTGGAGGAAATTTAACCATGAGGAAGTCCTCCACTAGTGTTCCAAAGGCGACAGGTGGGTTCCCCTTCTTAACCTGTAAGCATGCCAAGAATCAATCCAAAGCTCTACAGGTGGGTTTACAGTGTTGACCATTGTGTTGAGTGATGTTACCATGCATTCCTCCTGCTCCTGAGTGAAGGAGAGCTGGAACAACTGCATACTCAGGGCAGATATAGCTGAGTGGAGAGCACCCATGAAGTCTTGAGGAGCAGAGCCTGGAAGTAAAAACAGGATTTCAATGTGCTGAAATATGCTTGACTAAATTTCTTGAATAAATATCTTTTAAATATTATGCAGATTACAAAAAAGTTATTAATTTTAAAACCATAAATACTACTATTCAATTGCGACAGTAAAACTAATAGGAATTTAAGAAATTGTACTTTAAAATGTTGTAGCAATTTAGAAAAAAAAAATTAATCAGATTGTAATGTCTAATATTTTGAAATATTTATTCCTTGTCACATGGCCCTTGTCTCTTAAGAGCATACCAGAACATTGTCAGGAACTGCATTGAGAGCGACAGCTCGAGACAAACTACAAACATGGATTCCATTAACTACAACTCCCAAGATCCACAGCGCCCTCTATCACCTGAGTTCTAACTGCACCTGTCTTTCATTCCACTAAATCACTTCCCCTGCTAGCAGTGTTGCCAGATTGGGCGGTTTCCCACCCAATTGGGCGGTTTTGAATTCTACTTTGCGGGCAAAAAATGGCTTGGGCTGGTTGACAAAAATTGGGCGGGTTTGATGTCAGTTCGGCGGGTTTTTATCAGATGTTTATAACTATTTCGCATCAACGTTCTGTGTGAGAATGCAGCCAGAGACACTTATATAGCCTTAGAAGGACTTTGATGCAGCACATTCTATGTACTATCTACGTCCACTAGTCTACATCCAATCCAATCCATATTAAACTAAGCCGAATGATGTTCTTGAATATGCGAAGGAAATCAGGAAATACAGCTCTCTTTGGTCAACTGAGGCAAGTCATAGACCTAGTTTACCCAGTACCCATTAGGTATTTTAAACAACCAAAATCGAGCATTGGCC
Source organism: Neoarius graeffei (assembly GCF_027579695.1). NCBI lineage: Eukaryota > Metazoa > Chordata > Actinopteri > Siluriformes > Ariidae > Neoarius > Neoarius graeffei. Next base: position 21,686,504 of record NC_083585.1, read on the forward strand.
TAAATTAATCATGAACAATAAACATTAATCTCATTAAGTATTATTTAAACAAAAAAAAGTCGATGTAACTGTAAGACTAATATGAATGTGTGTAATGTAGTGCAGAAACTGAACTCATAAACTAGTAAATAAGAATGATGCAATCCATTCTCCATTTTCTCTTCTCATGTTACATTCAGCCATGCATCGTAGCCTAACTTTTTTTTTTAATTGAAGTATATAAAACAGGTACAATCTAACAAATCTACAAAAATCAGGATAACAGATGAAGAAAATTCATGGATGTAGACAAAAATAAATTAAGCAGAATAACTAGGCCTATAAAATTAATAAAACAAACAGGATAAATAAAAAGATAAATAAATAAAAGACAAATAAAAAATAAAGAACCTCAGCAATGCAGATGTTAGATATGCATCGTAGCCTAACATAGCCTACATAATATTATGTGTGTGCGTCACCTACTGGTGCATGTAGGATTCAGAACACAGCAGATGATTGCAAAGTTATGATGAGTAGCATGCTATAGATGCACAATGGTGTAACATAGGGAAAAAAAATAAAAAATTCAGGTTTTGATTTTATGTACTGAAATAACTATTAGGCACAATTTTTACAATATCTATATAAATTAGTTGTTTTTACCCATTTTAACCTTGAAATCAGCATTTTAATGATTACCCATAATGCATTGTTTATCGCTCTAAAACAAGCAAAAATGTCATAAGACAGTGGAAATACTACCTTTACTACCTTCACGGGGCGTCTTTCTCGATCGCACGTGCCTAGAAGCGTACCTTCTAGAACATTCCTGGGTGGTCACGGACTGTCATGTAGCCTAGTTCGATTGTGAAACTCGCTAGGATGGAGTATTTTCACGAGTTTAGTGGCAAACTTTTGCGCCGCAATTTCTCTATTCTCGAAATTTGTAACCTGAAACCCTACAAGAAATGTTTCATAATGTTTGGGATTTTGAAAAATGCTTCTAGCAAGTTTATTTCGCTGTATTTTTCCGTGAAACTTGGCATAAATCATCCTTAAGTGATGAGCATGACATTGTTATTTTGGTCTGGGTCACGGAGTTAGTTGGAAGTGGGAGAAATGAGAGTTTCTCAACTACAGCAGCACTTCTAACCATAGACGGCTGGCATGTTTCACAGCGTTTGGGATTTACTAAATCGACTAAATCTCTAGATCTACTGAAGCTACAAGGATATAAATCACCAGGATTCTAATTTACTGGGTGAGAAGTATTATATATTTTTTTAAAGGTTTATTCGCGCTACAAGTCCATGAAAGTTGGAATTGTTCGTGAAGGGGTTAGTTAGATTTTGGTAGAGTGACGCGCACAACAAGCAAAAGAAAAAAATAATTTTCTTCCAAATTTCCTTGCTTTATCAAAATTATTTTTTGATACATTAAAAGACTGTGTTTATAATATTTAAGTGATTTTTTTATTATAGAGAATATTTGATCAAAACTTTCAAAACAGCATTCAAAGTGATTTTTCACGGCTGTAAATGTTACGCGTGACGTCCATAATTATGTTAAATTTTAAGAACTAAAATTCTGTTAAAAATTCTAGATTTGTGCTATCATTCTGGGGTTTTGCTGAATAATACTTTAGGGAGTTCTCTTACAATGCTGAAAATTCGATGAGTTTTGGTGAAATTCTAGAAAAGTTATTTACATTTTAACGTGCCTGATAGCGATTGTGCTCACACAGCGTGCTACTCATATTATAATCTGATTCAACCATATGGAGCCGAGTACCAGACAGCAGATTTTTCACCTCCAGCACTGACGGTCTCATGTTGCCATTTAGAAGTTGTTTGCATTGTTGTTCGATTTAAAAATAGTTTAGCTGCATATTTTTACTTTATAAGATAGGCATCAAGTACATTTTACATTTTGGGTGGTTTTAAGTGCGTTTTGTCAGGTTTTGAACATATTTTGGGCTGGAAAACGTCAGCAGTATCTGGCAACACTGCCTGCTAGTTAAGCCTCCCTCTCACACTTCACAGATGCAAAGTATTGTTCAGTGTTTACTCCTGTGGACCAAGCTGTTTGTTTACTTAATCAGCCTTCCCATTTCCTCAACCTCGTTTCTCGTTTATCTCACCTTGCTCTCTAGTCTAGTCTCCGTTGCCCTGTTTGCTTATCGATCAACCCTGTTTTCTCAACTACGATTCTAAACTCTTTGTTTAATGAATACATTTTTTAAAATATAAAATTTAATATTTTATATTTATTTTCTATATTTTATTTTTTAATAAAAATGTTAATTTAAATTAAAAAAAAATAAATATATTTTTTAAAAATTAAATTTATTTCTGAAAAGCTGAGATTTCAAAATATATTCATGTGTGTATTAGAAATGACACAAAAATACTCTAAAAACACTGGATCCAATTTTTGAGGAATAAAGAATTAATTACACACACACACACACACACACACACACACACACACACACACACACACAGAGTGGTGCTTGAAAGTTTGTGAACCCTATAGAATTTTCAATATTTCTGCATAAATATGACCTAAAACATCAGATTTTCACACAAGTCCTAAAAGTAGATAAAGAGAACCCAGTTAAACAAATGAGACAAAAATATTAGACTTGGTCATTTATTTATTGAGGAAAATGATCCAATATTACATATCTGTGAGTGGCAAAAGTATGTGAACCTCTAGGATTAGCAGTTAATTTGAAGGTGAAATTAGAGTCAGGTGTTTTCAATCAATGGGATGACAATCAGGTGTGAGTGGACACCCTGTTTTATTTAAAGAACGGATTTATCGAAGTCTGATCTTCACAACACGCGTTTGTGGAAATGTATCATGGCACAAACAAAGGAGATTTCTGAGGACCTCAGAAAAAGCGTTGTTGATGCTCAGCAGGCTGGAAAAGGTTTCAAAACCATCTCTAAAGAGTTTGGACTCCACCAATTCACAGTCAGACACATTGTGTACAAATGGAGGAAATTCAAGACCATTGCTACCCTCCCCAGGAGTGGTCAACCAACAAAGATCACTCCAAAAGCAAGGCATGTAATAGTCGGTGAGGTCACAAAGGACCCCAGAGTAACTTCTAAGCAACTGAAGGCCTCTCTCACATTGGCTAATGTTAATGTTCATGAGTCCACCATCAGGAGAACCCTGAACAACAATGGTGTGCATGGCAGGGTTGCAAGGAGAAAGCCACTGCTCTGCAAAAAGAACATTGCTGCTCATCTGCAGTTTGCTAAAGATCATGTGGACAAGCCAGAAGGCTATTGGAAAAATGTTTTGTGGACGGATGAGACCAAAATAGAACTTTTTGGTTTAAATGAGAAGTGTTATTTTTGGAGAAAGGAAAACACTGCATTCCAGCATAAGAACCTTACCCCATCTGTGAAACATGGTGGTGGTAGTAACATGGTTCGGGCCTGTTTTGCTGCATCTGGGCCAGGATGGCTTGCCATCACTGATGGAACAATAAATTCTGAATTATAACAGTGAATTTTAAAGGAAAATGTCAGGACATCTGTCCATGAGATGAATCTCAAGAGAAGGTGGGTCATGCAGCAAGACAACAACCCTAAGCACACAAGTCGTTTTACCAAAGAATGGTTAAAGAATAATAATGTTTTGGAATGGCCAAGTCAAAGTCCTGACCTTCATCCAATTGAAATGTTGTGGAAAGACCTGAAGCAAAAATTTAATGTGAGGAAACCCGCCAACATCCCAGAGTTGAAGCTGTTCTGTATGGAGGAATGGGCTAAAATTCCTCCAAGCCGGTGTGAAGAACTGATCAACAGTTCAGGACTGATCAACAGTTACCAGAAATGTTTAGTTGCAGTTACTCCTGCACAAGGGGGTCACACCAGATACTGAAAGCAAAGGTTCACATACTTTTGCCACTCACAGCTATGTTATACTGGATCATTTTCCTCAATAAATAAATGACCAAGTATAATATTTTTGTCTCATTTGTTTAACTGGCTTCTCTTTATCTACTTTTAGGACTTGTGTGAAAATCTGATGTTTTAGGTCATATTTATGCAGAAACATAGAAAATTCTAAAGGGTTCACAAACTTTCAAGCACCGCTGTAGATGATGGATGGATAGTTTTATTGGATGGGTATAAATATATCGATATGGTCTGGGTTTCAGTATCTGTCTCATTACTGGAAAAGTAAAAGTGGCACCGTTCCATGTCTAATTTGGATAAAGTAAAAAGTGATGACCTGGGTCAATGGGACATCTGGTAATTTCGTGACCTCTACGGACGCACCTGAGCTAATGTAGGCCATAGAGTGTAAAAGAACTGAGACAAACTGGCCAGCATTTTGCAGCTTGCTCTCAAGGATATACAGGATCTGATTGGAAGTGTCATAGTAAAACTCCTTGTTGCAGAAGGCCAGCAGAGAATCAGTGCATGTGACTGGAAGCGCCTTCGCCAGAAGCAGCATGACGGGAGGGAAGGAGCAGACATGGCTCAGCAGCTGAACAACATGGCAGCCGAACAGGAACACTACAGAGTGACCTGGAGAGAGGTTGTCAAGGGCAACAGGGATCAACTGTCCAGGCGCCCATTCTGCTGGGTCATGGGGAATTTCTGAAGGAGAACCTGGAAGACACGGATCAGTGGCGAATGTTTACACTCTCCAGAACACTTTACAGTTTGTTAAAATTCAACAAGTCGCATACAGTGGTGCTTGAAAGTTTGTGAACCCTTTAGAATTTTCGATGTTTCTGCATAAATATGACCTAAAACATCATCAGATTTTCACAGAAGTCCTAAAAGTAGATAAAGAGAAGCCAGTTAAACAAATATTAGCCAGAGAAGCCAGTTAAAAAAAGAGAGACAAATGAGACAAATGAGACAAAAATATTAAACTTGGTCATTTATTTATTGAGGAAAATGATCCAATATTACATATCTGTGAGTGGCAAAAGTATGTGAACCTTTACTTTCAGTGTCTGGTGTGACCCCCTTGTGCAGCAATAACTGCAACTAGACGCTGATCAGTCCTGCACACCAGCTTAGAGAAATTTTAGCCCATTCCTCTGTACAGAACAGCTTCAATTCTGGGATGTTGGTGGGTTTTCTCACATGAACTGCTCGCTTCAGGTCCTTCCACAGCATTTCGATTGGATAAAGGTCAGGAATTTGACTTGGCCATTCCAAAACATTAACTTTATTCTTCTTTAACCATTCTTTGGTAGAACGACTTGTGTGCTTAGGGTCGTTGTCTTGCTGCATGACCCACCTTCTCTTGAGATTCAGCTCATGGACAGATGTCCTGACATTTTCCTTTAGAATTTGCTGGTATAATTCAGAATTCATTGTTCCATCAATGATGGCAAGCCATCCTGGTCCACATGCAGCAAAACAGGCCCAAACCATGATACTACCACCACCATGTTTCACAGATGGGATAAGGTTTTTATGCTGGAATGCAGTGTTTTTCTTTCTCCAAACATAACACTTCTCATTTAAACTAAAAAGTTCTATTTTGGTCTCATCCGTTCACAAAACATTTTTCCAATAGCCTTCTGGCTTGTCCATGTGATCTTTGGCAAACTGCAGATGAGCAGCAATGTTCTTTTTGCAGAGCAGTGGCTTTCTCCTTGCAACCCTGCCTTGCACACCATTGTTGTTCAGTGTTCTCCTGATGGTGGACTCATGAACATTAACATTAGCCAATGTGAGAGAGGCCTTCAGTTGCTTAGAAGTTACCCTGGGGTCCTTTGTGACCTCACCGACTATTACACGCCTTAGTCTTGGAGTAATCTTTGTTGGTCAACCACTCCTGGGGAGGGTAACAATGGTCTTGAATTCCCTTCATTTGTACAGCTTCTGTCTGACTGTGGATTGGTGGAGTCCAAACTCTTTAGAGATGGTTTTGTAACCTTTTCCAGCCTGATGAGCATCAACAATGCTTTTTCTGAGGTCCTCAGAAATCTCCTTTGTTTGTGCCATGATACACTTCCACAAACATGTGTTGTGAAGATCAGACTTTGATAGATCCCTGTTCTTTAAATAAAACAGGGTGCCCACTCACACCTGATTGTCATCTCATTGATTGAAAACACCTGACTCGAATTTCACCTTCAAATTAACTGCTAATCCTAGATGTTCACATACTTTTGCCACTCACAGATATGTAATATTGGATCATTTTCCTCAATAAATAAATGACCAAGTCTAATATTTTTGTCTCATTTGTTTAACTGGGTTCTCTTTGTCTACTTTTAGGACTTGTGTGAAAATCTGATGATGTTTTCGGCCATATTTATGCAGAAATATAGAAAATTCTAAAGGGTCCACAAACTTTCAAGCACCACTGTATACATATGTCTACATATAATCCCTAGCTATAATGGTCTTCTTTTCATTAATTATAAAATCATCTTAGAAATACAGATTTGTAAAAATGTTTAGCATTCTGGTTCCCATAGCAACAGTGCCATTTTTTATTTTGTTTTTTTTTAGTTCCAGGTTTGATATTTAAAAGTTCTGACTGCAAAGTTGAATTCTGGGCAAAATGTTCTATTGCGGGTGGCACGGTGGTGTAGTGGTTAGCGGTGTCGCCTTACAGCAAGAAGGCCCAGGTTCGAGCCCCGTGGCCGGCGAGGGCCTTTCTGTGCGGAGTTTGCATGTTCTGCTCGTGTCCACGTGGGTTTCCTCCGGGTGCTCCGGTTTCCCCCACAGTCCAAAGACATGCAGGTTAGGTTAACTGGTGACTCTAAATTGACTGTAGGTGTGAGTGTGAATGGTTGTCTGTGTCTATATGTCAGCCCTGTGATGACCTGGCGACTTGTCCAGGGTGTACCCCGCCTTTCGCCTGTAGTCAGCTGGGATAGGCTCCAGCTTGCCTGCGACCCTGTAGAACAGGATAAAGCGGCTAGAGATAATGAGATGAGATGAGATGAGATGTTCCATTGCTGTTGGAGTTTTGAGATGTTTTGCTACTGCACACACCGTGTATCCTGTGTGTAAATGTTTGGCTGAGATAAAACGCGTTCCACATTTTACGATTCTGTAGATTGCCAAAGCAAGTGAGCAACAATATCATGTGATGACTGTGGGGCGTTTGACCTCCTTTTAACCAAAACAAGTCAGCATACGCAAACATGGCGGACTTGGCTCTCCGTCCAGCTAAAAGCCAGCAGAAAAGAAAAGGAAAGCCTGTCTAGTGAGTGCATTTGCAAGATAGAGCAAGGTTAGATGACGTGTCATTTTTCTGGATAGATAACTAAATCATTCTAGCAAGTGCCTAGCTATCTTAGCTTTAGAATGCATGGTCTCAACTCCATGGTAGCGAGTATGGCGTTCTACACCTAATGTTTTGATCTTACAGAGAAAGAAATAACACAAAAGCAGTAACAGAGAAAAGATATGTTTGTCTTTTGTTTCACAGATCTATTCGCGAATGTCAACCACAAATTACCGGTACATCCCTGCAACTCAAAATTCTGAGGTCGATGCAGAGTCACGATGTTTTCCGTCTTGCCATCTTGATGTGATGCAGTTCCATAGTTATGCTAATTAGTTAAAGCTCCTTGGGTTCAGCTGTTTCCATAAGGCCATACTATTTACCTCAAGAGGTAGGAAAATGGTTCCCAAACAGAGAAAAGCAACCCTCAGGATATTAAAATGATCACATCTCATCCGCATGATATAGGAAAATGCCATGCATAATTTAAAAAAAACCTTAAAATTTCAGATGACTTTGTAGTCAGTACCTTTAAATAAAGTGTTTCCACGTTTCTTGGTCCACATGTATTGTTTCTTTCACTTCTAAAATGGCACAAAATTGTAAAGATTAAAAAAAAAACCTCCTCTATAAGCAGACATAGCCAAAATTGACTCTCTCATCTCATCTCATTATCTGTAGCCGCTTTATCCTTCTACAGGGTCGCAGGCAAGCTGGAGCCTATCCCAGCTGACTACGGGCGAAAGGCGGGGTGCACCCTGGACAAGTCGCCAGGTCATCACAGGGCTGACACATAGACACAGACACCCATTCACACTCACATTCACACCTACGGTCAATTTAGAGTCACCAGTTAACCTAACCTGCATGTCTTTGGACTGTGGGGGAAACCGGAGCACCCGGAGGAAACCCACGCGGACACGGGGAGAACATGCAAACTCTGCACAGAAAGGCCCTCGCCAGCCACGGGGCTCGAACCCAGACCTTCTTGCTGTGAGGCGACAGCGCTAACCACTACACCACCGTGCCGCCCCAAAATTAACTATTTTACTATTTAATTAGAATACAGGATATCTTTAGGAGTTTATCAAGATAATATTTAGCGACGTGATGAGTCTGAAGAAAAACTAAAGTCATACTTGTATCTTCCTGTGCTCTGGACCTGAGGCTGAGTTCTTGCAGCGACTGCTGTATGTCCTGCAGAGTTCTGGTGAGAGGTGTGAGCGCCACCAGCTTGGCGAGATCCTCTTCACTCACACAGGGCGCTGTGCTCAAAGGGGGTACTGAGGGACATTTCCTCTCACCTGGGCCAGACGAAGCTGTTTCTGCATCTGGCAGTGCTTTCAGTTCACTCATTTCAGTTGAAGAAATCTACAATGCGTCACGGAAAGTGAAGCGTAAAGCAAACCATATTGAACGGGAAATATGCTACATTCTGTGCTTCACTGTAGCTAACCTGGGTGTTTCTGGTGTGGATTTGACTCTCTCTGCTTTCTCTGTGCTGCTGCTGCTGCCAGGCCTCTCCATTCAGTCTAAACAGCACGGCCTCTAAAGACTTCAGCACAGCTTCCATCAAGCCCATCAATGACTCCACTGTGATGTGCACATGCATACAAATACTGACTACTGATCTCTTACCAGCTTGCACATGTCAGTCTTGAATTTTCAAAGTCATACCAGAAACTGATTCCTTCTTGGCTTGTGTGTTACTGTCGATCATTTTCTTCCACTGGCTCAGTTTTGAGGGCTCCATGTTCTCCAAAACATCCTAAAAAAACCACAGCGTAATTAAAATCCATTGTTCCGATAAAGAGAATTTTGCAGATACTTTCACGTGGTTTAACAGAACGAACGCGCGTTTCTCACCCGCAGCATGTCTGTCTGCTGACAGATATTCCTGTAGAACTCCTGTGTATCTTTACGATGCTTAGCCAGCTGTGATGCCAGATGCAAATTCTGGTCCTCTAATTTGTCATACAGTGTTTTCACATTGAAGCCTTCCAACTCCATGAATATATTCTTGAATCCTTGGGGTGTTGTTTGAATACAGATTTTGAATAACATTTAAAATAAGTCATAAGGCTTAGATCTTATTTGGGTAATGGATTGTGGTTAGTTAATTGAATGGTGTAAGTTTGTCACCTTTGCACACAGCAGGTTCTTCTTCTTCCGCACCTTCACCCACTCCTCTGAGCCCCAGTAGAGTACTATCCCTGCTGTGGGATAAGAACAACAACAGAAGATGCATTATTTAGTGCTCACAAATCAGTCAGGGCTATACAGTTGCCTTGACTGCTGACTCACCACTCTCCATTGTAAATGCACGCTACAGGAACAGGAGGTTCTCCCAAGCTGCGCCATTTAGGCTTAGGTCTGCTTTTAGCAATGAGGTTGGAATGATTAGGTCTCAGAAGAAGGGCAGACAGAGTCAGCACGACTATTAGTAACACCATCAGTGCCAGTACCACTGCAGATAAAAAAAAAATACCCAACAGAGTCTAATCAGGATTACATCACCATGTTGATCATACATACATTAGGAGGGTTTGATCTATTTTTGAGTTTGATCAATTTTTCATGTTAATGGTGAGGTCACTGTTTGGTAAAATATTTTGGGTTGGGCAAAAAAAATACACCATGTTGTAGATCAGCAGTTAAGATGTTGGAAGGCCATGAGCTCAAATCTGAGCACCTCAAGCTGCAACTGCTGGACCCTTGAGAAAGGTGCATCAATGAGATAAATGTAAGTTGCTCTGGATAAGGGTAATACCAATACCATAAATGTACCGTATGTGGACACCTGACCATCACACCTATATGTGCCCATTCCAAAACAATGGGCATTAACACAGAGGTGATCCCACCTTTGCTGTTGTAACAGCTTCCAGTCTTCTAGGAAGGCTTTCTACTAGATTTTGGAGCAAGGATTTGTGCTCCATTCAGCTCAGGCTTGTGGTACTCGAGTCCAACTCGTGCCCTAATTTTAAGGACTCGTGACTTGACTTGGACTTGAGCACTGATGACTCGGACTCGTGCATTAACGAGTCATAAATTTGGACTCATAAATTTGAGATGAGGACTCGGATTTTTTCTTTATTTTTTTGTAACATGCCATAACAATTTGTCATAAGATATTTATATCTACATAAATTTTTGTATCAATTTTGTGCAAGAGTGTCAAACCTGCGCGCCTTTGCATGTGCATCAGATAGACTATCGGGCATGCTTCGGACAGCACGTGTGCCAAGTGGACTCTCGCATGCATGCCGTAAACAATTCGCACCTGCACGGGATTAAGGCACAATCAGTGTGCCAATATAAAAACTGTGAAAACACACTTACTTTGCGAAGTATTGAGTTGCATTGCTGATACATTACTAAGCCTTATTTCCTTTTGTGGGTTCCTGATCCCTGATTTCCTGTTTCTCGTCTTTGATTCTGCCGAGTCTACGACGGCCTGTTTGTGCCTCACTCGACCTGTTGCCCGTTTTACGATTTTGCCTGCCATTCTGGATTGTTTACCTGTCTTCACTTGTATTAATAAACACACCTTCTGCACTTGGGCAGCATGGTGGTGTAGTGGTTAGCACTGTCGCCAAACAGCAAGAAGGTTCTGGGTTCGAGCCCAGTGGCCGACGGGGGCCTTTCTGTGTGGAGTTTGGATGTTCTCCCCGTGTCTGTGTGGGTGTCCTCCGGATGCTCCGGTTTCCCCCACAGTCCAAAGACATGCAGGTTAGGCTAATTGGTGGCTCTAAATTGACTGTAGGTGTGAATGGTTGTTTGTCTCTATGTGTCAGCCCTGCAATGATCTGGCGACTTGTCCAGGGTGTACCCCGCCTCTCACCCATAGTCAGCTGGGATAGGCTCCAGCTTGCCTGCGACCCTGCACAGGATAAGTGGTTATGGATAATGGATTGATGGATGGACCTCAAGATCTAGCTAGCAGCTCAACCTTTGTTGGGCAGACATGGCTTATGATCAAAAGCGAGTGAGTCAACAACTTTGCTAGCACAGCCAAACATCAAACAAGTGCAACACCACAAGACAACAAGGCAGCTAATGTAATATTACTTACTAGTCCAACAGAAAGAAGGCCAACTTGGTATCTGTTTAGCAGCCTTTTATGTCTCTTTGCTCTCACCAACAAGTAAAATCCAGTCCAAGATTTACTCTTGTTTGGTCACTCTCTCTCTTGCTCTCTCTCTTTTCCTTTTCCTGGCTTTCTCCAGCAGCATCTTCTTTGGTCTCTGTGCCTCTGCCATGATTTTCATACTGAAAATACCAAGTTAGCTGCTTCATTGAAAGTCCTTCCTGCACCACATGGCGCATAGGGCGGTGCAGATCTCTGTTTCTGTAGCCCTCGGCCTCTCGTCTATTACATAGCTAGTGTTACAGTGGGGGGGCTGGTCCTCTGGTAATGGCAAGAGTTTGACTCCCCACTTGCATCTGAGTGTGAATGGTTGTTTGTCTCCATGTCAGCCCTGCGATGATCTGGTGACTTGTCCAGGGTGTACCCCGCCTCTCGCCCATAGTCAGCTGGGATAGGCTCCAGCTTGCCTGTGACCCTGTAGAACAGGATAAGCGGCTATAGATAATGGATGGACCTTCTGCACTTACTTACATCCATCTCCCAATCATCTCTGACAGAATATTTCACACTCCCTGACAAAGAAAATGCACATTCACCTGTTCATACATCATGTTCAGGAACAAACTAATGTTAATGGCACTAAAACAGCCACTGTCAAATGGTGCGGTTGGAGTCTTGTTCTCGGACTCGACTCGGATCAATAGTGGACTCAACTCAAAATTTTCTTTAATGACTTGGACTTGACTCGGACTTGAACACTGGGGACTCGAGACTGGACTCTGACTCGAGGTTTAGTGACTCGACTACTACGCTGATTCAGCATTAGTGTGACTGGGAATGTTTGTCAGATGAGAAAACCTGGTGCAAAGTCGCCATTCCAGTTCATCCCAAAGGTGTTCTGTGAAGTTGAGATCAAGGCATGGGACACTAGAGTTCTTCCACATTAACGGTGGCAAACCTGAGTGCGCTTTGTGGACAGTAGAATTGCCATGATGAAACAGATTTAGGCCTCCTAGCTCCAGTGAAGGGAAAATTTAATGTTAAAGAATAAACAATATTCTAGACAATTGTATGCTTTCATCTTTTGTGGCCATTGGGGAAAGCCAACATATGGGTGTGATGGTCAGCTGTCCACATAATTTTGGCCATGTAGTGTACCACTGATTAAGTTTGGCCTTGCCCATGCAAAACCTCAATTGGCCTGAAGAAGCACTCATGAAGGATGAACCAGTGCTCCAACATTGAAGCCATTGCTGTCCATATAACAAGCTAAATTTGGAGTGTTCATGTACCAAGGCTATGACTCGAATCGAAATGTAATTTTAATGGACTGCGCATGCACACATCCACCTCCAATGGTGTCCCAGTCAGGCAACAGGTTGAGGCGCTGTTGTTTGACAATCCCATGTCGAACCAGCTGTGCTGGAGAGGTGGGCTGAAAGGCAGCTACAGTCGGATCACACTCAGTGCCCTCCTCTTTCACCACAACTATCAAGCTCCAGTCTGGCACTGCATTGTCCAAGAACACATACTTCCCTGGCTCCATGAATACATGTGCAAATCTAAAAAACAAAACCCACAAAAAAAAAAAAAAGATTGTGTATTATTTAAACAAGATGACTTGTTTTAAACTTGGATGGATATTCAGTATGAGCACATTGTAAATCAGAATCCTGAAGTGATTTGGGAAGTACACATTTAAGGTATCAATGTGGGACCATCCACAGTATAAAAAGCTTTAGACGTAGAAATGTCTAAGCAGAAGTAGATGAATCAGGATGAATCAGGCAGGTCCAGGGGGTGAGAGAAGCCATAACACTGACTGTGAGAAAGATTATGTACTGTGTCTTGCAAAAGTATTCATCCCCTTGGTGTTTGTCCTGTTTTGTCGCATTACAAGCTGGAATTAAAATGGATTTTTGGGGGGTTAGCACCATTTGATTTACACAACATGCCTACAACTTTAAAGGTGCAAGTTGTTGTTGTTTTAACTGTAACACAAACAATAATTAAGATGAAAAAACAGAAATCTGGAGTGTGCATAGGTATTCACTCCCTTTCATATGAAGCCCCCAATTAAGAGCTGGTCCAACCAATTCACTTCATAAGTCACATAATTAAGTTGATTAAGATCCACCAGCATGCAATCAAAGTGTCACATGATCTGTCACATGATGTCTGTATAAATCAACCTGTTCTGGAAGGACCGTGACCCTGCAATACGACTAAACAAGCAACATGAAAACCAAGGAGTACTCCAAACAGGTCAGAGACAAAGTTGTGGAGAAGTATAGATCAGGCTTGGGTCATAAAAAAATATCCCAAACTTTGAATATCCCATGGAACACCATTAAATCCTTTAGAGCAAAATGGAAAGAATATGGCACCACTACAAACCTGACAAGAGAAGGCCACCCACCAAAACTCACAGACCAGGCAAGGAGGACATTAATCAGAGATGCAACAAAGACACCAAAGATAACACTGAAGGATCTGCAAAGATCCACAGTGGAGATGGGAGTATCTGTCCATAGGACCACTTTAAGCCGTACACTCCACAGAGCGGGCCTTTATGGAAGAGTGGCCAGAAAAAAGCCATTGCTTAAGAAAACACATTTGTAGTTTGCCCAACAGCATGTGGCAGACTCCCCAAACACATGGAAGAAGGTCAAATGAGACAAAACTGAGCTTTTCGGTCATCATGGGAAATGTCATGTGTGGCGCAAACCCAATACCCTGAGAATACCATTCCTACAGTGAAGCATGGTGGTGGCAACATCATGCTGTGGGGATGGTTTCCATCTGCAGGGACAGGAAAGCTGGTCAGGATTGAAGGAAAGATGGATGGCACTAAATACAGGGCAATTCTGGAGGAAAACCTGTTTGAGTCGGCCAGAGGTTTGAGACTGGGATGAAGGTTCATGTTCCAGCAGGACAATGACCCTAAACATACTGCTAAAGCTACACTGGAGTGGTTTAAAGGGAAACATTTAAATGTCTTGGACTGGCCTAATCAATGCCCAGACCTCAATCCAATTGAGAATCTGTGGCATACCTTGAAGATTGCTGTCCACCAGTGCAACCCATCTAACTTGATAGAGTTGGAGCAGTTTTGTCTTGAGGAATGGGCAAAAATCCCAGTAGCTAATGGAGACATACCCCAAGAGACTTGAAGCTGTAATTGCAGCAAAAGGTGGCTCTACAAAGTATTGCCTTTTGGGGGGGGGTGAATACCTATGCTCACTCCAGATTTCTGTTTTTTTTTCATCTTAATGATTGTTTGGGTCACAACAAAACAACAATTTGCACTTCAACTAATTATGTGACTTATGAACTGAATTGGTTGGACCAGCTCTTATTTAGGGGTTTCATACGAAAGGGGGTGAATACTTATGCACACTCCAGATTTCTCTTTTTTCATCTTAATTATTGTTTGTGTTACAGTTAAAACAACAACTTGCACCTTTAAAGTTGTAGGCATGTTGTGTAGATCAAATGGTGCTAAACCCCCCCCCCCCCCCCAATCCATTTTAATTCCAGCTTGTAATGCGACAAAACAGGACAAGCACCAAGGGGGATGAATACTTTTGCAAGACACTGTAGACCTCACTTTAAGCGAGTTAATAATCATAAACCAAATGACTGGCCTTGTAAATGTATATACAAAAATAATGTTGACCAAGTTCCATAAACATGTAAAAAGATTCTGTATTAGCATGTCTATTTCAATAAATATTGTTTAATTTGTTAATAATTGACATGAAGTTGCTATAAAATCAAAAGAGGTGCCCTGGATCATTGGGACACTTACGAAGCCATAAATAAAACAAAACTGTTAAATGACTGATCATACCTGGTGGAATTAAATTGGGAATGTTTGATGAGGCGTTCCAGTCGTGTGAATGCACCAAAGTCCCAGGCAGGGTTACTGCTGAACAAATGGTTCTTTTGATAGACTGGAAAGTGGCTGAGGAGACGGTCTGGATTCATAATCAATAGAGTGACATTACACACTATATATAAATATATACAGCCCTTCATAAATACTTAAGATGAAATTGTTTGTTAAAAAAAAAAATCCTACCTGTGTAGTTGATGGTAAGCTGAAAGATGAGCATGTCATTGGGGGAAAGGCAGGCTATGGGGTTGGGGATGCGAGGGAGAGGCCCTGAGATCAGTAATCCTTGCTCCGGGGTGTGTCTTCGCTTCCTTGGATGTCCATCCAGAATTTCAAATGGCTCTGTTAAGAGATATGATGCACTATCAGTTTATGGACATCACTTAAGCCTCCAAACAGATGAATGTGCTTTTACAAGTCCATAGTAATATATTTTCATCTTTTCATCTCATCTCATTATCTGTAGCCGCTTTATCCTTCTACAGGGTCGCAGGCGAGCTGGAGCCTATCCCAGCTGACTACGGGCGAAAGGCGGGGTACACCCTGGACAAGTCGCCAGGTCATCACAGGGCTGACACATAGACACAGACAACCATTCACACTCACATTCACACCTACGGTCAATTTAGAGTCACCAGTTAACCTAACCTGCATGTCTTTGGACTGTGGGGGAAACCGGAGCACCCGGAGGAAACCCACGCGGACACGGGGAGAACATGCAAACTCCGCACAGAAAGGCCCTCGCCGGCCCCGGGGCTCGAACCCAGGACCTTCTTGCTGTGAGGCGACAGCGCTAACCACTACACCACCGTGCCGCCCATTTTCATCTTTTATATTTCATAAAATAAAGAATACATGTTTAAGATGCAGGCGTTACGAGGAAATAATAAACCAGGCCATGAAATGTCGATTTGAGGTACCCGATAAAAAGATATCAATAAGCACAGGATCCTTTAAAATCCAACCAAACACTCCGTCTGGGGAAAACTGGACAAAGTGGATCTTTCCGAAGTTGCTGATATGACTGTCAGGCCCCAGTACATTCTTCATATTCTATAAAGGGAAACAAGAGTTTATTGATACATCCTACAATGAGGACAGAAACTATTTTGACTCCAAATATGTATTAGTAAGTTGGCACTATGAAGGAAAGAATAAAGAACATGCACAAATACAGAGATATACACACAGTACTCACTCTACTCAAGATCCTGCTTTCATCCCACGCTTTGATCCTGAGCATCAGCTGTCCATTTGGAGCCAGTCTGGCAGACAACACAGGCAGTGCAGACAAGCATGAGGAGTTACACAGCTCCTCTGCAGAGACATACATCTCACAATGACAACTGCAGGGAAACAGAGAGTTGTCTCTTTTATAATCAAAGAAAAGTTGATATACTGTAAAAGTATATCATTATTTCTGCAGCTTGTTCACTCCTGCAAGCTCATTTACTCATCATGTAAGGTTTGGTTACTGTATTGTATTGTCCTTTATTTAATAGAACAACATGAACAAGAACATCTAGAACCTCTTGAGTGAACTCACATGCCCAAGCTTACATCCAGACTCCCACCATGAGGTCCACAAGTAATGTTGCACGAGTATTTAGAGGGACTGACACAGTCTTGTGACGAAGCCAGTCTCACTTGTCCAGTTCCACAACGCTGGCTCACCTTTCGGGACCATAAAATTTCATTATGCCTTTTATTATTGATTTGTAAAACAATGCTATCATTCAGATGAATGTTTTATAGCTCCAGGTCAATCTGCATCAGATGCATTTCCATAGTTTATTTTAAAGACACAGGTCACATGGTATATATGCACTTCAACTTTAACCAGCATTGCAATCCACACCAACCCCACCACATGGACACTTATATATAGGATGTAAATGTGAGACCATATTTCCTGCTCACATTCAGTGTCTTGGAAAAGTATTCATCCCCCTCGGTGTTTGTCCTGTTTTGTTGCATTACAAGCTGGAATTAAACTGAATTTTTTGACAGTTAGCACCATTTGATTTGAACAACATGCCTACCACTTGAAAGGTGCAAATTGTCTTTTTATTGTGACACAAACAAGAATTAACATGAAAAAACACATCTGGAGTGTGCATAGGTATTCACCCCCTTTCGTAAGAAACCCCTAAATAAGACCTGGTCCAAACAATTCACTTCATAAGTCACATAATTAGTTGATTAAGATCCACCTGTGTGCAATCAAAGTGTCACATGATCTGTCACATGATGTCTGTATAAATCAACCTGTTCTGGAAGGACCCTGACTCTGCAACACTACTAAGCAAGCAACATGAAAACCAAGGAGCCTCCAAACAGGTCAGAGACAAAGTTGTGGAGAAGTAAAGATCAGGGTCGGGTTATAAAAAAATATCCCAAGCTTTGAATAT
This sequence comes from Neoarius graeffei, assembly GCF_027579695.1. Taxonomy (NCBI): domain Eukaryota; kingdom Metazoa; phylum Chordata; class Actinopteri; order Siluriformes; family Ariidae; genus Neoarius; species Neoarius graeffei. Next base: position 21,704,115 of record NC_083585.1, read on the forward strand.
CCCACAGAGCACCATTAAATCCATTATAGCAAAATGGAAAAAATACGGCACCACTACAAACCTGACAAGAGAAGACCCCTACCAAAACTCACAGGCCGGGCAAGGAGGACATTAATCAGAGATGCAACAAAGACACAAAAGATAACACTGAAGGAGCTGCAAAGATCCACAGCAGTGATGGGAGTATCTGTCCATAGGACCACTTTAAGCCGTACACTCCACAGAGCGGGGCTTTATGGATAAGTGGACAGAAAAAAGCCATTGCTTAAGAAAATACATTTGGGGTTTGCCTGACAGCATGTGGCAGACTCCTCAAACACATGGAAGAAGAGTATCTGGTCAGATACAGATGAGACTAAAATTGAACTTTTTAGCCATCATGGGAAATGCCATGTGTGGCACAAACCCAACACCCTGAAAACACCATTCCTACAGTGAAGCATGGTGGTGGCAGCATCATGCTGTGGGGATGTTTTTCATCTGCAGGGACAGGAAAGCTGGTCAGGACTGAAGGAAAGATGGATGGCACTAAATACAGGGCAATTCTGGAGGAAAACCTGTTTGAGTCGGCCAGTGGTTTAAGACTCAGATGAAGGTTCACATTCCAGCAGGACAATGACCCTAAACATATTGCTAAAGCTACACTGGAGTGGTTTAAAGGGAAATATTTAAATGTCTTGGAATGGCCTAATCAAAGCCCAGACCTCAATCCAATTGAGAATCTGTGGCATAACTTGAAGATTGCTGTGCACCAACATTTAACTTGAAGGAGTTGGAGCAGTTTTGCCTTGAGGAATCGGCAAAAATCCCAGTGGCTAGATGTGCTAAGCTAATAAAGACATGCCCCAAGAGACTTGCAGCTGTAATTGCTCTACAAAGTATTGACTTTGGGAGGGTGAATACCTATGCTCACTCCAGATGTCTGGGATTTTTTTTTTCATCTTTATTGTTTGTGTCACAATAAAACAACAATTTGCACCTTTAAACTTGTAGGCATGTTGTGTAAATCAAATGGTGCTAACCCCCCAAAAATCCATTTTAATTCCAGCTTGTAATGCAACAAAACAGGACAAACACCAAGGGGAATGAATACTTTTGCAAGACACTGTAAGTGGACCATAAACTCCGTGGAGATACGTTTAAATTCAAAATCTTACACTGTGACCCTTAACCAGGATAGCCTGTGGGAAGTCATGGCCTATTGTTAGAGAAGCAGCTTTAGGACCAAAAGGTCACTGGTTTGATTCCCTGGACCAGCAGGAATGGCTCAAGTCCCCTTGAACAAAGCACCAAACCCCCAACTGCTCTGGGTATGTTGTGTGTCATTCTGGATAAGAGTGTCTGCTTAATGCCTGGAATGGAATGCAATGTAACCATATTCTACACCAGTGCCAGGATTGTATAACCATAAAAATCAGTGAATTTGCTGTCCTTCTGGGTCATGTCCCCTTCATTTAGGCTAATTTCAACTGTCTTGTGTTTGATTTACACTGTTTTTCTTACAGGCATTTGTTTTCTTGTTAAAATTGAATTGTGTCAGTAGTATATACACACTAGGACAGTGGTTAAGCAACACTTACTGCACACATCCATTCTGAATTCTAGGTCAGTGAGTGAGTTCTCCTACCTCAGGCTGACAGTCGAGATCACTGTCAGCACTGGAGCTTTTGAAGTCCAGTTCATTGTAGAAGACATAACCAGCTTTACACACACAGGAGCCGTCAGAGTGCTGGAATGCCCGGTTTTTGCCTATACACGTACATGAGGATGCGCCTGGACAAAGACACCATAGTAAGTCACCATATAATAGTGGGGATTTCACTTAACAGGACTGTTATGCAATAGAGTGTGTGTTGATCACATTGTTATAGACCTTGTGATGATATGGAAGAGCTACCACAGGGGAAACAGGCTCTTTGGGCATACAGATGGTTGAATGTGCCTGGAGGACAAGGGTGGCATTCCTCAAGTAGCTCAGCCTTAGTGCTGTTGCCATAGCTCCCTGGTGGGCATGCAACAGGTTTGGCTGAGCCCCATGGACAAACATATCCAACAGGACATAGCTGACCATTGTGGTCATCGGTGCCTGAGGGACACATCATTTTTATTCATGACGCTTGCTGTCTTCATGGTTTCATCATAGTGTTTTTAACTTTAAATTTCACACCTGTAGACTAACCGTTTCCTTCTGAGAAGACTGACCTGGAGGGCAGTGGTAGCCTGGGGGGCATGCCAGGCAGCGGAGGTGAGGAGAGCCACTAGGCCGGTAAGTCCCTGCCTCACACATTATGCAGCTGCTCTCCTGAGACACCCTTAGACCACTGGTATTCCGGGGCATAAAGCCGCCACCACACGACAGCATGGCTGAGGAGTTAGCCGGGCAGTAATATGGGTATGGACACCTGCCAAGGGAAATTAATAGAAAATGTGAAGACAGTGGTTTTTGTACTTATTACATTTTCCATTTTCTTAAACATATTAATTGTACATACATTTGCCATGGAGTGTTATAGGTGTCGGAGCCTTCAGGGCAGTGATATCCTGCAGGGCATGGAGTGGGTTCTCCAGTTTGTGGCCTGCAGTATGAGCCTGCTCTGCACAAGACCTCCACCACGGAACCTATGAAAAGATTAGGTGTAGACCCTTACTATATACTCATACAGTGGTGCTTGAAAGTTTGTGAACCCTTTCAAATTTTCTATATTTCTGCATAAATATGACCTAAAACATCATCAGATTTTCACACAAGTCCTAAAAGTAGATAAAAGAAAACCCAGTTAAATAAATGAAACAAAAATATTATCCTCGGTCATTTATTTATTGAGGAAAATAATCCAATATTACATATCTGTGAATGGCAAAAGTATGTGAACCTTTGCTTTCAGTATCTGGTGTGACCCCCTTGTGCAGCAATAACTGCAACTAAACGTTTCTGGTAACTGTTGATCAGTCCTGCACACCGGCTTGGAGGAATTTTAGCCCATTCTCTGTACAGAACAGCTTCAACTCTGGGATGTTGGTGGGTCTCCTCACATGAACTGCTCGTTTCAGGTCCTTCCACAACATTTTGATTGGATTAAGGTCAGGACTTTGACTTGACTATTCCAGAACATTAACTTTATTCTTCTTTAACCATTCTTTGGTAGAACGACTTGTGTGCTTAGGGTCGTTATCTTGCTGCATGACCCACCTTCTCTTGAGATTCAGTTCATGGACAGATGTCCTGAGATTTTCCTTTAGAATTCCCTGGTATAATTCAGAATTCATTGTTCCATCAATGATGGCAAGCCGTCCTGGCCCAGATGCAGCAAAACAGACCCAAACCATGATGATACCACCACCATGTTTCATAGATGGGATAAGGTTCTTATGCTGGGATGCAGTGTTTTCCTTTCTCCAAACGTAATGCTTCTCATTTAAAGCAAAAAGTTCTATTTTGATCTCATCTGTCCACAAAACATTTTTCCAATAGCCTTCTGGCTTGTCCATGTTATCTTTGGCAAACTGCAGACGAGCAGCAATGTTCTTTTTGGAGAGCAGGGGCTTTCTCCTTGAAATCCTGCCATGCACACCATTGTTGTTCAGTGTTCTCCTGATGGTAGACTCACGAACATTAACATTAGCCAATGTGAGAGAGGCCTTCAGTTGCTTAGAAGTTACCCTGGGGTCCTTTGTGACCTCACTGACTATTACACGCCTTGCTCTTGGAGTGATCTTTGTTGGTCGACCACTCCTGGGGAGGGTAACAATGGTCTTGAATTTCCTCCATTTGTACACAATCTGTCTGACTGTGGATTGGTGGAGTCCAAACTCTTTAGAGATGGTTTTGTAACCTTTTCCAGCCTGATGAGCATCAACAATGTTTTTTCTGAGGTTCTCAGAAATCTCCTTTGTTCATGCCATGATACACTTCCACAAACATGTGTTGTGAAGATCAGACTTTGATAGATCCCTATTCTTTAAATAAAACAGGGTGTCCACTCACACCTGATTGTCATCCCATTGATTGAAAACACCTGACTCTAATTTCACCTTCAAATTAACTGCTAATCCTAGAGGTTCACATACTTTTGCCACTCACAGATATGTAATATTGGATCCTTTTCCTCAATAAATAAATGGCCAAGTATAATATTTTTGTCTCATTTGTTTAACTGGGTTCTCTTTATCTACTTTTAGGACTTGTGTGAAAATCTGATGATGTTTTAGGTCATATTTATGCAGAAATATTGAAAATTCTAAAGGGTTCACAAACTTTCAAGCACCACTGTAGTTTATCAGCATTTCATATCAAATATAAAACAAAGCACATCTGTACCCACCCATAGGGCACTGGTAAGAGGCTCTGCAAGGAATTCCCACAGTATTAGGCTGGCCTGTGAGGCGAGGGTCAGGGCAATAATTACCAGCAGCACAGAGTCGGCATTGGCTAAAAGCATTTGCCCCTGGTTCAGGTCTGAAGGTGCCTGCAGGGCAGAGAACTGGCAAGCCTGTACCACTGCACCAATAACCAGGGGGGCAGGGGAAGCTGGAGAAATCAGTCAGGCCTGAAACACAATGGGCCGCTGAGTTATTAGCAAGAAATTGAGCAGATTGTTACTCTGATCTCAGATGCAACATGGATGTAAGTACTAAATAGAAGTTGCATGAAAGTTATGCAGACAGGTTGGAGTTTGATTAAAACAGAGGCATAGCATAGTTATGTGCATGTCTGACCTTACACTTCAGCATATTTTCTCACATTTTCTGTGATATTGGCTCAAGTGAAGAGAAGTACGTATATTAAAGGAAATGATCACTGAAAACTAACCAAATTCTAGTCACCAGATCAATTCTAGGATAGTGTTTCTGTCATGTTTTTATGTGTCTAGAGTGAAATAAACATTGAGAAATTGTGTAATTTATAAGGAACTCTTTTGTTCAACCGGCGCAGCCATTATGACGTCAGAGTCACTTCCCATGGGAGTATGCACGTATATGTTTATCGTGAAAGTGATTGAGTGAGTGAGTGATATGCCGTAGTCCATATAGACTATAAAAACACTCTACTGCTAACTTTTACCGCATGCAAGAAGCCAAAATTAAAATACTCCCAATAGCATGGAATCCAGCAGAGACAAGGAAACAATCATCCCAGTTCAAAGTAGCGAAGCCATGGGTTTAAAAGGCTAAAAGAGGTCTCGCTTGGATGCAACTTCAGCAACTTCTACCTCATCAATCCCGCAGCCTAATTTTGACTTTTCACGGGATCCTTATAGCGGTGCAGATGAATATGGCGATGTACACATATTTTGACCGATGCCCTGACTTAGCCACTTTTAAATGTGAAAATAATCAATATCCTTTCAGAATTTGTTGTCGTTGGCTGTCCATTGCTGACTGCTTCATTAGGATATGTAGAAACGCAGATGGGCCGCGAGGCCCGCACCAGAGCACACCAGACTAATTCTCTTTTCCTAATGAAGCACCTAGCACAGAAAGGTAAGACAAACGATGTCGTGCCCCCATCATGTTGTCTCTCTGGACCTCCAGACCTGATGCCAAGTGGTGCACAAAAGTGCCACAGACCTGACGGGTATGGAAGTTGCCCTACAGTGACAACTGACTTGCTGAGTGATGCCATCCGTTGGCCATTTGAGTGGCTCTTCCGCATGCCATCTGGTGGTGCACCATTGACCCTGTTGGGTTCATCTGCCACACTGCACTGAAAAGCACCCTGCTGCCAGTGCCTTATTGGTGATATACTATTTAACCCATAGCTGGAACCCAGGCAGGTGCTACCACTCTGGGTCAGAGCGGACCTGGGAGCAATGGTGATTTAAGGGGTTACTCCACTTTCCCCAATACTCAAGTCCTCCCGGACCTGAGACTCGCCACTGGTTGCAGTTTAAAGTCATACCCAGGACTAAAGAATTACTATCTTTCAAAATTACTACCTCAACTCAGTGCTACTTTGAATTACATGTCAAAGTGCTTAATTACAAGTAAATTTGTATTTTATGATTCATTTCCTTTAAGTTGAGCATCATAGTCCAACAGTTTGATGATAACAGTCATAAAATGTCACACTAAAATGTAAGTGTTGAGCTTTTGTAATTTGTTTTGTTTGTTTGATTCACATTGAGCACTTTGGAGAAGATGACATCTTAATCAGAGATGTTGACTATTTCCAGGACCAAATTTATGAAGAACACTTAGAGTGAGTTGTATGTGTAGCAGATGCACATCAAGTTAAAAAAAGGTATTATTTATTAATTTCAAAAAACAAATGTAATGCAGGCGGCATGGTGGTGTAGTAGTTAGCACTTTTGCCTCACAGCAAGAAGGTCCTGGGTTCAATCCCAGCAACCGGCGAGGGTCTTTCTGTGTGGAGTTTGCATGCTATCCGTATGGGTTTCCCCCACAGTCCAAAGGCATGCAGATTAGGCTAATTGGTGGCTCTAAATTGAGTGTGAATGGTTGTCTATGTGTTAGCCCTGCGATGACCTGGTGACTTGGCCAGGGTGTACCCTGCCTCTCGCCCATAGTCGGCTGGGATAGGCTCCAGCTTGCCTGTGACCCTGTAGGACAGGATAAGTGGCTACAGATAATGGATGGATGGAAATGTAATGCATTATAAAATATCCTATACACATATGATTTCATGGCTTCATTAGATTTTATGCATGACTAAATGTCAGAGTACGGTATAAAAATATATTGCAAAATAGCATGTGCTGGATCAAGTGCTATTTTATGAGCTGCTAAATACAAAGAATGGAATTCGCATTGTTAAATTAAAATTGAACCAATTTTCAGTAATTACGTAATACTGCGAGCTGGCTTAGTGGTTAGCGTGTCCACCTCTTGATTGCGAGTTGTACTCGTGGTTGGGTCATACCAAAGACCATCATAAAAATGGTACCAACTGCCATCTGGTAAGGCACACTGCAATATAGATGTGAGTGGGGAGTCAACTCTCGTGGTTACCAGAGGACTAGCGCCCCCCCGTAAACCTTGCTGTATAGTAAGCGAGAGGTCGAGGGCTATAGAAGCGGAGTTTGGTGCTGCCCGATGTGCCTTAAGGGCCTGGTTAGTACTGGAATGGGAGACTGCCTGGGAAGAGCAGGTCCTGGCAAGTGAAGGACTTTGACTTTTTTGCAGTAATTAATGATATACAGTTGTGGTCAGAAGTTTACATACAGTGACATGAATGTCATTTTGGATATGAATATCATGGCAATATTTGGGCTTTCAGTAATTTCTTTGAACTGTTCTTTTTCTGTGGCAGAATGATTGTACAACATAGATCTCATCTCATCTCATTATCTCTAGCCGCTTTGTCCTGTTCTACAGGGTCGCAAGCAAGCTGGAACCTATCCCAGCTGACTACGGGCGGGGTACACCCTGGACAAGTCGCCAGGTCATCACAGGGCTGACACATAGACACAGACAACCATTCACACTCACATTCACACCTACGGTCAATTTAGAGTCACCAGTTAACCTAACCTGCATGTCTTTGGACTGTGGGGGAAACCGGAGCACCCGGAGGAAACCCACGTGGACACGGGGAGAACATGCAAACTCCACACAGAAAGGCCCTCGCCAGCCACGGGGCTTGAACCCAGGACCTTCTTGCTGTGAGGTGACAGCGCTAACCACTACACCACTGTGCCGCCCCAAGCTTGTTCATAGTAAACAAAAATGTTTGGTCAAGGTGAATCTTGCAAAGAGACATTTTACCAAAATATTAGGTGTGCTGTATGTATATTTTTGACCCGGTATGTATAATTTTGGCGGCACGGTGGTGTAGTGGTTAGCGCTGTCGCCTCACAGCAAGAAAGTCCGGGTTCGAGCCCCGGGGCCGGTGAGGGCCTTTCTGTGTGGAGTTTGCATGTTCTCCCCGTGTCCGCGTGGGTTTCCTCCGGGTGCTCCGGTTTCCCCCACAGTCCAAAGACATGCAGGTTAGGTTAACTGGTGGCTCTGAATTGACCATGGGTGTGAATGTGAGTGTGAATGGTTGTCTGTGTCTATGTGTCAGCCCTGTGATGACCTGGCGACTTGTCCAGGGTGTACCCCGCCTTTCGCCCGTAGTCAGCTGGGATAGGCTCCAGCTTGCCTGCGACCCTGTAGAAGGATAAAGCGGCTAGAGATAATGAGATGAGATGTATAATTTTGACCCTGTGTTAATATCAGAAAACCCAAAAAAAATTAAAACTTGTGCACCAAATTCTCGTGTTTTTTTTTTAATTAAAGCTGTATGCTGTACAATCATTCTGCCACAGAAAAAGAACAGTTCAAAGAAATTACTGAAAGCCCAAATATTGCCATGACATTCATATCCAAGATGACATTCCTGTCACTGTATGTAAACTTCTGACCACAACTGTAATTACAGTGTGAATATATGGAAGAAGTTCTACAGGTATATCGGACCTGTCGCATTGCAGAAAGTTCCAGCTGGACACTGAAGACAGTCTCCTTTGCTTCCTGCACCAGAAGTAGGTCTGTAGGTAAACTGAGGACACTTTCTTGGTCCAGGCCTACCCTCAGACTCATAATCAATTATCCCATCACAGTAATGACCCTCAGGACACATGTAGAGCTCCGGATCACCTGCATGTGGGGTTGAGGTGAAGTGGTTGATGATTTATTCATACACATTCCGAATTAGAAAGTTATTTTCCACTGTAGTATAGCTCTCTTGTTTAATTAACTACAGAGCCTTAAACATCACAAGGTGTTCTTTTTACCCTCTTTGCACCAATGTCTGGGTGGGCAGGGGAGACAGTCGTGTATGCTGCTTCCTCCAGGCGTTTCCTTGAAGGTATTAACAGGGCAAGCTTGAGGTTTCTCTGTGCCTTTTGGGCAGTAGAAACCTGCCAGGACAAATATGATTACATGGTGACACATATTGAGTGCTCTTAGTTTAATTTGCACTGAATTTGTGTCTTGAATGACCTACCAGCAGGACAGCGTCCAGCACACTGCACTCCCCATTCACACTGGCTTGTGTTAGGCATAAATGGACCCTGTGGGGTGAAATCTGAGCTGCCTGAAATACACACATACCCTGCTGCACACAGGCCTCTTATCTGTCCACCCCTAAAAACAAAAGAGGAGGCCTTTAAATTCATCTAAAAAATACTGCACAAAAGGCATATTTTAATCTGTGAACATAGACTGATTCTAGGTGGATTAGATAACCTGCAAAATTTTCCTGGAGGGCAGGCCAAGCACTCTCTCTCATTCTGTAGACCTCTGACATCAGGAGGAGTGTAGGTGCCATTGGGGCATGACTGAGGAACCATAGTGCCTGCATATATACATAACATTGGTAAACCAAAAATGTAACCATTACTAAACCACACTCATATAATCAGATTATATAATCTGATCCGGTATACATTTCTCGTATGTGTCTCATTCAGGATATGTGCCAAATCTTCAATCTTATTGAAGATGATCTCATCTCATCTCATTTTCTCGAGCCGCTTTATCCTGTTCTACAGGGTTGCAGGCAAGCTGGAGTCTATCCCAGCTGACTACGGGCGAAAGGCGGGGTACACCATGGACAAGTCGCCAGGTCATCACAGGGCTGACACATGGACACAGACAACCATTCACACTCACATTCACACCTACGCTCAATTTAGAGTCACCAGTTAACCTAACCTGCATGTCTTTGGACTGTGGGGGAAACCGGAGCACCCGGAGGAAACCCACGCGGACACGGGGAGAACATGCAAACTCCGCACAGAAAGGCCCTCGCCGGCCCCGGGGCTCGAACCCAGGACCTTCTTGCTGTGAGGCGACAGCGCTAACCACTACACCACCGTGCCGCTGTTATTGAAGATGATCTCATATAAAATTTGTCCAATGTCCAATCAAGGCAATATAAAAAAAATAAGGCTGCTTTCTGTCTTTCCTCCCTGAAGTTATGAAAGTCCCTGGCACTGGATGTTCATCAGGTAACCTCTACAAAAGTGCTGTAGTTTACATCCCCATTTTTACTCTCAGTAAAAATTAAAATATCCTTCTATTTTTCTATGTACCTCTAAAAATAGAATTCCAAGATAATGTCTAAAATGAAATCTGTATATATTTTGAACCTTGTAAAAAAAAAAAAACCTTTTATTCCATATTTTGTTTTTTTTTTATTTTTGGGGGGTTTTGTTTTTGAGTAGAGTTTTTATTTCATCTTCAGTTGGTTCAGTAACATGCTCCGCCATTTTGTTTTTCTCTACTCATGGTACTGTATATGAACTGATAGCTTAGTAGTAGAGTAGCCAATCAGTGTGCGATTGCTCATATCCAGTGAATGAAGATAGAGAAAAAAAAAAAAATATATATATATATATATATATATATATATATATATATATATATATATGGGGCGGCACGGTGGCGTAGTGGTTAGCGCTGTCGCCTCACAGCAAGAAGGTCTGGGTTTGAGCCCCGTGGCCGGCGAGGGCCTTTCTGTGTGAGTTTGCATGTTCTCCCCGTGTCCGCGTGGGTTTCCTCCGGGTGCTCCGGTTTCCCCCACAGTCCAAAGACATGCAGGTTAGGTTAACTGGTGACTCTAAATTGACCGTAGGTGTGAATGTGAGTGTGAATGGTTGTCTGTGTCTATGTGTCAGCCCTGTGATGACCTGGCGACTTGTCCAGGGTGTACCCCGCCTTTCACCCGTAGTCAGCTGGGATAGGCTCCAGCTTGCCTGCAACCCTGTAGAACAGGATACAGCGGCTACAGATAATGAGATTATATATATATATATATATATATATATATATATATATATATAAAATGACCTTTTCAGTCTCAGATCTGATTTAAAGAAGGCAATGCACAGCATTTAAGAGAGCGACAACAGATGTCAATATGAACAGACAAAGGCTGGTAAACAACAACAACGTTTAATTTATACAGTGGTGCTTGAAAGTTTGTGAACCCTTTAGAATTTTCTATATTTCTGCATAAATATGACCTAAAACATCATCAGATTTTCACACAAGTCCCAAAACTAGATAAAGGGAACCCAGTTAAACAAAATGAGGCAAAACTATTATACTTGGTCATTTATTTATTGAGGAAAATGATCCAATATTACATATCTGTGAGTGGCAAAAGTATGTGAACCTTTGCTTTCAGTATCTGGTGTGACCCCCTTGTGCAGCAATAACTGCAACTAAACATTTCCGGTAACTGTTGATCAGTCCTGCACACCGGCTTGGAGGAATTTTAGCCCATTCCTCTGTACAGAACAGCTTCAACTCTGGGATCTTGGTGGGTTTCCTCACATGAACTGCTCGCTTCAGGTCCTTCCACAACATTTCCATTGGATTAAGGTCAGGACTTTGACTTGGCCATTCCAAAACATTAACTTTATTCTTCTTTAACCATTCTTTGGTGGAACGACTTGTGTGCTTAGGGTCGTTGTTTTGCTGCATGACCCACCTCTTGAGATTCAGTTCATGGACAGATGTCCTGACATTTTCCTTTAGAATTCGCTGGTATAATTCAGAATTCATTGTTCCATCAATGATGGCAAGCCATCCTGGCCCAGATGCAGCAAAACCATGATACTACCACCACCATGTTTCACAGATGGATAAGGTTCTTATGCTGGAATGCCGTGTTTTCCTTTCTCCAAAAATAACACTTCTCATTTAAACCAAAAAGTTCTATTTTGATCTCATCCATCCACAAAACCTTTTTCCAATAGCCTTCTGGCTTGTCCTTGTGATCTTTAGCAAACTGCAGACAAGCAGCAATGTTCTTTTTGGAGAGCAGTGGCTTTCTCCTTGCAACCCTGCCATGCACACCATTGTTGTTCAGTGTTCTCCTGATGGTGGACTCATGAACATCAACATTAGCCAATGTGAGAGAAGCCTTCAGTTGCTTAGAAGTTACCCTGGGGTCCTTTGTGACCTCACTGACTATTACACGCCTTGCTCTTGGAGTGATTTTTGTTGGTCGACCACTCCTGGGGAGGGTAATAATGGTCTTGAATTTCCTCCATTTGTACACAATCTGTCTGACTGTGGATTGGTGGAGTCCAAACTCTTTAGAGATGGTTTTGTAAACTTTTCTAGCCTGGTGAGCATCAAAAACGCTTTTTCTGAGGTCCTCAGAAATCTCCTTTGTTTGTGCCATGATACACTTTCACAAACATGTGTTGTGAAGATCAGACTTTGATAGATCCCTGTTCTTTAAATAAAACAGGGTGCCCACTCACACCTGATTGTCATCCCATTGATTGAAAACACCTGACTCTAATTTCACCTTCAAATTAACTGCTAATCCTAGATGTTCCCATACTTTTGCCACTCACAGATATGTAATATTGGATCCTTTTCCTCAATAAATAAATGACCAAGTATAATATTTCTGTATCATTTGTTTAACTGGGTTCTCTTTATCTACTTTTAGGACTTGTGTGAAAATCTGATGTTGTTTTAGGTCATATTTATACAGAAATATAGAAAATTCTAAAGGGTTCACAAACTTTCAAGCACCACTGTATAGTGTCTTGAACCAACCCAAGGGCATTTTACAGAGGAATGAAGGAGAAAAAAAACCCCACAAAAGCACAAAAACAAATTAGTAAAATATATTTACAGAGTTAAAACAGACTTATCTGGAAAATCACTACATTTGATTAGCAATCAATATTTGACTATTTTTATCTGTTCTTATCAGTTTAATATCTGATATGTCTTCTCAAGGAAGAAGTTGGCCTAAAGGTTAGCAAAGCAGCCTTGGGCCCAAAGGGTTGGTGGTTCGATTCCCTGAACTGACAGGAAAAATGTCAGGGAAGAGAATGAGCAGCACTTTCCCGTCCCTCTGTATTTGTGGCTGAAGTGTCCTTGAGCAAGGCATCTAACCCCCAACATACTCTGGATATGTAGCATAGCTGCCCACTGCTCTGGGTATGTGTGTGTTCACTGCTTCAGATGGGTTAAATGCAGAGGAGGAGCTTGAGTGTGCTTATTTGTGATCAAAGGGAAAAAAATAATTTTATATATCATTGACACTTAAAACTCTAACTGCACTGTTAATTTTCTCCAAAGAAACTCACTCTTTTTCTTGTCAAGTTCCTAAACATTGGTGCACATATGCCTTTATTTCTGAGCTGTATTTTCTTTATGTTTTTCTGGTTTTGTATTTCATGTTCCTACTGCTGCTTTGACCCACACGTTACTAGCATTGTTCTGTTTTAATATGTTATTATTTACTGTACTGTCTATTGTCTATGTTTCTGCTGCATACCTGCTGGGCAGTAGGAATGAGCGGGACATGGCGAGGGGTCACCTGCAATGGCCTCCTCGCAGTAGAAGCCTGGGCGGCATGGGATACAGGTCTCTGAGCCTGGGTTGGGCTGATATTGTCCTGTGGGACATGGCAAGGCTACAGGAGATCCCAGGGGACAGTAGTGACCCTGACAGGATACAGTTTGTCAGTCTATTTATTATGTTCTGATTGATATGGGAGAGGAACAAGATGAAAACACAGGTATAACCTTGGGGCAGAGGAAGGCATATGGAGTAGTAGAGGCGAAATCATCAGGGCAGTAGAAGCCTGTGGAACAGGGGCCACTAGGAGCATTAAGACCTTCAGTAGCACAGTAGTGCCCTGCTGGACAGGGTAGACAACTGTCTTTGGAAGAACCACCTGTTGAAAGAAACATTTACATTGATCTTTTTTTTCTTTTTCTTTCTTTTTTTTTTTACTCAGTGTCTCCAATCATTGGTTAATTCTTTGTTCATTTAGGTTCACTTGATCAGTATACAAGCTCTGTGAAACCTTTCTGAAGTTATGCTTTTGTTGGTAAAATAACAATCTGAAGATTGTATAAATCATGTGAATAAACATCAAGAGTCTGAAGATCAACACCTCTCTCCTGTTTACCTACTCATCTTTGCCAGTTTTTGAACAACTTCGTGCTGTGACCCAGATGGCACACTAACACCTTTCTGTTGAGTCACGCCATTATTTACAAACCTAACAAAAAGCTGCCCGGGTTCCTTCCCAGATGAAGCCAGGATAAGTGATATTCTTGCAAGGACTGAGAGAAGACCAGTTGTTTTTGTTGCATTTTTGTTGCTTATAGCCATGTTTGTTAATCAAAGCACAGACCCTGAGTGGTTATCTTTAGCCTTTATATTGTGGCCAAAATGATCCATGAGATGAATAGTGCTATTGTTTTCTGTATTGAATGATAATTTCTCTAATAAACCTGAATAATAAACATTATATTCTGGATTGTAGCTCGGTAGAATTAAAATAATCTTAAGTACTAGATGAGGTTTATACTTATGTTTTTGGGAAGCTAACTCATTGTAACCTGTAACTATGGAAAATAATTGCTCTCAGTCCATCACATGGCCTTTATCCTTTGTTAGTCTACTTCTGATATGATGTTGATCGATGGACAAAGGAGAAAATTTCACTCATGATTTGTAGACTCTTGATGGGCATTTACACACCAGTGAGATTGCGAATGGTGCCTGCAGGGCAGGGTAGAGGTGTGAGAGTTCCTGAGGGGCAGAAATGGCCTTGTGGGCATGGACCATTCCTCGTGATGCTGGAGGTGTTAAGGGGGGCAGGGTATGCAGAACCACTCTGGCAAAAATATCCTGGCTGACACTGGCCTAAGGCATGTGGAAAAGAAAAATCTAAAATAACATTTGGGTAATTTCATTCATGTGCTAATATTGTCTGAATAAAGAATGCTAAGATGTCTTTGTCAACAAGTGGTGAGAAGTGTATGAGTGCAAGCTGACCTTGTGGCTCCGAGGCTCCAGGTATGCTGCAGTAGAGACCAGGTGGACAGGGCACACAGGCAGTCTCAGATTGAGCCCTTGTAACCTGGCCTAAAGTGCCTATCGGGCATGGCAGTGCCAAGGCGGTGCCAGCAGGACAGAAATGACCTGATGTAATAATTAATAAATTAAAATAAACAACCATCTAAGTAAAGGAGCCATGAAACAGAATGTACATGTCCAATAAATGTAGACTACACTGTGTGCATAATTATTAAGCAAGTGAGTACTCTGACCCTACCATTATTTCTATGCATATTTTCCAACCCAAAGCTACATACACTTGAATGCTAATTGGATTTAAGCATTCTCAGGTGGTACTTATTTGTGTAATGAGGGAGGGTGTGGCCTAAAGTCATTAACACCTGGAGCCTACCTGGAGTGGCCAGAAGGGCAAGGTGTTTGGTGCTCAGAGACATGGCCAAGGTAAGGAAGGCTGAAACACAACCACCACTAAACAAGATTCACAAGTTGAAACATCAAGATTGGGCCAAGAAATATCTGAAGACAGATTTTTCAAAGGTTTTATGGACAGATGAAATGAGAGTGACTCTTGATGGACCAGATGGATGGGCCCGTGGCTGGATAACTAATGAACACACAGCACCACTTTGACTCAGACGCCAGCAAGGTGGAGGAGGGGTACTGGTATGGGCTGCTATTATTAAGGATGAGCTAGTTGGACCATTTTGGGTTGAAGATGGACTTAAAATCAACTCCCAAATCTATTGCCAGTTTCTAGAAGATACATCCTTCAAGCAGTAGTACAGGAAGAAGTCTGCATCATTCAAGAAGGCCATGATTTTTATGCAGGACAGTGCACCATCACATGCATCCAAGTACTTCACTGCTTGGCAAGCCAGCAAAAGCCTTAAAGATGACAGAGTCATGGCATGGCCCCCTTCCTCATTTGACTTAAACCCTATTGAGAACTTGTGGGCTCTTCTTAAACACGAAATTTACAGTGAGGGAAGACAATACACCGCTCTGAACAGTATTTGCGAGGCCGTGGTTGCTGCTAGACAAAAAGGTGATCGGCAACAAATCAAAAAACTAACAGACTCCATGGATGGAAGGCTCCTGGCAGTTATTGAAAAGAAGAGTGGCTATATTGGTCACTGAATAGTTTTGAAATGCCAAAAGTGTTTACATGTTCATTCTGAGTTGTTTATTTGTTATACTTACTCTAAAAATTAAAATAAACAAGTAAGATGGGAAAAGTTTAGCTTTTCATTTACAACCCCGATTCCAAAAAAGTTGGGACAAAGTATAAATTGTAAATAAAAACGGAATGCAATAATTTACAAATCTCAAAAACTAATATTGTATTCACAATAGAACATAGACAACATATCAAATGTCGAAAGTGAGACATTTTGAAATTTCATGCCAAATATTGGCTCATTTGAAATTTCATGACAGCAACACATCTCAAAAAAGTTGGGACAGGGGCAATAAGAGGCTGGAAAAGTTAAAGGTACAAAAAAGGAACAGTTGGAGGACCGAATTGCAACTCATTAGGTCAATTGGCAATAGGTCATTAACATGACTGGGTATAAAAAGAGCATCTTGGAGTGGCAGCGGCTCTCAGAAGTAAAGATGGGAAGAGGATCACCAATCCCCCTAATTCTGCGCCGACAAATAATGGAGCAATATCAGAAAGGAGTTCAACAGTGTAAAATTGCAAAGAGTTTGAACATATCATCATCTACAGTGCATAATATCATCAAAAGATTCAGAGAATCTGGAAGAATCTCTGTGTGTAAGGGTCAAGGCCGGAAAACCATCCTGGGTGCCCGTGATCTTCGGGCCCTTAGACGGCACTGCATCACATACAGGCATGCTTCTGTACTGGAAATCACAAAATGGGCTCAGGAATATTTCCAGAGAACATTATCTGTGAACACATTTCACCGTGCCATCCGCCATCGCCAGCTAAAACTCTATAGTTCAAAGAAGAAGCTGTATCTAAACATGATCCAGAAGCGCAGACGTCTTCTCTGGGCCAAGGCTCGTTTAAAATGGACTGTGGCAAAGTGGAAAACTGTTCTGTGGTCAGACGAATCAAAATGTGAAGTTCTTTATGGAAATCAGGGACACCGTGTCATTCGGACTAAAGAGGAGAAGGACGACCCAAGTTGTTATCAGCACTCAGTTCAGAAGCCTGCATCTCTGATGGTATGGGGTTGCATTAGTGCATGTGGCATGGGCAGCTTACACATCTGGAAAGACACCATCAGTGCTGAAAGGTATATCCAGGTTCTAGAGCAACATATGCTCCCATCCAGATGACGTCTCTTTCAGGGAACACCTTGCATTTTCCAACATGACAATGCCAAACCACATACCGCATCAATTACAGCATCATGGCTGCGTAGAAGAAGGGTCCGGGTACTGAACTGGCCAGCCTGCAGTCCAGATCTTTCACCCATAGAAAACATTTGGTGCATCATAAAATGGAAGATACGACAAAAAAGACCTAAGACAGTTGAGCAACTAGAATCCTACATTAGACAAGAATGGGTTAACATTCCTATCCCTAAACTTGAGCAACTTGTTTCCTCAGTCCCCAGACGTTTACAGACTGTTGTAAAGAGAAAAGGGGATGTCTCACAGTGGTAAACATGGCCTTGTCCCAACTTTTTTGAGATGTGTTGTTGTCATGAAATTTAAAATCACCTAACTTTTTTTAAATGATACGTTTTCTCAGTTTAAACATTTGATATGTCATCTATGTTCTATTCTGAATAAAATATGGAATTTTGAAACTTCCACATCATTGCATTCCGTTTTTATTTACAATTTGTACTTTGTCCCAACTTTTTTGGAATCGGGGTTGTAGTTGCATAATAATTCTGCACACTAAATGTTGCCAAATAATTGTGCACACTTATACAGTGCTCAGCGTAAATGAGTACACCCCCTTTGAAAAGTAACATTTTAAACAATATCTCAATGAACACAAAGAATTTCCAAAATGTTGACAAGATAAAGTTTAATATAACATCTGTTTAACTTATAACGTGAAAGTAAGGTTAATAATATAACTTAGATTACACATTTTTTTCAGTTTTACTCAAATTAGGGTGGTGTGGGGCGTCGGGGCTCAGGTGGCTAAGGCGCCATACCATAAATCAGGGGACCCGGGTTCGATTCCGACCCGAGGTCATTTCCTGATCCCTCCCCATCTCTCTCTCCCACTCATTTCCTGTCCTGTCTCTACACTGTCCTATCCAATAAAGGTGAAAAAAGCCCAAAAAAATCTTAAAAAAAAAAAATTAGGGTGGTGCAAAAATGAGTACACACCACAATAAAAACTACTACATCTAGTACTTTGTATGGCCTCCATGATTTTTAATGACAGCACCAAGTCTTCTAGGCATGGAATGAACAAGTTGGCGACATTTTGCAACATCAATCTTTTTTCATTCTTCAACAATGACCTCTTTTAGTGAGTGGATGCTGGATGGAGAGTGATGCTCAACTTGTCTCTTCAGAATTCCCCATAGGTGTTCAGTTGGGTTCAGATCAGGAGACATTCTTTGCCACTGAATCATTTTCACCCTGTTCTTCTTCAGAAATCCAACAGTGGCCTTAGATGTGTGTTTAGTCATGTTGGAAAAGTGCACAATGACCAAGGGCACGGAGTGATGGTAGCATTTCCTCTTTCAGTATAGAGCAATACATTTGTGAATTCATGATGCTATCAATGAAATGCAGCTCTCCAACACCAGCAGCACTCATGCAGCCCCACATAAGGACACTGCAACCACCATGTTTCACTGTAGGCACCATGCATTTTTCTTTGTATTCCTCACCTTTGCGACACCATACAGTTTTGAAGCCATCAGTTCCAAAAACATTTATCTTGGTCTCATCACTCCAGAGTATAGAGTCCCAGTAGTCTTCATCTTTGTCAGCATGGGCCCTGGCAAACTCTAGGCTGGCTTTTTTGTGTCTGGGCTTTAGGAGAGGCTTCTTTCGTGAACCGCATCCATGCATGCCATTCCTCTGCAGTGTACGCCATATTGTGTCACGGGAAATAGTCACCCCAGTTTGGCTTTCTACTTCTTTAGATAACTGCAATGAATTTGCATACTGATTTTCTTCAACCCTTCTCATCAGAAGACGCTCCTGTCGAGGTGTTAACTTCTGTGGATGACCTGGACGTGTCTGTGAGATGGTTGCAGTTCCATCTTTCTTAAATTTTTGTCCCACTTTTGCTACAGTATTCTGACTGATAAGTAAAGTTTTGCTGATCTTCTTATAGCCTTGACCTTTGTGGTGTAAAGAAATTATTTTCTTTGGGGAATTCTGAAGAGACAAGTTGAGCATCACTCTCCATCCAGCATCCAGTCACTAAAAGAGGTCATTGTTGAAGAATGGAAAAAGATTGATGTTGCAAAATGTCGCCAACTTGTTCATTCCATGCCTAGAAGACTTGGTGCTGTCATTAAAAATCATGGAGGCCATACAAAGTACTAGATGTAGTAGTTTTTGTTGTGGGGTGTACTCATTTTTGCACCACCCTAATTTGAGTAAAACTGAAAAAATGTGTAATCTAAGTTATATTATTAACCTTACTTTCACGTTATAAGCTAAACAGATGTTATATTAAACTTTTGTCTTGTCAACATTTTGGAAATTGTTTGTGTTCATTGAGATATTGTTTAAAATGTTACTTTTCAAAGGGGGTGTACTCATTTACGCTGAGCACTGTATATTCCCCTGAGAAAGCCTAAACTCACTTTTCCTTTGTTAACCATACAGATTTTAGGTTTATTGACAATTTGGATTGACTGAGAGCACTGTATTTGTTCAACAATAAAATTAATCCTCAGGAGTACAACTTGCCTAATAATTGTGCACACAGTATATTTTGCCAAAAGGACCAAATATTGTAAAGGACAGTCAAACTCACAATACAATAATAACTAGAAGGGCGCTTGGTAGAGTGCATACTTCTGCCAAGCCACATATTTGGATTTGCATCAAAATCTACTTAACGTTTCCTTAGCCCATGGCCCACCTTTCCTCAAAATTTCATCAAAATCTGTTCACTACTTGTTGAGTTATGTTGGGAACAGACAACCAACCAACCAACCAACCAAACAACTGGAGGTGAAAACATAACCTGCTCCCTCAAAGTTGGTGGAGGTAACAATAATGAAATTCATGTTTCATGACATAGTAGAGAACTTAAGATACCTTTAGGGCATGGGGAGGGCTCTTTAGTGGCTGAGGAAGGGCACATGGTACCAGATGGACAGGAAAGACAATGAGCAGCACCAGGGGCACTGCTATAAGTGCCAGGCTCACATGGAATTTCCATTTGGGTACCAATGGGGCAACTGTGGCCACTGGGACAAATATAACCCTCTAGACCATCAACTGGGCGTGCACTGCGACTGCCACCAAGGCATACATACCTGAGGAAGACAAAAACATCGCTTACAAAATGCCCCTGGCAATATGGTGACTTGTCAATCAATTATAAGGACGCATTTCTATAAAATGCACAAGAAAAATGCAATGACTTTTGCTTTTTTGTATACTTTTATCATCAAGCGAAAATACAGAGCCTGTTTTGCTACATAATCCACTACATTATTAAAGGGAAAAAAATGCATTTTCTCTTGACATATGCATGTTTCTCAATTATCTGCATTGCTCTTCAGCTGCAATCATTATGGTTTCAACTGTACAGACAGCTTCCATTTCAAACTGTACTATGGATTCAAAATAATGGATGGCACACTAAAGTATAACCCCTATCCATTAGTCGCAGAAAAGTGCAGAGAGAATGTCAAACTCAAATGGATGTGGGTGTATTTTGATTAGACATCCATTCACAGCTCATAGTATGCAGGAATATTACCCAGCATCACAGAGCAAAGCATCCAAAGCATTGGCCATTGCAGGCTTCTCACAAAAGTAGCCTGGTGGGCAGGACTGGCACTTCTCTACCCTGCTTAACCCTGGTGAGCTTGAGAATGTGCCAGGAGGGCATGGCAGAGGGTAGCCAGTTCCAGTGGGGCAGTAGTGACCAGGAGGGCACATGTTATTACCAATAGAGTTCATCTGGCATTGAGAGAAACATGGAGTGAGAAAATGAATTAAAACTGGCCATCTTTTTGAATTTGTATTCTTAGTACGATGCACAACCCCAGAATTGTCACATTTAGTTCACATTTATTACACAGCCATAAATTTCATTTTAATGTGCATGAACATGATATTAAATCTACCTTGTATCCAGTAGCATTAGGAGTGATGGCTCCTGGAGGACAATGATAGCCCTCCTGGCAGTGCCCTGTAGGCTCAGAAAGCCCAGGCAGGGCACAGAACATACCTATATGAGCAGAAATAGAGAGCCTTTTTAAACCTTTATCTCTAAAATACATACTCTATGAGATATGAGAAAAGAATAGAAGTGGTAGACATGGAACCTGAAGGGCATGGTATGCAATCCCTTTCAGAAGATGCTCCAATTAGAGGTTGCACTGTCCCTTGTGGGCAGGGGAACTCTGTACCTATCACAGTTCCAAGGGGGCAATAAAACCCCTGGGGACAGGCAACTGGTACCACCACTCCATCTCCTACATTGCAAATACATATTTAATGATGCTATAAAAATAATTCTGTAACATTAATATGACCTAGAAATCTGGTAAACTCACCCTGACAGAAGTAACCTGCTGGGCATGGTTCACAGTTCTCTCTGTGACTGTTCCCCATGATTGAGCTGAATGTCCCTGGGCTACAGGGGATAGGTTTTTCTGTGCCAGCTAGGCAATAAAAGCCTGCTAGGCAGAGTTTTTGCTCTGGGCTACTAGATCCCCAGTCACAGTAGTAACCTGGAGAACAGTCACCTGGAAGGCACAGCTATGAAATTAGTTTATGTTCTAGCCATTCTGCCATTACAAAATCTCTTCAGAATGTTAATTTAAGTTCAGTATTATTATTTTTATGTAGAAAGTTTTGGAAGCTCTGACCAGTACCAGTTCTGACTCCCAGCTGGCAGTATGCCCCTGGTGGACAAAGAGCTCCTGTGATGTTGTCAGTGGGGTTGGGAACTGTGGCACGCAAAAAGCAGAGGAATCCAGGGGCACAGGGCCCAGAGGGCTGGACAAGTGCATGTGCACCACAGAAATAGCCCACTGGACAGACCACGCACTCATCTAACCACAAAAACAGACAAATTACAAAGCCAATGCGAAACCTGAATATCATGACTGGTCAACATAAAGGATCCATGTTTTTTTCATGCACAAGCATAATGTATTCATAAAAAAGTGCCATTTTGTTAATTTGTTGAGACATTAGACAATTTCTTTTGTTACAAATAAGAAGTTATACTTAAAACTCAAGTATATCTCTGATTGAGACCTAAAAAAGCTGCTCAAAATATGATTTTAATGTAAAACAAGTACAGTGGTGCTTGAAAGTTTGTGAACCCTTTAGAATTTTCTATATTTCTGCATAAATATGACCTAAAACATCATCAGATTTTCACACAAGTCCTAAAAGTAGATAATCAGAACCCAGTTAAACAAACAAGACAAAAATATTATACTTGGTCATTTATTTATTGAGGAAAATGATCCAATATTACATATCTGTGAGTGGCAAAAGTATGTGAACATTTGCTTTCAGTATCTGGTGTGACCCTCTTGTGCAGCAATAACTGCAACTAAATGTTTCTGGTAACTGTTGATCAGTCCTGCACACCAGCTTGGAGGAATTTTAGCCCATTAGGCCATACAGAACAGCTTCAACTCTGGGATGTTGGTGGGTTTCCTCACATGAACTGCTCGCTTCAGGTCCTTCCACAACATTTCGATTGGATTAAGGTCAGGACTTTGACTTGGCCATTCCAAAACATTAACTTTATTCTTCTTTAACCATTCTTTGGTAGAATGACTTGTGTGCTTAGGGTCGTTGTTTTGCTGCATGACCCACCTTCTCTTGAGATTCAGTTCATGGACAGATGTCCTGACAGTTTCCTTTAGAATTCGCTGGTATAATTCAGAATTCATTGTTCCATCAATGATGGCAAGCCGTCCTGGCCCAGATGCAGCAAAACAGGCCCAAATCATGATACTACCACCACCATGTTTCACAGATGGGATAAGGTTCTTATGCTGGAATGCAGTGTTTTCCTTTCTTCAAACATAACGCTTCTCATTTAAACCAAAAAGTTCTATTTTGGTCTCATCCGTCCACAAAACACTTTAGCCTTCTGGCTTGTCCATGTGATCTTTAGCAAACTGCAGATGAGCAGCAATGTTCTTTTTGGAGAGCAATGGCTTTCTCCTTGCAACCCTGCCATGTACACCATTGTTGTTCAGTGTTCTCCTGATGGTGGACTCATGAACATTAACATTAGCTAATGTGAGCGAGGCCTTCAGTTGCTTAGAAGTTATCCTGGGGTCCTTTGTGACCTCGCTGACTATTACACGCCTTGCTCTTGGAGTGATCTTTGTTGGTCGACCACTCCTGGAGAGGGTAACAATGGTCTTGAATTTTGTCTATTTGTACACAATCTGTCTGACTGTGGATTGGTGGAGTCCAAACTCTTTAGGGATGGTTTTGTAACCTTTTCCAGCCTGATGAGCATCAATGATGCTTTTTCTGAGGTTCTCAGAAATCTCCTTTGTTTGTGCCATGATACACTTCCACAAGCATGTGTTGTGAAGATCAGACTTTGATAGATCCCTGTTCTTTAAATAAAACAGGGTGCCCACTCACACCTGATTGTCGTCCCATTGATTGAAAACACCTGACTCTAATTTCACCTTCAAATTAACTGCTAATCCTAGAGGTTCACATACTTTTGCCACTCACAGATATGTAATATTGGATCATTTTCCTCAATAAATAAATGACCAGGTATAATATTTTTGTCTCATTTGTTTAACTGGGTTATCTTTATCTACTTGTGTGAAAATCTGATTATGTTTTAGGTCATATTTATGCAGAAATATAGAAAATTCTAAAGGGTTCACAAACTTTCAAGCACCACTGTATATAGATGTGAGAGTGCATTGTGATAAGGTATACATAAATGAAAAGCTTTTCACAGGCTCTTGGTGCGAATGTATGATGAATGTAAAATTAAACCAACTTTACTGCAGTAATTCAGTCCATCTACCCATTATCTGTAGCCATTTATACTGTGCAGGGTAGTGGGCAAGCTGGAGCCTATCCCAGCTGACTATGGGCGAGATGCGGGGTACACCCTGGACAAGTCACCAGATCATCACAGGGCTGCACATTGAGACAAACAACCATTCACACTCACATTCACACCTATGGTCAATTTAGAGCCACCAATGACACTAACCCATAACTATGTCATCACTTGTTTACCGCAATGCATAATGGGTGATACCCGGGGTCAGCTCCACCATATTGTTTACTTTCACCTTTGTTAAACACTGCATTGTTTTGTCTAACTGATTTTAACCATGGGCGGCACGGTGGTGTAGTGGTTAGCGCTGTCGCCTCACAGCAAGAAGGTCCTGGGTTCGAGCCCCGGGGCCGGCGAGGGCCTTTCTGTGTGGAGTTTGCATGTTCTCCCCGTGTCCGCGTGGGTTTCCTCCGGGTGCTCCGGTTTCCCCCACAGTCCAAAGACATGCAGGTTAGGTTAACTGGTGACTCTAAATTGACCGTAGGTGTGAATGTGAGTGTGAATGGTTGTCTGTGTCTATGTGTCAGCCCTGTGATGACCTGGCGACTTGTCCAGGGTGTACCCCGCCTTTCGCCCGTAGTCAGCTGGGATAGGCTCCAGCTCGCCTGCGACCCTGTAGAAGGATAAAGCGGCTAGAGATAATGTGATGTGATGTGTGTGTGATTTTAACCATGCCGCCTAAAGTAAATTGCTGCATGCCTTACTGTGTCTCCACAACAAAGAGAACACCTCATTTGACCTTTTATCAGCTGCCAGTCGAGAAGAAGAGAAGAAAGAAATGGATAAGTTTAATCCGCAAAGAAAACCTTCGAATTGAATCGAAATGGACAAGTGTTTGTAGTTTAGATTCCTCTGGTGGGAAAAAGATGTACTTAAACTGTGACCCAGTAATATTTCTATGGTCTGCAGAATGGCCTTTGGTTATAGAAGATTATAACAATCGACACTGTTCATCATCTGAAACTAGCAATATTCCAAAGCCTGTAAAAAGAAGAAGCATTCTTCGGCCTTTGCCTCTCAATGTGCCAAAGCACTTGGCAGCCAAACGAGCCTGTCAGACCGATAAAACTCCCAAATCACCAAGGCGTCTCTTTCAGGTATGTATAATGTTCAGTGTACCTCACTAGCAGCATTGATTAAAGAAAACGCATTTATCCTGAATATGACATGGCAGATCATCAGGTTTCCAAAGGTTTTTTTTTTTATGTTTCTTGATATCAAGTTTTATTTAACTAATCACTCATTTATCACTTGGACCGTTATTCGCCCACGAATTCCCCGCAAGAGCGCTGCTCCACGCCAATTCCCAATATTCAGATAAATTTGTTTTCTCAATAAAGTTTAACTGGTGCAATATACGTCTTCAGAAATAAGACATTCTGAGATCTGATGTTGTTGTTGTTGTTGTACAGTGTGGTCAACTCGGTCTAGACTCTTACCTTTTCACCAAGCTTTATTTGGATTCCGATTTTCCTGCTGTAAACCCTCAAAATGTTATCCATTTCTTTAAATCACCAATTTCATTGTCTTCCACGACAGAGCACGGAAAAATCCCTAATCTCACATCGCTCTCATGTAAAATTAACCTGACATCCATCATATCGCTCAACTACTGACCCCAGCTATCCCCCACAATGCACTGTGGTGAACAAGTGATGACATGGTTATGCTTGGGGGCTATTAGCCTAACCTGCATGTCTTCGGACTGTGGGGGAAACCGGTGCACCTGGAGGAAACCCACATAGACACGGGGAGAACATGCAAACTCCACACAGAAAGGCTCTGTCGGCCACTGGGCTCGAACCCAGAACCTTCTTGCTGTGAGGTGACAGTGCTAACCACTACACTACCAGTAATTAAATCATTTCTGATTATTTTTAAACCATCATTTTTATTATTAAACATTTGTAAATGTTTTATTTTGTCTTAAACTAACAGAAACTGGCTTTCACAAATTTAGTACTTTGCCTTTGTTTGTATTAATATGAGCATATAATCTCTGTTCCTGAGGTCACATTAAGGCTACAGTAAGAAGCATTTTTCATGTAAAATAATAATCTACACTGACACCATGATGCATTTTGCACTTTAAGGTAGAATGCCCCAACTGCAGTCAGAAGTACAACCTTTGTTCACCCTGTCATTTGGAGATCCCAATGATGCCATAGCCATCCATGCCCAGGAGCCCAAGAGAGCAAAATTGGCCTTTTCTCTCAGGGAGGGATGGGCGGCATACTCTCTCTCCTCTTTCAATTACCGTGCTGCTAACCAATCATGGGCATCTGTGAGCTCATGTAGATGGCGGTGGGTAGATAGCACTTTCCTCCAAGTGTGTTACGTCGCCCTCTAACATTGTATGAGCTGCCGTTCGGAAAGATGCGGTCGGCTGGCATCATGTGCCTTGGAGGAAGCACATGATGATCCTCACCCTCCCTGTTTGGGAGCTGTCATGCAGAGGTGAACAGTCACAAAGTACATTTACTTGAATACTGTACTTAAGTACACTTTTTGAGTATCTGTACTTTACTTGAGTATTATTTTTTTTGGAAACTTATGACTTTAACTTCACTACATTTGAAAGGCAAATATCGTACTTTTTACTCCACTGCATTTCTGTCAAGATCCTTGTTACTTGTTACTATGAAGCAGCTTTGAAAGTGGATGTTTTTTTCTTTTCTTTTCTAAAATGTGATTGTTTTTTTTGCAGGTGACACTGGGACAGACTATCAGTAATCACTAGGGTCATGTCATGTCCATAGACTGTATAAAATCAAGTTCAATGATTTCTCAGTAGCATTATTTAACACAATCAGTTGATGGCAGAATGGAAGTAGGCAGTTCTTCTGGGGAATGCACGCACCCATGGCCATACCTAGAACCCATGTTTCAGTTTTCTGAAAGGATTAAATATTTGTTTTGTTTTAAATGTTTGCTTTGTTTGCCTAAAACAAACCACATCACGGCCTACAAGACTTGCCATCCAACCTGCGGAAGCATATTGAGGTATGTAAATGTTTTATTCCAAGAGAAAGCTTGCAACAAAGTTGTCTGTGCTTTTAGAGCTAGCGATAACGTTGTAATAGCTATGCAGTCTGGTTAGTCAAATGACTTTCTATGGATTTGCCCACCAAGTTACCATAGCCTTGTCCACGGCTAACGTTTACACATAGCTAGTTAACTTGGGCACTGTTAGTTAGCATGTAAAAACGGGGTTAAGGTAAGATGAATAATATTAACTTATCTGAAGTCCTTTCAGAAATATGTTTTAGCATAATCTTACCAAATAAACAGAATGTAGAAATCTTTCTTTTCTAGTAGCGTTAGCTACCCAATATGATTTCGAGTTTGAAAAGCGTTTGCTAGCATGTCAGGAGCTTCACTGACTAGCTAGCTTAACGTTAAACCACCATCATGCACAGCATACGTTCATTTTGTGAATTCACATTTCTGTCTTTGGTAACGGCGTTAGGTTTTGTAAGCGTTGTGGCAATAATACAATGATGCATTGACAGAAAATATACTTTTAATACTTAAGTATTTTTAAAAGCAAGTACTTCAGGACTTTAACTTAAGTAAAAATTTGACTGTACAACTTTCACTTGTATCGGAGTAACATTTGATCAGTAGGATCTGTACTTTGACTTAAGTAATGAAGTTGGGTACTTTGTCCACCTCTGCTGTCATGTGATGAGGAAACTTGTCGAGTGGGTGGAAATTGGCCATGACTAAAATTTGGGAGCAAATTGGGGTGAAAAAAGTAGAAAAGTACAACCTATTTCTTTCACAGACAGAAAACCAAACCAGTATTTTCCTGAATTTAAGTCCACATTTAAAGTCCTCCTGTGATGACCTGGCGACTTGTCCAGGGTGTACCCCGCCTTTCGCCTGTAGTCAGCTGGGATAGGCTCCAGCTTGCCTGCGACCCTGTAGAACAGGATAAAGCGGCTAGAGATGATGAGATGAGATTTAAAGTCCTATCCCAATCCAATTTTGTGGACACTATTTTCACTATTCAGATCACATCACTTCAAAATGAATAGATTTCTTGACCCAAATTATTAACGAAATACCATAGACATAATTATTTTATGTGGAAATAATCAGAATGAACGACTCAGTTGTGGCTACTAAATGTCACGTAGGCAGTTAATGGACTATGATATGGAACATTCTGGAATTATAAGGGTCGAAATCACCCTCACAGAGACAAGAAATTAAAGTGTATGTCTTGTCTCATGTGTGAGACCCTATAAGCACATGTGGTAAGTTATATCAGGCAATCATGTGTGTGGGTTTTTTTTTTTTTAAAACGAGTAAAATATCACATTATGTTAAATGAAATCTAACTGTACACCATTACCAAAAAAAAAAAAGTCAATTGAACAAGCTGTTCTTGTGTCAGGGGAATATTAGGAATCTACAATATATTACTTGAAATAATGTATTACCTGCTGATGTGAGTCCTTGAGTATTACTGTATGTACCTCTGGGGCAAGGGACAGGCCTGCCTAGCAGTGTTTCATTCGGACAGTAATAGCCCTCTGGACAGATAAATGGAGTGCTGCTGACATTAGATTTGTGGGTAGAGGAGGGGCAGTGGAATCCAGGAGGACATGGTTTACACACTCTTTGGCCTTTCTGATCCTGGAACAGCCCTGTGGATGAATGACACGCAGAAATGAAGAAAAGCCACACAGAAGTGTGAGAATAATTAGTATCTGTGACCCCTTTTACAACTCTATCGGATGATTTCTAGAGCAGTGAGGTCTTGAGGTCAGCCTGCAGAGTTATAATAAAGCATTACCCTCAGGGCAAGGCATGCAGTCCTCTACACCTTTTCCACCACTCTCAGAAAGATGAGTACCCACTGGGCAGGGTGTGGGCACAGCACTGCCACTCTTACAGTAGTAGCCTGGAGGACAAACGTTACCAAACACAGCAGACACAGGAGCTGCGCTAGGCGATCCCTCACTGCAGTAAAAACCTGCCAGAATCAACAGCGTCATATTTAAAGTCTGTAGCATAATAAAGGGTCGAAAAACAAAGGATGCAGTTCACAAATCTAACCTGGCAGGCATGGTCCACTAACTGCAGTCAGGCCTGCTTTTGAACAGTAGAACCCTGGGGAGCAATTTTGGCACTGCCCCAGTTCTGTCAATCCATGCTGCACACTACAGGCAAAATCAGATAATTGAGGTTACAGAATCAGCTCTCTTCTGCACTTGACATACTTGAGCATAAAGCAGGAGGATTCTACTATGTTTTTGACGTGAGCTCAGATTAGACGTTCATGGGACAAAGAAAAACCATGTTCATTAAAAAGAAGGCATGGCACTGCATAGTGCATTCACAGCACTCACTGATTCATCCTTAGTTATGGCCTGATCAGAGTGAAGGTGTTTTCATTACGCTACAAATTTTTTAATATTTTGGGAAATAGAACTAACTGTATTTGAAAGTACTGAGGGCAGGTACAAACAAAAATAACAACTGCACACGTCTCTACTTGAGACTATATATATATATATATATATATATATGAACTCAAGTGATGTAGCTGAGGTTGAGGAACTGTCAGAGTCAGAATCCAAAATGTCCAGATTTTTCCGTATGTTTCCCACATACAGTACTTGTAGGGTCCATGATTTTTTTCAATTAATTAATCAACCAAACAAACAAACAAACAAGAAATAATCATACAAACAAAGAGAAACCTTCAGATTTCAGTCACATATCCAAAGACAGACACCGATACGGAGCTCTAAGCAGATACAGGTAGTGTCATTTTGTTAGACCCCTATAAAAAATTTATATCAGTACAGTTGAGTGTAAAAGTTTTGACACCCTTGGGACAAAATGAAGAAGACAAATTTTATGAATACCAACTGCACATTTAGTTTATTAGGCTTCAAAGATGTTCCTTAATTAAGTAAAAAAAAATTACCAAAAATAGTGCATAGTACAAATAGTACACTAAAAACGAAACCGTCAATGATGGCGAAGCTCACTCCGGCCCCGTCTAGTCCAGAAGGAACGATCTAAAGTGGACCACCATGTGCAGTAGATGTTGCAAGCGATATACACTATATAGAGAAGTTATATCCACCCTAGGAATACCGACCTATTTGCCAGAAAGAATCCAAAACGGTGAGGAATTGACCGAGAAGAAGTGATTTTAGTTGAACTGCTCATTAAGGCTTAATTAGTTCATAACTTCATTAATAATTGTAATTAAGCAAATCTGGGTAGAAGTTATATGCACCCTAGGTACCCCTACTTTCATGCCAGAAAGAATCAAAATCAGTGAAGAGTTGAAGGAGAAGAAGCAATTTGTGTGGAAACTGCTCGTTAGGGCATAATTACTCCATATCTTCATTATTAATTGCAACTATGCAAATTTTGTTAGAAGCTATCTATATGCACCCGAGGCAGACCTACCTTCCTGCCAAAAAGAATAAAAATTAGTGAAGAATTGAGAGAAAATAAGCGATTTTCGTGAAATGTGGATGACGCTAGATGGATGACGGAAAACACATGATGGAATAAACTCATCACCTGTCGGTCAGATGAGCTAATAATAGTAAAATACTTTTCTTATCTAAATGTATGAATTTTCCTTTATAGCTTATCCTAATCTTTTTTTTGCAAATTCTGCCTTAGGATTATCTCATTCGTGGCATTTTCCTTCCCATGTTCGTCAAATTGTTTCACCAATCTTTGTCTTCTTGATCTATCTGTTCTGGCTGCCAGATGTCATACATTAGGATATCACTGTCTCATACTCTGCTGATTCTCATTTGCATCCACACTTCATTTGTGATCTCATGGAATTCCCATAAGCATGGCAACATTTATACACAACTGTGTTTGTTATTTTCTGTCATTTTGTACAAAGCCATGTGTACCTGAATGTGCCTTTGGGGCAGGGTATTGCAGCAAAGCTCCCAGTGAGACAGTAGAATCCAGGTGGACATTGCATTCCTGTCACATTGTCTACAGGAAATGGCAGAGAAGCCCCTCCAAAACACAAGAAGCCAGCCAGACACAGACCAGTGGGTGAAATGTTACCTAAGCAGACACAAATGTGTAAAACCTTCTAAGAGAAGACTCTAATGACCTTTACATGCTGGCCTTGGAGAACATTCTCTACCTGCTCCTGCACAGTATGTGCCTGGGTCACATATAGTGCACTCAGATAATTCAGTTAAGCCAGACTGGTTTCCATAGGTGCCTGCTGGACATGGCTTCTTAGCAGCAGAGCCCACAGGACAATAAAACCCAGGCTTGCATGGGACTGGGTGTGTCATACCTAGGGTAAAAATAATACCACACATTTTTTATATTAAAAAAAACAAGCTAATATATAGAGGATATTACACGGTTGCGTGAAGATATTAAGTTTATCTTCGAGTGGTGAACATATTCACGAATAGGCGAAGTCAGTGGCGCCGCCAGGCGTACGGCCGTACGCACTAGGCATACCTTGGGGAGAGAGAGATTTTTTTTTAAATTATAATTGTTACCTGAATGCTTTGGCAATGCAACATAATTTGAGAAAGAGAGAGAGAGAGAGAGAGAGAGAGACGTGTGTGTGCCGGCGCATTTGTGTGCTTCAGGAGTGGGCGGGGTGTGCGTGACCAAGAAAGCTCATTGGTCAATGCAGATATACTTTTCTTGCACCACTGAGATTCTCTCCAGTTTTGAGAAACAGAGACAGACAATCGTCAGTAGTCAGAGCTTGTGTGAGATTGACAGCGAAGAGATTGTGAGGCAGTTCGACGCTACAGGTAGAAGACAAATTAACTTTAAATAGGCACAATTTTGCTCGGTGATTGGGTGCGCCTTTACCTAGCGCTTGGTGGCCTGGGGACAGGACTGCGCTTGCGGTGTAGGTCTGTGTGTACTCGTGCATGCGGTAGTGCTGAGCAAGTTCACTAGATTCTAATCGCGGCTATAAAGAGTTTATTGTTTATTGTCGTGTGTAGTTCACATATGTTGTTCAAATATCAGCCTGTGTTCATGGAAGGCTATTGTTCAATTTCAAGTTAAAGTTCTATCGTTGTTTTGTGTATAAGCCTATAGATCGACTCTTCATAGAAACTGCAGCACGCAAGCGTTTTTTTTTGTTTTGTTTTTTTGGGGGGGGGGGATTACACCGCTAGTGCGTACCTTACAGTTCAACCCTGCACGCGCCCCTGGGCGAAGTGAACCTGTTTGTCGTTTTGACAATGCATGTCCAGTCAGTGGGAAAACACTGGGAGTGACATCATCAGAATGTAATATTGGAAAATATGTCACTCAGATCTGCAGTGTATTTTGTATAAAAAATGCAAGTTTTTCAACCTGAGAAGATAAACTTCATATTTTCAAGCCAACGTGTGATTTTTAAAAAATTATATAGACACATTCACAAACAAAAAGTACCTAAATTTATCAAAACAATTCATCGATTTCCTCACAAGTGACATATAGAGATTGATGTCACGGTTTTGTTTCTCCGTGTCCCGGATGTAGCTCGTATGAAAAATATGAGTGGTGTATTTCCCAGTAAAACACTTGTGTCCATGTGTTATTTTTCCATGAAATAAAAACGTGTCCTATTCCTTTCTAGCGGGTTTCATTCATTTGGTTTGATAGCATGCAATATTGTTAGCATATTGCTTATCCTATGTGTATTACGTCACTCTACCCAATGGAGAATGAGCGTGCAATATTGTAACAATATGGCATGTTGTCAAGACAATACGATGTCACATGTCAGAGACATAAAACTTCCGTGCTACCAAGCCACTGTGACAATTTGTAAACAAACATAGCCGCCAGGTTTGCTTCGTTAAAAGCAGATTTTGAGAGAATTTTGGCTGCCAGGTTGCTCCGTTGTGTGTAGTTGTCGATGTTGATTTTAAAAGTAACTCAGTTAAATTACATCAAGAAATGAATACTTAAATATGAGTGAAAAATACTGTAGCGAGCTTGCATGGAAGAAGGGTCTGGAGACAGAAATCTTAGTTTCTCGGTCATTAGCCTGTGCTAGGAGTTCTCGGTAGCACTGGCTTGACTGCACTAGCGTTGGCCTTTGCGAACATTATTGATGAACACTGGCTGGAAGGCAACCGGACTGCTGTGCTAACAGCACCGAGTCGCAGGTAAGTTAGCGTTGGCCTTCGCTAACACTACTGCTCAATGCTATGCTAGCTGGAAGGTAACTGGACTGCTGCGCTAACAGCACCAAGTCGTGGGTAAGCTAGCATTGGCCTTTGAGAATGCTGATATGAAGAGAGTATGTCTAATAATAATAATAATAATAATAATAATAATGGCTGGCATTATTCGTGGTACAGTATATCAGATATATTCCATTCAGCTACTCGTCTTTGATTCATTCAATACCATGCTAGCTGAATGGAATATATCTGATATACCACTCAACGCCAACCAATATTATTTAAATATGCTATTTGCTCATATGGTGGACAAAAACATATCAAATTTATACTCAAGTATTGATCTGCAATATGTTTTGTTTTGTTTTTCCCCAAAGATGCTGGAACAACAGCTATATTCTAATCTGTGTTATTAAACAACATGCTGCAAAGAATATAATCTCAACTGGGCATTTAGTACCAAAAATAATAACTCGATTAGCTGTTATGATAAGGTGCGTCCAGATTAACCACAAGTTTACAGGCTTGGTTAACAAAAAAAGTTTCTCTTATACAATAATAACACTTATGTTATTGCTAAGTACCAGTTCACTTTGGTGGGACTGTATTATTATTATGTGGCAGAAGAAGGGGGTGGTATGTCAAATTGAATTTCAGTAAAATAAGAGCCGTGATGTTATTTGTGACAACACACTCCCTCTTGTATTACATTGCCTAAAAATATTCTCCTATTAAAGGAACTCACTTACCTTCATGAGGACAGGAGAAACCAGCAGGACATTTCGTGCATTTTTTTTGGCCCTGCCTGGGCTGGTAACTGCCTATAGGGCATGTTCTGCCATTGACGCTCCCCTAAAAAATCGGTAACTTACTTATGGTAATAAATATAATTTAAAAACTGTGCTGCACCTATTCAGACAGTGTAATGTTTTCACCTCTTCACAGTAGTGACCTGCTTGACATTTATGCTCTGCAGGCTGAGATGAGTTCTGCCCGACAGGACAGTAATATCCTTCAGAGCACTGTCCACTGGGCTCAGTTAGACCTTTCTGGTCACAAAAATATCCAGATGGACAGAACAGACAGTCCTTTATGCTAACTGCTCCAGCAGAGCCTATCCAGCAGATATACATAGAAATAGAATTTACGAAACACAAACCACAAAGAGGTCTGTTAAACAACACAAGAGAGCAGCTATTGCTTTGGGAACTCCATTAAAACATTAATCAGCAACTGATACAATATAATAAAGAATCACTTTGACTTACAGTCTTGCAATATGATAATGCTAAACATTCTTTTTGATTGCATGATTATATTTCTATTACACTTACTATGCACTTTGAGTTTTTATAAATATTGATTTGGAATATCTCTTAAGATCACAGCTATATGAAGAAAATAAAAAAAGTATGATCTTACTTCTCAATGTGCCTGGCAGGCAGGGTAAGGGTAAAGCTGTGCCTCTGGGACAGTAATGTCCAGGAGGACAGGGTGTAGCATAAGGATCTGATGAGCCTTTAGGGCAGTAGAAACCAGCAGGGCAAAAGCCAGCAGGTGCATGAAGGCCAGTCTGATTACAATGAGAGCCTGCATTACAGAGCTGAGGCAAGGGCGACCCCACAGGGCAGTAAAAACCTGCACAGGACATTCACGACATTTTATCAGAGGTAAAAAAACAATTAGGTCATACGTGAATTCTCTATAGTCATTACTTCATTTCAAATCTAGTGCACTGTAATCCAGAGCCATAGCCCCCCCCCCCCCCCCCCCCCACACACACACACTGTCATGTTCCATTTACTTATAGACTCCACTGTATGTAATTCATGATCATTAGCTATATAAAGGATATACAGTACATTGCATAAATGCAGATATAATAAAACTGAACATCTTTACCTATAGGGCATATGTCTCCTGTGAAGTCACTGCATATAGCTTGTGTGACTTCTAGAGCTGATTCTGAATTAACTTCAGTCAGTGCTAAATCTGCGGAAAGCCTGGAGTACACACTCATGCAGTTTCTTATTCCGTTTTCTGCACAAAGAAACAAATTACAGTAATTGGTTGTACTTTAACTACCACATATGCTTTTGATAGTTTCAAGCACAGCAGTATACCTGCGCTATGAGCTGAGCAAGTGGTGTTGTATCTCTGAGCACAGAGATAATGCTCAGAGTGACTGGACTCTGGCAAGAGGTCACAGAAGCATGTCAACTGAAAAGCTTTGGCCTTTGGGGCTGCAGTATCTGCGCCGCCTGTGCAGTAGTGCCCCGGAGAGCAAAAACCTGCAACCAATCAAATTAATTTGACTCTGAGCTTCAATTTTTACCACAGATAATTTTTCTTATGTCTTATTAAGTTATTATTTAATCAACTTGGTTATTTTATGCAATATTTGTTAAAGGTGTAGTTTGTAATGTTTATAGTAGGTGGCTCTAGACCTGTGAACAACTCCAGAATGATTACTATTTATAATGAAAATAAGCAAAACATAATGCTTAAAATAATACTGTAAGCTGAACACCTTAAATACCCAGGAAGCATCAGTCTTCATAACTTTGTCTTTCTGTTGAGTTTCACTGCAGTGACTGAATAAGACCGAGTAATTATTCCATAATTAATTAAAGTTAATACGTTTTTTGTTTTTATTTTTCGAAGATGGATGCAATTCAAACAATAGAACTCTTCCAATATGTAAAAAAAAATGTTCAATACATACTTGATAGGGTGTCAATAATTTTTCCTAGATATATTTTTTAGAGGGCGGCACGGTGGTGTAGTGGTTAGCACTGTCACCTCACAGCAAGAAGGTCCGGGTTCGAGCCCCGTGGCCGGCGAGGGCCTTTCTGTGTGGAGTTTGCATGTTCTCCCCGTGTCCGCGTGGGTTTCCTCCGGGTGCTCCGGTTTCCCCCACAGTCCAAAGACATACAGGTTAGGTTAACTGGTGACTCTAAATTGACCGTAGGTGTGAATGTGAGTGTGAATGGTTGTCTGTGTCTATGTGTCAGCCCTGTGATGACCTGGCGACTTGTCCAGGGTGTACCCCGCCTTTCGCCCGTAGTCAGCTGGGATAGGCTCCAGCTTGCCTGCGACCCTGTAGAAGGATAAAGCGGCTACAGATAATGAGATGAGATGAGATGAGATATTTTTAGAAAAATAATACTATTATTGAAACCAAAAATGGCCAAGATTGCATTTTGTTACAAGAAACATTTATTGGTTTCTCCAATAAAGTTTGAGTGGGAAATTTAAATTATTGTGTGCAATGTTTATTTTATACAAACATGTTTGCTTCTTTTCATAAATGGCACAATTAAATCTGAATCCCATGGCAAAAAGATCCCAATTTCAAGAATTTCAAAAATACTTTCAAAGAAGTCCTGTGAATCACAACAATTCCAGGAAAACTCCATGCTAATTTCTTTATTTCGGCCTTCTGTCCTCTTTGTTCCAGCCTGAAAATGTGCTCCATCCCATCTGTAAAAGAGCTGCTACTTTTCCTTACATAGCGAAATCACATAGCATACCTAGTTTCAATAGATGTAGATGTGTAGGGTTGAGTGAAATCTGCCTACCTGATGGTTGAGATGAGCCCAATGCAAGGCAGTACCTGCCAGGAGGGCATGAGGAGCAAGAAGTATTAGAAGAGGCTCCTTTATCTTGCAGGAAGTGGCCAACAGGACAGGGTAAAGGAGCACTGCTCTGTTTGGGGCAGTAATACCCCGCTGGGCAGATGTCTCCATACATCTGAGAGACTGGCCTAGGTTCTGTGGCTCCAGATGAACAGAAATGACCTTTGGGAGAATGGATCAGAAAGCAATTTGTGGCAACAGGCTCTTACTGAGACAAATAATAAAATTAATAGCAAGAGACACTAACCAGCGGAACAGGGTCCTGAGGGAGACGTGAGTGCGCTAATATTGCAGTAAAAGCCTGGAGGGCAGGGGGAGCACTCCAGCAAAGACCACAACCCTTCAACTTGACTCACTGTCCCCGCTGGACAGGGCATAGGAGAAAATGCACCTTCCAGACAGTAAAAACCTGGAACAGGAAAGGACAGGTCTTTAGGACACAATCTGAGTGTAGACATGTTTTTGATATAACGTTGTTTTAATGTAACATTGATGTACTGCATTCACCTGGTGGGCATGTCTGGCAGGACGGCTGAGCTGGTTGAGACTGGTAGGTACCAGGGGGACAAACAGCAGGCTCAGCACTACCATATGGACATGAATGACCAATCGGGCACTGTTGACCTGACCACACAACATAGTAAATAGCAGGCCTAAGTGCTTGCTCTCTTTTAGGAAGAAATAGATTCAAATAAGGGTCAGTTTTAACAGCCACATTTTCTTGCTTTTAATGAATGGCTGAAAGTGGATTATTTTTTACTTTTGTGCAACCAAGAACAACAGCACCACCAACAATCAAAGTACAAATAAACAGAATGGTATTAAGTAGAGGCTGAGGCTCATTTCTTTCCAGCCCAGACTATAGACTACAGACTATACTCATCACTGAAAGTCCTGTTTCATGTAATTTGTTGAAGCAACTCTGCTGATTTACTGGGCATTTATTTAAGCCTGTTTTGCTGGTCCATGAATAACATGTCATCAGCAGTGATTGAGAAGGTGCATATGAAATACAGTAGTAGATGCAATAAACATGAACAAGGGGGATTACTTTCTCAATCAGTGATTTGTGAAAATGCCTTAAGAGGAGAAAACAAAAATAACTACTGTCCAATCAAAGTACAGATTGGAATAAATGTCTGATTTGAAAGAGATGGCTAACAGCAAACACAGCTTTTCTGCATCTTGTCCTCGGCAGAGATACAGGATGATTACGAAAACACTTAAAATAGAGCAATAACAAAAGATTTTTTTTCTGTTTTCTCACTTCCCAGAAGTGTTTTCCATGACTGAAAAAAATACACATTTTCATAAGCATGTGAGAATAATATTCAGCAATCCCATTACAACTTACCAGGCTCATGTCCAGACAAAGAGCCTGCAGGGCAAAACCAGCCCTCTGGGCATAGGAGCTCCACAGAGCTCTGGCCCCAATCAGGGCAGAAAAATCCAGGCACACATGGGTTACAGTCAGACTCAGACACAGCACCATACCGGCCCAGGAACGTTCCTATAAAGAAACGTACACAGTTAATGCTGTCACAGAGAAAAACACAACCACCATCACCAACAAAAAATTGTATATTTCAGTATCATGCTGTATAAGCAACATTATACATACATTGTCAGAAACAGGGGTACAGTAGGAGTCCATTTCTGTCCCCCAAGGTATAATCTACACTAATGTTAGGCGTATCAGGCGCTCGCTGGCCGTGCTGTGAAAATTCTGCATGCAGACGCTCATCTAAGTTTCCAAATCTGCCATTTCTTAACTCTTGAATATTTTCTATCGTGAATATGATCATTAAAAAGCTTATACTCTCTGCTTTCCAAAGAAATGTATCTGGTTAAGATCTGTTCAGTACTTTGGGAGTAACGGCAGGTTGAAGTCGGTACAACAGAGTTCACTCTCTGCTAGTGGGACGTCGGGAAACTACCGGTGATTTTTGAGTCATGGGAAAGCAGTCAGGCTCTCTCTCTCTCTCTCTCTCTCTTCTAATCGGTTTCCTAATGGATTACTCGTGAATATCAATCAGATAACTTTTATAGGGACGTTCTCTCGCTCTCACTGTTTCTGATGAAGGATTCAGCAAAATTTTCCGTCTGCTAGTTTTGATGTTATGATTCACGGGAGACTTTGAAGTGAGTTTTCATAGCTTTACCTACTTATATTTTTCAAATCAAACTGATTCATGTA
This sequence comes from Neoarius graeffei, assembly GCF_027579695.1. Lineage (NCBI taxonomy): Eukaryota > Metazoa > Chordata > Actinopteri > Siluriformes > Ariidae > Neoarius > Neoarius graeffei. Next base: position 21,743,115 of record NC_083585.1, read on the forward strand.
ATTAAATAACTAGTTTAGAATATAACGAGTTGTTTTGATAAAAAAATATTGAGATCTTAGTGGTCGGAATGAGATTCTGATCAAACGGAAGTCAGAAACGCGAGTGTCAATTTCAATTCAATTCATGTGAATTGTTTATTGGATGTGAATAACACAGTTTTTTTCGAGATTCGCCTTGAAATCTGTGAATATTATCATTTATGTTCTTTCATATAAACACTAGTAGGCCCTACTTTTGAGAAATACAAAGCCCTACAGAGCACAAAGAGGGGATTAGAAATAATCTTTTCTATTACTTTTTGATTGAGTGTACCGATTTAACGTTTTTACCTAATCAGCATAATTAATACAAATGAAATACTAATTTGCCTAATTTGTTTTTACTAATTTTTCAAACTTTGTATTCAGTATACAACCATCTATGTTCCTGCCAATTTCCATGTAAATATCTTGAAAAATAGAAAAGTTATGAAGAAAAAACATTTGATCTCATTGGTGAATGAGGCCCATTTTGGACCATGTGATCCTCAGACGGAATATTACGGCAGTTTTCTAAAAATTATGCCCTTTTTTTCAACCTTTGATTTGTAATATCTCAAGAACAGATAAACATATTTCAATTCTGTAAAATGTATATTGTTCTGAATTCAATTCTGATTTCAATGAAAGCAGTTTCAAGCAATTTGGATTGAATTTGAATTTTCACCTGATATGCCTATGAATGTATCCCTTAGAGCTTATTACTGGACCTCAAGGTAACTTTTTAGGGTCAAAACGGTACATATTATGTTCTCAATCAGTATATAAAAGGTACAAATAAGTACCTTAGAAGGTACTGCCTCAGTAACAATCTGTTGTATCCCTAAAGCTACAATGATGTACTTTGTTTTCTGAGAGTGTACTGTATAAAGTAAGTGCCTGCTTTACCACTTATTACTTCCTACCCATTATATTTGATCGCATTTTATTTTTGTTTCAACCTAGGGCATTGTTAAGGTAATAATATACTTCTGAAACAGCAAATGGACCTGGGCCAAATAAGGTTAGGCACATTAGGCTCAGTTACTGCTCAGCTGTAAACAACCACTTAAATATCTTTATGCCATTTGAAGCCAGGACAAAGCAATAAAACAATTACAGTGATTGGAAATAAGTATTGGGATACACACACACTTCCAGTGCATACTCATATATCCATTTCAAATATACAGACATTACAAAAATGACTTTTGATCTTGTACTAATAAATATGAAGAAAAACATACAGTAGGTATTCATAACCACAAATAAAAAAGTATTTCAGACACTGCAAATTAACAACATTCGTACTGTACTTTAATGCAAAACTGCTATGAGCAATTACCGCTTCAAGACCTCTCAGTACTTAGCTTTTTGCAGCATCGTACTTATTGTGCTTTGCCCATTCATCTTTCCAAATCATCTTCAATTCCCCAAGGTTATAAGAGTCCACCTGGAGGACTCGTAAAATCCTTCATAAATTTTCAATGGGATTCAAGTCAGGAGGCTAGGCCAAGCAAGGTCTTCTTGAAATATTTTGGCTGTCTTGGGGTTGCTATCTTGTTGAAACATCAATCTTCGACCCGAATTTATTTTCTTGGCCTGTGAGATTAAATTATCCTCTAACACGTCCCATCTTTCAATGTCATATACAGCGTCTTGCAAAAGTATCCCCCCCCGGTGTTTGTCCTGTTTTGTCACATTAGAAGCTGAAATTTTTGGAGGGTTAGCACCATTTGATTTACACAACATGCCTACCATTTTAAAGGTGCAAAGTGTTTTTTTTTTTTTTATTGTGACACAAACAGTCATTAAGATGAAAAAACAGAAATCTGGAATGTGCATAGGTCAAGACTTTGTAGAGCCACCTTTTGCTGCAATTACAGCTGCAAGTCTCTTGGGGTATGTCTCTATTAGGTTAGCACATCTAACCACTGGGATTTTTGCCCATTCCTCAAGGCAAAACTGCTCCAACTCCTTCAAGTTAGATGGGTTGCGTTGGTGTACAGCAATCTTCAAGTTATGCCACAGATTCTCAATTGGATTGAGGTCTGGGCTTTGATTAGGCCACCGATTTTATGAAACCAAAAGCCCGTCTCGATTTAAGCAGGTCAATGGAAACACGGCTTATGTTTTCAAACCAGATTTAGATTAATTTACTTTCATGACAGAGTATGGAGAAGATGTACAGTAAGTGTGGATCAGCACTAATTGCTGATTTTCCATCTTGGTTGTGTGGTTATATCTACCTGGTGGACATTTTAAAGGTTGGACACTCCCAATGGGGCAGTAGTGTCCCTGAGGACAGAAATCCCCAGTGATCTGATCCAAAATGAAGACTTCATCGTCTGCATTTGACCCATGCACCTTATCCTCTGAAAGGAAGAAATGACAATGCTATTGTTATCATTTCATGCTCTGTAAAAGGAACATGACTAGAATGTTTGTATTGAAAGCAAAAAAAAAAGTAAACTCTGATTACCTGAAATGCACTTACAAAGGTAGTACAAGAGCAGTTGTTGGGGCAGTACATACATATACGTTTTTGTTAAATACACTCACTGGCCACTTTATTAGGGACACCCAACCACCTGCTCTTTTATGCAGTTCTCTAATCAGCCGATCCCTTGACAGCAGCACAATGCATCAAATCATGCAGATACAAACCAAGAGCTTCAGTTAATGTTCACTTCAAACATCAGAATGGGAAAAATTGTGATCTCAAAGTGTGACTTTCTTTCACTGTGGCATGGGTGTTGGTTTGAGCCAGATAGACTGGTTTGCATATTTCAGAAACTGCTGATCTCCTGGGGTTTCACACACAACAGTCTCTCGAGTTTACACAGAATGGTGCGAAAAACAAAAAACACTGAGTGTCAGTTCTGTGGGTGGAAACAAACGCCTTGTTGATAAGAGAGGTCAGAGGAAGATGGACAGATTGGTTCGAGCTGCCAAGAAGAATATAGCAACTCATAGCAACTCTTTACAACCGTGGTGAGCAGAAAAGCATCTCAGCATGCAACAGCAGAAGACCACATTGGGTTCCACTCCTGCCAACCAAGAACAGGAATCTTAGAATCAAGAACAAGTTCCTATTAAAGTAACTGGTAAGTGTATATTTCTGTTGAAAAAAACTTTCATCCTTTCAAAGTTGGAGCTACTTTTTTTCAGAGGGAAGAATACATGCTTCGGTGGTACCACAGTGTCCCAGTTTCAGCCTGATTGTGCATGGCGACCACAAAACCTTTGGGAAATTGTTTGAAACTAGATAAAACTACACAAGAACAGCTTTTTCTTTTTCTCATCTCATCCTAACACATTTATTATTCGAGTGTAGTTGTTGTCAAGTCAAGTTTATTTGTATAGCGCTTTTAACAATAAACATTGTCGCAAAGCAGCTTTACAGAATTTGAGTGACTTAAAATATGAGCTAATTTTATCCCTAATCTATCCCCAATGAGCAAGCCTGTGGTGACAGTGGCAAGGAAAAACTCCCTCAGACGACATGAGGAAGAAACCTCGAGAGGAACCAGACCCAAAAAGGGAATCCATCCCCATCTGGGCAACAACAGACAACATGACTATAACATTAACAGTCCTAACATAAAGTCAGCTTCATTGATACTATAAACCCCCCACCGACAGAAACCCGAGCGCAAAACCGTTCACGACAACCATAGTCCCAAAGTCAGCAAGTCAACTGCAGTCCTAGAGTCAAGTTGTGTAGTTGTAGTTTTGAAGTCACATTAGGGAAACACTGAAATTCTTGACTTGAGCAAATGCACTTTTGGTACATATGCAGTAGACAGAGTTTTGGATAAAAAATAAATAAATGCAAAAGAGCATCCAAATGGCACAGAAAAGAATTTGGCAGATTGCAAGTTGGAATCCTGATCCACAGCAGTCTGTGATTAAGAGCCAAGAGAGCTAAACTGACCGTACTCTCTATGTGGGAGAGACAGGACATACTCTCACTGCCAAACTAGCCAACTGCTGCTTATGCAGAAGAGGGTAGATCACAATTTCCTTCAAGTGTGTCATCCTGCCCTGTGACACAGCATAAGCAGCAGTTCCAAAAGATGTGGTTGGTTGACTTCATGTGTCCCTGAGAAAGCATGTGTTCACCTTCATCCCCCCTGGTGGTTGTTGTAGGCTAGGGGAGAGCTGGACACTGGGTGGGAGTTATCACATGACCAAATTGGGATAAATATTTTTATTTGGGGGTGGGGGGAGGAATCCTAGGTTATTCCTTTGACCCTTCATAACACTTGTGAGTTGTAAGCGCTGTTATTTACCATGACTTCTGTTATGATGTGGTGTAGAGGACACTGATCTGAGACTGCAGTAATACCCTGGGCTGCAGGGGCCAGACGGTGAACTCAACCCATAGTCTGCACAGTACTGACCAGGTGGACATGGCTGGCACTCCAAAATAGATGTAGCCCCTATTGGAGCATATATTTCAGTTGCACATATTGCAATATGAATTACACACTGCATGTCTAATGAAACTCAGAAACATACACTATTTGTTCATCAGACTTCAATTCCTACACAGCAAGGAGGACATGAGCTTTATGAAAATATGGATGAGACCTTTTAATGAACTGAATGTTCCTGGAGGGCAGAAATGCATGTGACTGGTGCCTGCTGGGCAATAGAAGCCTGCTGGGCATTTCCTTCCTGTGGCATCTCCAGATGGCTGTGACCGAGAGGCACCCTGGATACACACATATCTAAAAAAGAAAAAAAAGAAAAAAGTAGAGATGAATAAACAGTCACTTATGCCGCTTGGTGTAGTGCTGTGGTGAAATAATGTGTGTCATGGACTGTTGAGGTGGTCACTCACCCTGGAGAGCAGTCTCCACTGGGTGTGGACAGGCCAGAGGAGCCACAGTACAGTCCACTGGGGCAGGGAGTACACTGTTCCGCACTGGACACCCATAACTCATTGCTGTAAGTACCAGCTGGACAGGGGAACTCATGTCCAGATTTTGTACCTGGTGGAAATATAACTTCTGTAAGGTGAAAAAGCGGCAGATTTCTATCTGTTAGGATATTCCAAGAAATGTGTTTACCTGCTGGACAGTAATGCCCCATAGGACATGGCACAGGTGTGGTGGTCCCTGTCATAATCCCTGTTTCAGGATCAACTGAGCCTGCACAGAAAAACCCAGGCAGACAGAGCAAACACTCTGCCTACAAAACAAATCTATCAGTGTATAATCAGTTCAACCAGACGTGTTCTTATCATTATTGTCTTAACTCACATTGTGGGGGCTATCAACACATGCATATAATAATCCTAACGGTTGATGTACTGTATGTAGATTTCCTGAAAGTTGCTACAAATAACTTATTAAAAAATAAACACACACACAAAATCAGTTGAACATCATTTCAGAAATCAATTGTACTATAATGAATGCATCAACTCCCTCTAAAGAACAACCTCAAATATCTTTATATGGAAAGACATAATCAATATTAACAATATTGAGTCATTAATATCATCAACATTGATTGTGTCCCACCATTAGACTGGATCAGGTGAGCTTGAGTAGGGGAAACTTGAAACTTATGCCCGAGATCAAAATTCCTGCTGGAGCCAAAAGATAACACTTAAATCTCTACACTAACCTGTGCGTGTAGGCTTTGAAAGCTCCCAGGAGCACAGGAAATCTGAGTAGCACTGCCTACGGGGCACATATAGCCGGGTGAACACATATGCTGAGGAGGCTGACTGGAGTTCTGGCCTTGTGGGCAGTAATAGCCAGCATGGCAGGTATGAGAAGGAGAAGAGAGCCCCCTGCTGGAGCAAGCAAATCCTACAAGAGAGAAAAATAATGGTCAACAAAAGTGTCACAAATCACGTTTACACAATATTCACTGCAAGAGTCTTATAACTAGTTCGTTCTGCATCCTGGCCTGATCTGTGATCTCACCAGCAGGGCAGGGCAGACACAAAGAGAGCTCTGTGTTTTTGGTGCTGTTGCTATAGTGGCCAGGTGGACAGGGCAGTGGAAATGAGGAGCCCACAGGACAGTAATGACCAGAAGGACATTCATTCCCTGTCACTCCATCATCAGGTGTTGGGGACACAGCCCCAGACATGCAGAAGTGACCTGCTGCACATGGTCCAAATGGCGCACTCTGACCAGGAGCCTTGCAGAAAAACCCTGCAAAAGAGAGAGTGTTTTGAGGATGTTTCACCTTTCTGTTACAGTTACAGTGGGGCAAAAAAGTATTTAGTCAGCCACCAATTGTGCAAGTTCTCCCACTTAAAAAGATGAGAGAGGCCTGTAATTTTCATCATAGGTACACTTCAACTATGAGAGACAGAATGGGGGGAAAGAATCCAGGAAATCACACTGTAGGATTTTTAATGAATTAATTGGTAAATTCTTTGGTAAAATAAGTATTTGGTCACCTACAAACAAGCAAGATTTCTGGCTCTCACAGACCTGTAACTTCTTCTTTAAGAGGCTCCTCTGTCCTCCACTCGTTACCTGTATTAATGGCACCTGTTTGAACTCGTTATCAGTATAAAAGACACCTGTCCACAACCTCAAAGAGTCACACTCCAAACTCCACTATGGCCAAGACCAAAGAGCTGTCAAAGGACACCAGAAACAAAATTGTAGACCTGCACCAGGCTGGGAAGACTGACTCTGCAATAGTTGTAAGCAGCTTGGTATGAAGAAATCAACTGTGGGAGCAATTATTAGAAAATGGAAGACATACAAGACCACTGATAATCTCCCTCGATCTGGGGCTCCATGCAAGATCTCACCCCGTGGGGTCAAAATGATCACAAGAACGGTGAGCAAAAATCCCAGAACCACACGGGGGGACCTAGTGAATGACCTGCAGAGAGCTGGGACCAAAGTAACAAAGGCTCCCATCAGTAACACACTACGCCGCCAGGGACTCAAATCCTGCAGTGCCAGACGTGTCCCCCTGCTTAAGCCAGTACATGTCCAGGCCCGTCTGAAGTTTGCTAGAGGGCATTTGGATGATCCAGAAGAGGATTGGGAGAATGTCGTATGGTCAGATGAAACCAAAATAGAACTTTTTGGTAAAAACTCAACTTGTCGTGTTTGGAGGAGAAAGAATGCTGAGTTGCATCCAAAGAACACCATACCTACTGTGAAGCATGGGGGTGGAAACATCATGCTTTGGGGCTGTTTTTCTGCAAAGGGACCAGGACGACTGATCCGTGAAAAGGAAAGAATGAATGGGGCCATGTATCGTGAGATTTTGAATGAAAACCTCCTTCCATCAGCAAGGGCATTGAAGATGAAACGTGTCTGGGTCTTTCAGCATGACAATGATCCCAAACACACCGCCCGGGCAACGAAGGAGTGGCTTCGTAAGAAGCATTTCAAGGTCCTGGAGTGGCCTAGCCAGTCTCCAGATCTCAACCCCATAGAAAATCTTTGGAGGGAGTTGAAAGTCCGTGTTGCCCAGCAACAGCCCCAAAACATCACTGCTCTAGAGGAGATCTGCATGGAGGAATGGGCCAAAATACCAGCAACAGTGTGTGAAAACCTTGTGAAGACTTACAGAAAACGTTTGACCTCTGTCATTGCCAACAAAGGGGATATAACAAAGTATTGAGATGAACTTTTGTTATTGACCAAATACTTATTTTCCACCATAATTTGCAAATAAATTCTTTAAAAATCAGACAATGTGATTTTCTGGATTTTTTTTTCTCATTCTGTCTCTCATAGTTGAGGTATACCTATGATGAAAATTACAGGCCTCTCTCATCTTTTTAAGTAGGAGAACTTGCACAATTGGTGACTGACTAAATACTTTTTTGCCCCACTGTATGTGGTTCATTTTAAAGCTGTATTTCACTGTTTTCAAGCTAATCTCTATCCAGAACATGTAGAGCATTATCAGTTCCCCTGTATAACACAAATTCAAAACTATTACCATTCCTTGACATTATCTTTACCATTATCAAAACTATTACCATTTATCTTTCAGAATTCATGAATGTGTTCGACAAAATAAAAGTTTAGATTTCAGTTCTTTTTTAGTAACGATAATGAAATTCGAATTATTGTCTATGCTAACAGCCCATGAATTGCATATGCGGTAATGGAGGTTATGTTGGAGTATTTGTTTTAATTCGGGGAAAATATTTATGCTTGAAGTTTTGTACCTGGTGTGCATGGTAAACATGCGTCCATGCTGCCCATTCTAGTATAGGGATTAATCATCCCGGCAGGACAGGGATACTGGTTTTTCAGGGATGTACCTGCGGGACAGTAATGACCCACTGGACAGTCTCTGCTTTCAGTGACAGAGCCGTAGGCCAGACAGTAGTAACTATATGGAAAAGAAAAATAGGGGGAAAAAAACATTCCTGAAATTCAGATATCCAGAGCATTTTCAATATGGTATAACCAAACACAATACAAATTGGATTGCAAGTAGGACTTTATATAAAATATTAATTGTATCTCATTAAATTAATGATTATTAATGAGATTGACGAATCCCATTAGTTTTAGAAACCCAAACCATGGATGTGGAAACCTTAACCATTCAGAAACCCTACCCTTTTTTTTTTTGCTGTCCATCACGCTCACAAATGCTAAAAACTGTACTGTATCTACAAGTCCACAATTTAATTTGAACATGGGAAAAGCAATGACAGGAAAATGAGATTTAGAACGACGAGGAGAAATTATGAATATTTAGCAATGCTGTATGGATTCACCAATGCTCTCCTTCCTACTTCTTGGAAAGATTCCATTGGATTTGCAGATTTCTATTCCTGTTTGATTATGAGATTCAATTCAACAGCCACCCTTCTTACCACCTGATTAAAATAAATACCCCAAATGACTGGTCTAGACTCCAGAAGCAGATCAAATTTTCTATGTCTGAGGTTTACAACAGTCGCTATCCTTTTAACATTTCATCTCATCTCATTATCTCTAGCCACTTTATCCTTCTACAGGGTCGCAGGCAAGCTGGAGCCTATCCCAGCTGACTACGGGCGAAAGGCGGGGTACACCCTGGACAAGTCGCCAGGTCATCACAGGGCTGACACATAGACACAGACAACCATTCACACTCACATTCACACCTACGGTCAATTTAGAGTCACCAGTTAACCTAACCTGCATGTCTTTGGACTGTGGGGGAAACCGGAGCACCTGGAGGAAACCCACGCGGACACGGGGAGAACATGCAAACTCCGCACAGAAAGGCCCTCGCCGGCCACGGGGCTCGAACCCGGACCTTCTTGCTGTGAGGCGACAGCGCTAACCACTACACCACCGTGCTGCCCACCACTACACCACCGTGCCGCCCTCCTTTTAACATCTGGATCTTTATCTTTGTAGTGGTAGACGTTTCCGAAATAGGATTTGGTGAAATAGTGTCCATTATCTATTATGATTTCAGCAAAATGTTTCCATGTGAATTCTTCTTCTTCTCTAGACACCCTACCGAACAAAATTATGATATAAAAAATTGCAAACTTCTGACAAAGAACTTGTCTCCACAGGTTAGAATGCATACCACTGATTCTTGACCATAAGAATCTTAAATATATTCGATAAGTTAAGAGGCTCAACAAAAGACACACTTGCTAGGCTCTTTATTTTTCCAAGTTTACTGCTACCTTCGGCCCAGATGTACATTCTAGAGTTGATGAACCAGAACCCAACACCTGAACCCACTATTTCCCCAGAACTACTTGGGCTTGTTATTCTTGTTGCTAGTTCTTTTTACAGTAAAGTTTTACCCATGCTCAGGAGCAATCATGGGTCTCAGCTCAAGTCATATTTCCCTGAAACTAATAGTCAAATTTCAGATTGCCTTTGCACTTTGACCCCGTGCTCTGTATGCATGTATTGAGCTTGGCCTCAGATGTTGGATACTGTAATCGTCACCACCCATACATCTATTCCTGACCACCAGAGGTCACCATCACCAGAGTTCTGAAATGTTTGCATGCTTATTGTTGTCTCTAATTAAACTGACTGTTAAATACCTTGGCGAAGTCTTACCAAGGTTTCTGTAGATCTCTGTGCCTTTTAGTATTGCTTGTTTTTACTGGATGTTTATCTGCTCAGAAATACTGAAGGTGCATCGATGCTGCTGTCTGTCTGTCATACATTTAGCATCTGCTTTTAATAAACTATGTTATTGGATCTATCTCTGTATTTCACGCTATTCAACAGCCTAAATATCATCTCAGAATGTTCTCATGTGTGAGAATGCTAATTAAAAAAAGCTATGTTTCTCATGGAGAAGCCTAATGGCTAGAGAAGTAGCTTTGGAACCAAAAGGTCACTGGTTCAATTCCCTGGACCAGCAGGAACGGCTAAAATGCCCTTGAGCAAGGCACCTAACCCCCAACTGTTCCCCAGGCTGCTCTGGGCGTGTTGTATGTCGCTCTGGATAAGAGCATCTGCTAAATGCTTGTAATGTAATTTGTACCCGCGGGGACAGGGGTTGCAGCTGGCTTGACCCTCACTGTTACTGATGGATCCTTGTGGACAGGACTGAGGCACACTGGATCCTCTAGGACAAAAATAACCTGTGGTATGAGACAGAGATTGTGAATATGAGAAGTCAGGGTTTTAAAGGGAAGGAAGTTAGATCTAATCCAATATGAACAAGGTAAGCCTGAGTGACCTGCAGGACATGGCCCTCCTCTGTGGTCTCTCATTAAAGGATTGGGCAGCAAAGCTCGTTGGCTGCAGTAGAACCCTTCCCAACATTCCCCTTTGGGAGCAGTCAGCCCAGGCATGTCACAGTAATGACCAGGAGAGCAAGGAATGCACTCATCCTACAGGACAGAGGTGCATCTTTACAATAATGCTACCTAATTTAGAACATAAACTCATGGACACACTTCATTAAATGGAATAAATCATGCACATACCAGTACACATGAGTAAATGTACACATAGCATGCGATTGATGTAAACACAAGAGTTATAAACAAATGATATGATCTTGCAATAAGAACATAACCATAGGGTGATGATTTACAACACATTTGGCTTTATGGTTCAGGAACATGTTGTCATACCTCTGAATTTAATTTGGTCCTATTACTAAAAGTCCCCTCTGGACAAGGCTGGGGGTCAGTGGTCCCTTCTAGACAATAATGACCCACAGGACAGGGTCCACCACCTCCTAAGAAAACGAGAACTCCTCATTTCTGATTACAAAGCAGAACTAGAAACAGTTTCTAGTTACTAAGTAACTACTGAAGACAAGACCTTAATACTAGGAACTGAAAGAGCAGAGACGGCACTTATGGACCTCTTACATTTTATGGCACATAAATTATTATTATTTCTCCAGAGTAAATCTTGGGTTCATAATGAGATGAAGAGAAATTTAGTTCCCTCTGAAATTTGGGCATTGTGATCTCTGTTTATTCCTGTAATATCTCACAAAATATCAGGACATTCTGTGCCTGGGAAGTTATTTAATTTGAAGGGATTCCTGAGCAAATACTGTGCATGAAATTGCTCACTTCACGCAGTCAAGCAGACAGAGGAAGTCCGTGTGCTCATGCGCAGGTTTACCTTTGAGCGTGCACTGACAGTTACATCATTCTGTCGCTAAACGAACAGCTGATCACACCGAGGTGCTCGCTGAGCACCGATATTTATTAGTTTGGTCCTGCGTTTCCTTTCCTTCACAACATAACGTCTTTTCTTCTCGCTTTCTGTTACTGTTGTCGGTCTTTCATGTTTCATTCGCATATTCATGTCCTCCATTTTTCTCTCCTGTTTCAATTTGTATCCCACAATGCCTTGCATGAACGGGGAAAGCCCACCATGTGATGCATAGCGTAGTATCTTGTATTGGGTCATGGTGAAGCAGGAAAAAATAGCAGAGAATTTAGGGCCATGTGGCCCTAAATTCATGAACTGTTCTATTAAAAAAAGAAAAAAAAACTAATAAAGTTGGAAGTCTATTATGTGAATTTACTAGATTTTGGTCCACTCAACAAAAATAATTGGGTGTCAGGGAAAATTCTTTTTATGACCTACATTTGAAAAATCTGAAAGGCGGTCTGCCTTGAAAGACTTGCTCTAAGATAGTTGTGTAAAGTAAATCAAATTCTGTTTTTTGTTCTAGGATTTCCAATTTATATATATACATACATACACACTCTATATACATATATATGAACAATTCAGGCGGCACGGTGGTGTAGTGGTTAGCGCTGTCGCCTCACAGCAAGAAGGTCCTGGGTTCGAGCCCCGGGGCCGGCGAGGGCCTTTCTGTGTGGAGTTTGCATGTTCTCCCCGTGTCCGCGTGGGTATCCTCCGGGTGCTCCGGTTTCACCCACAGTCCAAAGACATGCAGGTTAGGTTAACTGGTGACTCTAAATTGACCGTAGGTGTGAATGTGAGTGTGAATGGTTGTCTGTGTCTATGTGTCAGCCCTGTGATGACCTGGCGACTTGTCCAGGGTGTACCCTGCCTTTCGCCCATAGTCAGCTGGGATAGGCTCCAGCTTGCCTGCGACCCTGTAGAAGGATAAAGCGGCTAGAGATAATGAGATGAGATGAGATGAACAATTCATAAACAGCTGCATTTACTTACTAATTCGCACAAGTAGCTCAGCTATTCTGTTTAATCAAAGGCCAGTTGACCCTTCCTAGAATCCTCTGCACCAAATAGCAAATCGTCATTTTCTATCCTAGTGGCCTAATAAGGGGAAGCCATGGTTTAATGGTTAGCGAAGCAGCTTTGGGACCAAAAGGCTGCCGGTTTGATTCCCTTGACCAGCAGGAATGGCTGAAGTGCCCTTGAGCAAGGCACCTCACCTCCGACTGCTCCCCAGACCCTGGGTAAGTGTGTGTGCTTGTTGTACGTCGCTCTGGATAAGAGTGTCTGCTAAAATGCTTATAATAATACGAATGGTGATTTTCCAAAAACATTCTGCAACATTTCAGCAACATCCTGGGCCATAGCTCTGAAATTGTAACATGAAATACGTGTAGAAGCTGTTTTGTTGATTATATTTCAAATTCTTACAACTGATCTATTCTATTTTCCTGGTTATTCCTTTGTAATGGATCAGAACTTGCCTCGTCTGTCTCGTGGGTGTCCATGAAGGAAAGAGCGGATGAGGCATGTTTTGTTCAAAAATTCCATGTGTGGCATGTTGATCAAGAAAAAGTTCAAGATGAGGTTCGAAGGGATCATTAACAATAAATTTGCAGAGGTTAGCAGGTAGCGGTTACATGCTTTCCAAACAAAAACAACAAACTGGATTCTGGGAAGGGTGAGCCATTTTTTTTTTTTTTTTTTAACATTGGTAGGGCTTAATTTGAGCCGGAACATGACGGAACAAGATCCGGAACCTCCGTTGTCGGATCCAGCAGCTATTTTCATTTCATTCGGTGTTCCGGCAGCTATTTAAATGGATCAGATCACCTCCGTGACCATCACAAAGGGAAAAAAATCAAACAATAAATTCTATGGGGCTGCATTGTGGGTGCAAGTGCCAGGACCGTTTTATTTATTTACTTTCTTTATAATCTCAGTCAGATACACAAGCAAGATTAAGTCTTTACTCTGCTGTGTTTTATTATGGCCATCAATATATTGTAACCTGTGTTTGATTTGTTAATTGTTGATCCAGTTGTTGCCTTAACGCAGGGGTCTGCAATGGCTCGGGAGCCAGATGTGGCTCTTTTGGTGACTGCATCTGGCTCGCAGATTAATCAGCTCACATTGAGATCAAGAAGTACACCTCCATTTAATGAAAAAGTCGGTTAGCTGTCCGCAAAGCAAAGCCTTTTGACAAAGAACATGGCGAAAAGGGAAAAAAGGTGACTGGTAGGCTACCGTACATTTCAACAGGAATGGACAGAGGAATTCGCCTTTGTGGGGTGAGAGGGTTCTGCTTTGTGTCCAATAGGCCTATACAATGACAAGATTGCATCGATGAAACAATGAAATAAAGCGGCACTTCGAAACACGCCAAGCTACGTTTGCGTCAAAATATTCAGCGGGGGACAGGAGGAAGACGGCATGTCAAGAGCCTCTTCATTATGAAAAAGAATATGTTACATTCAAATTGTTGGTCATACGTAAAAATGCATTTTAGTTGTATTCAGCATCACTTTTTATATATGGCTCTCATGAAAATGTATTTGAAAATATGTGGTTTCATGGCTCTCTCAGCCAAAAGGTTCCCGACCCCTGCCTTAACGTATGTGTGGAGAGCGAGAGTGAACTTGAGTGCCTGTTTGGAGAACATTCTGAGCGTTGTCCATTGTTGTCCAGGATTTGATAACTGGTGCTATTGCAATACATGTCATGCAATAGGCGTGTGTGCGTAAAGTTATAGTAAACCGCCCCCCGCCTTTTTTTTTTTTTTTTTGAGTCGCCAGACCCACCCACCTCCTGCGTTCTGGGACCTCCCACTTCACAAATTAAGCACTGAACATTGGCATTCTACTGATCCCTCTGACAGCAGCATCACTCATTTTCATTGTACCTGGGGACAAGGTAAGTGGCTGTGGTGAGGTGTTTCCACGTATGCAGAAATATCCTGGAGAGCACTGTCCAGAAACAGCGATAGCATTCTGGTAAGAGCAATAGTGTCCCCCATCACACTCCCTGCACTGGGAGAGCTCACTCAGGCCAGAGTCTGGGCTGTAGGTGCCCGGTGGACAAGCTCTCCACTCATAAGCCGTTCCCTCCGGACAGTAAAAACCTACAGGTAAATCAGCAGGTCTCAGACGCCAGGTTGGAACCAAGTCAAATAACATTTGTCAACACAGTGTGGTGCTGTTTGCTTTCATATTGTATTTTTTTGCTCTAGTTCTTTGTCTTGTGCAGAAGGTACTTAGTAACACTACAGGATTAAATTCACAAGTATACATACGGTAGTAGCACCATGACCAAGGTAGACAAATGCCCATATCACACAATGTTTTTGTATCAATTTTATTGTATATAAATGTCCTGTATATGTTTCCTTTGTTTTGTTGTATCTTCAGCATGATAGCAAATTAATTGGAGCTTTCCAAGGCTATCATTTACACACATACTGTAAGCCGTTAATAGATGTCTATAAGGAGTGTGAGAAATGAACAAATCATCCTAACCTTGCGGACAGGGTAAGCGAGCTCCATCCACACAGTACCAGCCAGCAGTGCAAGGCCAGCACTGAGAAGCCTGTGTGGCAGTCATAAATGTCCCCAGATTACATGGCACAGGTCGAGCGGTTCCATTCGGACAGTAATGAACCTGTGGGCAAATGTTTCCTGAGGTCCCATCAGTAGGCATGGGTGATATTGCTTTCTCAATGCAATAAAATCTTTCAGAAAAAAAAAACAACAACAAATTAATTGGTTACATTGTTAAATATTTCAATGATTAAGTATTATATAAGAGCACTAGAATAATTTAATATGTTTGATTTTAGCACCCTTCAGAGCAGAGTCCAGTGGGCACTGATAGGGCAGTGCTAGCACAGTAGAATCCGCCAGGGCACGGTTGACACTCGTCTTCACTACTCCGCCCTGTGGTGTTTGACAAGGTGCCTAATGGGCATGGCAGAGGGCTGGTTGTACCTACAATAGAAAAATAAATTCATAGTTAGAGGTCAAACAGCATGAAAACATCATGGCATGACCACCATATAACCGGAACAACAGTTTTGTAGCTATGCACTGTTAGAAGGGTTCTTTGGATAGTTAAGCGTTTCCCAAAGGAGGAATACTTTGAAGCCTGTCAGGAAGGAAACACAGATTGACTCTATATAGAAGAGTCAAATGGAGTCTTAAAGGTTCTTCCCTTAAAGGAAAGAACAGTGCAATAATAATAATAATAATAATAATAATAATAATAATATCTAAGCAATTTGTGCAAGATGTCTCATTATGAGAATATTATGCAGCAAATGCATTGTAAGATTACCTAGACTTTTTTGTTTGTTTTATTTTTCCATGATTTTCACATGGCAAGTCCCACCCTTCAGACATCTCTCCCCAATCACATGACCGCTACCAATGAGGGAGGGTGAAGGCTATCATGTGCTTCCTCCAAGGCATGTGAAGCCAGCCAACTGCATCTTTTCGTACCGCTGTTCATGCAACATCAGAGGCAGCATTCCCTCCACACTCAGAGACAAGCTTTCTCCAACCACTTCTGCATGTCCTTCTGCATTTTGTTCATTTCATACTTCAAGTTATCATGTTTTAGTGCCACAATGTCTCTTCTGATAATTAAATATATGCTATAAATGAGCAAAATAATGTGCTAATAGAGTAACATTTTTAATGTTTGAAATTAGTCATGATTAGACACAGGATTAAAGCTAGACGGCTTTTCGATTTCATAAAATCTGTGAAATTTAGTTCCCTCTAAAATTTGCTCATTGTGATATATGTTTATTTATTTAGGTTTACCTTTGAGGGGTGGTGTAGTGGTTAGCGCTGTCGCCTCACAGCAAGAAGGTCCTGGGTTCGAGCCCCGGGGCCGGCGAGGGCCTTTCTGTGTGGAGTTTGCATGTTCTCCCCGTGTCCGCGTGGGTTTCCTCCGGGTGCTCCGGTTTCCCCCACAGTCCAAAGACATGCAGGTTAGGTTAACTGGTGACTCTAAATTGACCGTAGGTGTGAATGTGAGTGTGAATGGTTGTCTGTGTCTATGTGTCAGCCCTGTGATGACCTGGCGACTTGTCCAGGGTGTACCCCGCCTTTCGCCCGTAGTCAGCTGGGATAGGCTCCAGCTTGCCTGCGACCCTGTAGAAGGATAAAGCGGCTAGAGATAATGTAATGTAATGTTTACCTTTGAGTGTGCACTGACAGTTCCATCATTCTGTCACTAAACGAACAGCTGATCACACCGAGGTGCTCGCTGACCACCGATATTTATTAGTTTGGTCCTGCGTTTCCTTTCCTTCATATATAACATAACATCTTTTCTTCTCACTTTATTTCCGTTACTGTAGTCGGTCTTTCACGTTTCATTCGCACGCTCACGTCCTCCATTTTTCTCTCCTGTTTCACATTTGTATCCCACAATGCCTTGCGCAAACAGGGGAAGCCCACCACGTGATGCACGACATCATGTCTTGAATTGGGTCATGGTGAAGCAGGAAAAAATAGGGGAGAATTTAGGGCCACATGGATTTAAATCCATTAATTGCTCTGTTTAAAAAAAAAAAACTAATAAAATTGGAAGTTTGTGATTCGAATTCAGTAGCTTTCGGTCCACTGAACCAAAATAATTTAGTGTCAGGGAAAATTATTTTTATGACCTACACTTGAAAAATCTGAAAGGCAGTCTAGCTTTAATAATCATATTTGTTTTGTAGTTGTATAATATTCTGATAATGAAAAAAATATGAGATAAATTCATGATGTTTTTAATTCCAAAGATATTAGCTCTTGCAATACTCATAAACCCTTCAATGTCATATATTTAGTCTGTATCGGGCAGGTATTTGATCAGCTTAGCGTAATCACTGAATTATTCTGAAAGAAAACGATGACAGTATGTTTTATAAAGTCACTATCCATAACAGTATAGCATTCCATTAACAGTATACGTACACCTACTTCAGATTCCTTTATCATGTCATATAATAGGAATTTTGCTTCATGTTTAAACACCGTCTGTGCATGGAATACATCATCAGCATGGTTTATTTATTAAACAATAAATTCATTAATCGTTTATCAAGTACCAGTGTGAAAAAGAAAAACACATTTATCTCCATTTATACCACAACACTACTAAATTCTCAAATCTCATTGGTCAGAAGGTTCTGATTAATTGTCTATCACAGCATGGCTCTGGCATTAGTTCTGTCTGGTTTATATTAATGTGCTCATTCTAATATATTATTGTTTCTATAGTAACAGGGTTTTTTTTTTCATGTGGACTTTTTATGACGGACTTTCCACATAATCCAGGTTTAATAATAAACTGTGACAGATGTGTTGTGATTTAGTGAAGAAGAAAAGAAACACAATAGTTTATACGGTGAAGAAATCGAGTTTTAGTTCACATACAGAGAAGGAGCCTCAGGTTTAAGTTTTCTAACACAAGAATATCTTCAGGACGGAAGACTTTAGATTCTGCAGTTTATAAGGAAACTGCTTTTTTGTCTTATTAATATCAAGAGTGAGAAAAAGAGAGGCTGGTGAGGGTCTGTTCGTTCATTCATTCATTTATTCATCTTCAATAAGTGCTGGTCAGAGTCACAGAGGATCCAAAGCCTATCCTGGGAGCACTGGACGCATGGCAGGAGTGACTGTTTAAATCTGCTATAACAGAAGCGATATCAGGAACTAATTGTCTCATGGGCATTAATTGGAATTATAAATTGCTAAAAAGTAAAATCTGTTGTTCATTAACATATAAAAAAGTAATTAGCAAACTGCTGTGGTATAAAGAATAATAAAACACTTTTGGACACGCTGTTTTCGAAAAATAATCATCCACTTCATATCAGGCTGCATCATACCACCCTATCATTGATTATTTTCCAGAACAACCACATTAGCTTTTTTCCCCGTGCCATCAACGTCATAAATATCTGGCCTGATCCATCCTTGCGATTATACTATTGTACGACTTGTACCTCCTGGAACATTGCACTACCTCACTGTACTCTGTGTACACTGACTGTGTATTTCAGTATATTGTGTCTTGTCTGTAAATATACTGCATATTGTCTCTCTATATATAATGTACATGGTATATTATAGATACTGTATACTATTGATATTATAGATTTTTCTATGCATACTATATTATTTCGATATTGTTTATTATTCTCACATTCACTATATATGAGCAATTGTGCACTCTGATTGGCTGCTCTACTACGAGGCTATCAGCTCATATACCGTGAGGAGAGAAAAACAAAATGGCAGAGCGTGTTGCTGAACCAACCGAGGACAAAATAAAAACTCTACTCAAAAACAAAACCCCATAAAATACAAAAAAAACCCTAACCAAAATATGGAATGAAAGTATTTGATGGCAAGAACATATCTCTTTTTTATTTTTCAAAAATTATTATTATTATTATTATTATTATTATTATTATTATTAGTGCTGTCAAGCGATTAAAATATTTAATCGCGATTAATGTCGCGACTGTCATAGTTAACTCACGATTAATCGCAATTTAATTGCACATTTTTGTCACATGAAAAACCATTGTAATTCTCTTATCAGCATAAAAAAGTGAATGGGCTTTCTCACCGTTCGAGCTACGGGGGTACTTGGGGGATCCGAGATCCCCTGAAACAGACATGAGATCCCTTGAAAACATGATTTGGGAAATGTTGGGGGGTCTCTAAAATATTGGCAAAATGATGTTTATTGACATAGCAATCGTGTGTAACGGGAAGCATTTGCATATCCGAAGTGTGCGCGTGATGGAGAGCTGCGCTCTGAGACAAGCGCAAGCACCCCCCCCCAAGGGAAAAAAAGGGACCTCCCGAAAATATCGGCATAGTTCGAACACTGGTTGTACCAATGTTTGTTTTTTTTTATTGCAGAGCATAACACGTCTTGTCACAGCCACTGCAAAGTCAGGCTGGAGCCGCCGATGAGAAAACGAAACCTAAGCCGAGCACCGTGGCTCTTCGGGGGAGGGCAGAGGACTCTGGCTGTGCGGGGCGTGGCATTACAGTCTAGCTGCTATCGTTTTTCTAAGCAAAGTCTCTGTTCCAAGTTCCTGGCAGTTTCAAAAGCTTATGAAAAACCTACATCATGTCACAGAGCGTTAATCTCACGATAAAAAAATTATCGCCGTTAAAATTGAGTCAAGTTAACGCGATAATAACGCGACATTTTTGACAGCACTAATTATTATTATTATTATTATTATAGCATTTTTCACAAATTGCTCCTGTCATTTCACTGGTTTGTTTACATTTTAAGCAAAAATTATTTTGTTGGACGTTTTGTGTGAAGTTTTTGTTTATTGAATTTGCAAAAAATAAAAATAAAAATGCTCTGTTTCTCAAAATCCAGTGAATGTGGATAGAATAAAACAATTATTCCACTCAGTCTCGTTGTACATGGCTTAATGTCAGACTCAGTGCTACGCGCCTCATCGGCTATCAGCTCATGTACCGTATGACTCGATTTCATGGAATAACTGTTTATACACAGATAGATATTATATTATAGATATTTAGATTATAGATAGATATTGTATAATACAAATATTTTAGAAAGATTGTATATAATATAGGTATTGTATATTGTGTATATTTTATATAATAGTTATAATAGTTATTGTAGATTGCATATTTATGATACTGTGTAATGTCTACATTGTCCATGTTGTACATTACATATACATATATACTTTTTTCTTATATTACACATACATAACTTACATACATATATATTGACACACACCCCCCCCCCCCCCCCCCCCCCCTTTTTTTCTGTATCGTTACAGAGACACCAACTGCCGGAACTAAATACCTTGTGTGTATCAACACGCTTGGCCAATAAACATGATTCGGATTCTGTTTTCTTATTTACTACCTAATGTGGATGAATTCATGCTGTTTTTCACTCATGCATGTTAATTATAACTATAACTGTGACTGATCAAACTGTTGTATCACCTTTAGGGCAGTAGTGTCCAACTGGACAACGTGATCCTGAAGATCCAGCAGAAGGACTGGCTGACTGGGAGCCCTCTCTGCACCAGTACCCAGACATGCACAATCCTGTCAATTTAGATTCATTTCTGAGTCAACAGTAACAAAGGTGTACTAATAAAATAAACCTACTGTATGAATAAGTCCATTATTATAATGCATTAACAGACGTATATGTCTGCCCCTATAGTTTTACCTGCAGGCTCTGCTAAGCCTGCAAATGGGCAAAAGTGTCCTCCTGGACACAGAAGACACCTGATTAGGCTGTCCATGCCCTCTTTTGGGTTGTAGCTTCCAGCGGGACAAGGATACTGAGTGGCATAGCGGGTTCCTTTCGGGCAGTAATGTCCTTTCGGACATAACTGCAGGACAGGTACATTGTTGACTCCGAAGCTCTCGTCACAGTAAAAGCCTGATAGTGATCAAAGAATATAGATTGTGGTCATAAATTAAGAAACAATATGACATTGCAACTCATATTCAGCATTTAATTTACTGGTTCATAACAAGATGCTTATAACTATATCTTGCCCTCTTCACAGACGGTGCAGTTGGCCTGCTTCTGCTTGTCCTGGTAAGTCCCAGAGGGGCAGAGAACTGGGGCAGGGCTTCCTGGGGGACATTGATGACCGAGCGGACAAGGCAGAGCTAGGTCATCAGTCTGACCAGGGGGACACCAATAACCTGTCATACAGAGGACAAGGACAGATAGATGTAGCCTCAAACCATGACTATAAGGATTGTGTGGTTCTATAAATAGACAGAAGTTTTAACTTGAATCATGTTCTATTTTTATGAGAATTATAGCCCGTGTGCGTAAAATAGAGGCATCCTGTCTTGCGCTGAGTTTAAGGGGTGTTCACAGAGTTCTGGGAAAGTATACAATTCAGGATGTGCTCACGCATTAATCAACTTATCTAATTAGCTGCACAGGCATTAGCGTGATTAAAATTCAATACATGTTCCCCCAAGATAGTAATCCTTCCTAAATGAAAAATCAATGGTGATAATAATTACTGATGTCTAAAGTAATTACTGGGGAAACCAGTGACTTAATCCCACATGAATAAGACTTTACTCTCAGTGCTGTGTGATACAAAGAGTACTCTGCTATACAGTATTTACCCTGACTGCAAGGCGCAGTCGGGCCTCTCAGGCCTTTTGTGCTGCAGTAGTAACCGGCTCTGCATGACTGACACTGAGACCGTCGCTTCAGACCTGCTACCGCAGAGAACGTTCCCACTGGACATGGCTCCGGCTCACTAGAGCCTTTAACTGATTAAGAGAAATAGAAAATATGACTAAACTGGTTTCTTGTCATCGACAGATACATTAGGTTGACCAGTGAGCAGTAGTTACCGCAATAGGAGCCAGGAGGGCAAATATCACCAGTGATGCCATCTGTTGGTTTAGACTGAATTGCTTCTCCAGTGCAATAATAACCTGCAGCACAGGGACCACTTGGCAAAGCCAGACCTGTTAGAGAGAGAAAACCAATTTTTTTCAGTACTGTTAACTAAATGATTGTGTATAAATAAATAAAAAAATCTAAAGAAAATTCATTTTTAATCTATTTTCATCAAGCATGGTTTCTATTTTTGTGTATTTCTCACCACTACTACAACTACCAAGGGAAATGAAGGCAATTGGATGCAGAACCATGGATAGCGCCTCAAGGAAAAAAAAAATGCTCATGTGTCCCACAAGAAAGACATCCTCCTTTTCAAATTAAAGCAAAACAAGAATGTATTGACCGTTCCTATCCACTGAGAGCACAGCTAATTACATTCATGTGAACCCACTTACAGCAAATGACGAGCATAGCAAAACTGGACTTGGGTTACTCAGGACCTAATGATTAATTTCTAAATAGGTTCTTCAATAATATCGCTTTGCTTTTTGTATAGAGGCAAAAAAAATAATAATAATGCACCTGTGGCATTGCAGAAGGCTCCACGAGGGCAAGGCAGAGGCTCAGAGCTTCCCACTGGGCAGAAATGCCCTGCCTGACATCGTCCCCCAGTGGAGGAGGCTGGGCACAGACAGTTAGTACTGGTGTAGTTGTCCAGATCAAACGGTTGAGGGTTCCAGGCTGCGGAGACACAAAACCAGCCTGGGAAAGAAAGAAAAGGCCATGAGGCCCAATATCAATATTAAAGTTGTGTACAAACAAGTTCAGGTCTGAGCACATAGAATGATATATGAACAAATCATGACACTCTCATGTGACATTCAATCAAACTGTGATTTGTGGTTCTTGGTTCCACTTGAACACAATGAGTGAATAAACATCTGGTTCACATTTCCAAATTGACACTAGACATTCATCCATGCATCCATCCATCCATCATCCGTAACCGCTTATCCTGTGCAGGATCACGGGCAAGCTGCAGCCTATCCCAGCTGACTATGGGTGAGAGGCGGGGTACACCCTGGACAGGTTGCCAGATCATCGCAGGGCTGACACATAGAGACAAACAACTATTTACACACCTTGACATTCACACCTACAGCCAATTTAGAGCCACCAATTAACCTAACCTGCATGTCTTTGGAGGAAACCGGAGCACCCGGAGGAAACCCACGCAGACGTGGGGAGAACATGCAAACTCCACACAGAAAGGCCCCCATCGGCCACCGGGCTTGAACCCAGAACCTTCTTGCTGTGAGGTGACAGTACTAACCACTACACCACCATGCCGCCATAATGTTGACCGTAAACACTATATTATAATGTATTTTTTTTTACAATGTTCACACATACACAATTATAATTAGTCATTTTCTATTATTACTGTTATTGTTCATACTATTCTGCTTACTATATTTGCTTCCCCTTATCAAAAAGAAGTATACTTCAAGTTCATTTTATTAAGTATACTTAAGTAACATTAAAGTATATTTCCTTAAGTATACTTTTGTGTACCAAGTATACTGATATCAATGTACTTACAGTACAGATACATACATACGCCTTACACCCGACATGGGTATTTACAAATTATGTATATGAATTCAATAGTTGGTAAAGATAACGTCACAAAGATAGTTCATGTACATTTAACAGTCCTTGTTTTTCGTTTTTGTCTCTTCTGAATGTTAGCTTCTTTACGATCATGATCCAGAAATAAACTGATTTCTTCTATAAGCTTGCGCCACTCTAATCTATCATTCGTCTTGTTATACCATGAGTCCAGGACTCCAGCACGCTTGAGTATCGACTTTAATGTGTCTTTATATCTGAGAAAAGGACGACCAACTTTCCTTGTTCCCTCGGCAAGTTCTCCAAAAAGAAGAATTTTTACAGGTCTTTCATCTGGGAGGCGTATTACATGACCTAACCATCAAAGTCTGTTTTTAACTAATGTAGTTTCTATGTCAGCAGTTTTGGCACGAGCCAGTACCTCGTCATTAGTAATGTAGTCGCTCCATTTTATACCTAGGATGGATCTAAGGTGTCTTTGTTGGACCGTTCTGAGAAGCTTGATTTGATGATAATATAAGGTCCACGTTTCACTAGCATAGAGAAGTAGTGGCATAATGCACTGGTTGTATACATTGAGTTTAGTTTCAACAGTGAGGTCTCTGCAGTCGAATACCCTATCTCTTAGTCTTCCCATGGCACACGAGGCTGCTTGAATTCTAGCAGCAAGTTCCTCATCTAATCTACAGTCACTTGTTAAGTAGCTTCCAAGGTATTTAAAACGGTGTACCCTCTTGATCTTGCAACCATCAATGAAGAAGTCACACTGGTCACCAATACTCATAGATTCAGTCTTATCGGTGTTAATTGAAAGGCCCATCCTCTTTGAGAGTTGATGATAAGCTGTTAGCAGTGACTGTAGGTATGTGCTGTTGTTGGCAAATATGGCAATGTCATCTGCATATTGGGCCTCCCTTATAAACTCGGTAAGTATCTTAGTCTTAGATTTCAGGCGTCTCAGGTCAAAGAGGTTACCATCGTAACGAAAACGAACTTTGATACTGTAATACTTTACAGTATACTGTAGTATACTTGTAAGTAAACTAATCTAATACTTCTTGGGACTAAATTGGCCCACTTTTAGTTTATAAAAAGTATACTTTAAGTCTAAGAGAAGTAAAGTTTGAGTATATAACTAGTATTTTTTTTTTATTTTGTACTGCAAATATACCACAAGTAAACTTATATAGGCTACTAATAGTTTACTAGTTCTATACTTGTAGTCCAGTCTTTAGTTTACAAAAGCATACTTCATAGTGTACTGGAAATATACTATGAGTTTACTTGTTTTATACTTCTAGTCCACTTTTTAGTTTACTAAAGTATACTTGTAGTATACTGGAAATATAGTTGTACTATTGGTTTACTCGTTACACACTTCTAGTCCACTTTTTAGTTTATAAACGTATACTTTATAGCATATTAGAAATATACTATTAGTTACTGGTTATATACATCTAGTCCACTTTTTAGTTTATAAAAGTATACTTTATAGCATATTAGAAATATACTATTAGTTACTGGTTATATACATCTAGTCCACTTTTTAGTTTTGAAGTTTACTGCAATTACCCTTCTAGGTATACGATTAGTTTTCTAGCCCTAACCCTTACCTCATGCACACTACCAGTAGACAACTTAAGTGTTTTGTACCTTAAGTTACAATGAAGTTATAAAGGTAAGAATTCACAAAATAACAACAGATACGCAGGATTAAGAACATATTCATTTTCTTTAAAAATCAAAATTTAACACAACATTGTATTAAATGCCAAAGTGTAAAAACATGGCAAAAGAAAAACAAACAAATACATAAAAATTTAATTATCCCACTCAGGAGAAATAAAGAAAAATAAATAAATAAATAAAACCTTTGATGAAATTTGACTTGTTTTTTTCTCATTTCATCTCATCTCATTATCTGTAGCCGCTTTATCCTGTTCTACAGGGTCGCAGGCAAGCTGGAGCCTATCCCAGCTGACTACGGGCGAAAGGCGGGGTACACCCTGGACAAGTCGCCAGGTCATCACAGGGCTGACACATAGACACAGACAACCATTCACACTCACATTCACACCTACGCTCAATTTAGAGTCACCAGTTAACTTAACCTGCATGTCTTTGGACTGTGGGGGAAACCGGAGCACCCGGAGGAAACCCACGCGGACACGGGGAGAACATGCAAACTCCGCACAGAAAGGCCCTTGCCGGCCACGGGGCTCAAACCTGGATCTTCTTGCTGTGAAGCGACAGTGCTAACCACTACACCACCGTGCCGCCCACACTTAAACATAAGGCACAAATATTTTAATACTTTATTACACTTTTGTTAAGTATATCTTGATCAAAAGTTTAAGTATAAGCTTAATATACTTCAACTTTTTTATACGGTATACTTTTCAGTATAAGCCAAGTATACTGATGTATAACTTTATTAAGTATATCTCTGAGAAGTAAATAAAAAGTAAACTGAAAGCATACTCTCTTATTTTTAGTTTAAAAGAAGTATACTAGAAGCACACTTGAATAAACTTCTTTTTTGTAAAGGTCTAATTATTGAGGATGTTGATAATGATTAGATTGTTACGAAAACTGAGCTTTTCCCATTCTTTAAACGTTAGGCATAAACTCCAAAAAGGTGTGAGTTTGATTGTCAAGACACATCAAAACGACGAAACTGATACATAGCAAAATTGTGTGTGTTCATCTCATGATCACAGTTCTTCACTGAAATACACTACGCTCACGGAGCACATTATAAGCAGCACTACTGGATACTAATACTGAGTAGGGCCTCACTTTGCTCTCCAAAACAGCCTCAGTTCTTCCTGGCATGGATGCCACAATATGTTGGCAACATTCCTTTGAGATTCTGGTTCATGTTGAGATTACATCATGCAATTCCTGCAGATTTTTCAGGTGAACTTTCATAAGAAGGTGTTCAGTACGTGTACCGGTACATTCAATCACTAATAACATCCCCTGATCTTTAGAAATACTGTCTACTGTACTGTATATTTCAACTGAACAACTTACCAGCTTTGCATTTCCCAGACACAGCTGTTAATCTTTCCTTCTCACAGTAGTGGCCTGGCAGGCAGGGCAGGCAGCTGTCCAGGCTCTGGGTCATGGGCTCAGGGTTATAGTAGCCTCTTGGGCATGGGAACTGAGTGGCATGCCTTGTGCCTGTATAAAATTTTCAGTGCATTATGTCACTGAGTACTTTTGCATGATCAACAAGTGAAAGGGCTAATAAAAAAAAATTAAAAAAAGGAAGCTACAGTTTTATGCCATACCGTCAGGGCAGTAGAATCCAGAAGGGCATGGAAACTTTGTGTAGCTGCTGGTGCTCTCTGGGCAGTAGTATCCAGCGTGGCAGAGGCTACATTTAATTTGGCCAGTAAGATTAGTGTAGGTACCAGCTGGACATGGAAGAGGCATGGCACTGCCTAGTGGGCAGTAGTGTGCTTGGGGACAGAACCCACCCTCTGTGCCAGCACCTGCACACAGGTTAATTAGCCACATTAGCAAGTCTCATTAGTTACACGAATGGGATCAATATGCTCGCTGAAGGACATATTATCACAAGTGATTGATAGGCTCATACCTGTGGAGGAAATAGAACCACCAGGGCAATAGAATCCCTCTTGGCATAGTCCAGACGGCCTGCTTAGGCCAACAGAGCCACAGAACTGCCCTGGTGGGCACAAATTGCAGCCTGATCTCTCTGTGATATAAAGGCTGTGAGCAGAAAGACAGTTATTGATCCATCTCACTATTTGACTCAACATATTGAGGATTGTGAGGGTTACCTGCTTGAAAAGGTCCCAATTGGGCAGGGAAGGGGTTGGTTGGTGCCTTCAGGACAGTAATGGCCTGGAGGACATGCTCCCCCTACCCCTGTGCTAAAGTTCCCATCAGGGTTCCTAAAATTTATGCCTGGAAGAGTGAAGGTCATATATGAAGCCTTGATTAGTGTATCACGTTCTTCTGATAACACAATCAAGGATGAGAGTTGAATAGAATGATGTGGGGAAATACAAGCTTTTATAAAGAGACAGATGAAACTAACTTGGCATACCTGCTAGACAAAAATACCCTGACTGGCAGGGACCAGTTGGTTCCACTAGTCCCCATTCCTCACAGTACATTCCTTAAAATGATAGGTGGGTGTGATAAATACAATACCCGATGAATGCAATTAACACTGCCAAAGAAGTAAGCATAGCAGGGGCACTGTTCTCACCAGCTGAGCACAGTGAACACTGCTCTACTTGTCTCTGTCCTGTTTTGGGGTTGTATGTGCCTGGAGGGCATGGGAGAACATCCTCCACCCTGCCCCCCAGGCAGTAGTGTCCTTTTGGACACAGCTGGGCCTCCTCGCCTTCCAGACAGAGCCATCCAGGAGGACAGTCACTGCACTCGGCAGCACCTGTACATACAGCACACCTCTTAATAATAATAATAATAATAATAATAATAATAATAATAAACAGTTACAGAAATTACAAAAAAAGCCATTATAACAGAATAAAATGGAGAAACACAGACAGAAGAAAAAACCACAGCATGTATTATTTGCACCTAATGGAGATGCACAGTTGTAGAGCTGGAGGGTATGAAAAAATGACTGCAATAAAATTCCATGACAATCATTAGCATGAGTTCATTTATATTACATTGTGTGTGAATCACAATATCCTTCTTTATCCACAGTTATTTTCACATATTGCTTCTCTCTATGTACGCTTATACGACATTACATTAAAAGTATACAAAACATTTATATACTGTAGATTAAATAGCAGCAATAGCACAAGCTAAAGTCTAATAGTTTCATTCACTTTTGAAATAACAACGCTAGACTAGACTAATACGACTGACTTAAATGAAAATGCAGTCACCATTTGATGCCTAATGTGGTGGTAATGTGTGTTTTAAAAACTGCTTGTACCTGTAGTGTTGGAGTATGTACCATCAGGGCAGTGTTGAGGTGAAGTGCACCCTTGTGGGCAGTAATATCCTGCTGGGCATCTGTTTCCAGTAACTCCATCTTCAGGCGAGGAGGTCTTAGCACCACTAATACAAAAAAATCCTGTATGGGGAAATGTAGTGGACAAATCAGTAGCCTGGGAGACTGGGCTAACCTGCCAGCTCACTGATATACAGTGTCGTGCAAAAGTATTCATCCCCCTTGGTGTTTGTCCTGTTTTGTTGCACTACAAGCTGGAATTAAAATGGATTTTTGGAGGGTTAGCACCATTTGATTTACACAACATGCTTAACAATTTAAAAGTGCACATTGTTGTTTGATTGTGACACAAACGATAATTAAGATGAAAAAACAGAAATCTGGAGTGTGCATAAATATCCACCCCCTTTTATATGAAACCCCTAAATAAGAGCTGGTCCAACCAATTCACTTCATAAGTCACATAATTAGTTGATGAAGATCCACCTGTGTGCAATCAAAGTGTCACATGATCTGTCACATGATGTCTGTATAAATCAACCTGTTCTGGAAGGACCCTGACTCTGCAACACAACTAAGCAAGCAACATGAAAACCAAGGAGCCTCCAAACAGGTCAGAGACAAAGTTGTGGAGAAGTATAGATCAGGGTTGGGGTATAAAAAGTATCCCAAAATTTGAATATCCCACGGAGCACCATTAAATCCATTATAGCAAAATGGAAAGAATATGGCACCACTACAAACCTGACAAGAGAAGGCCACCCACCAAAACTCACAGACCGGGCAAGGAGGGCATTAATCAGAGATGCAACAAAGACACCAAAGATAACACTGAAGGAGCTGCAAAGATCCATAGTGGAGATGGGAGTATCTGTCCATAGGACCACTTTAAGCCATACACTCCATAGAGTGGGGCTTTATGGAAGAGTGGCCAGAAAAAAAAAGTCATTGCTTAAAGAAAAAAAAAGAAGAAAATACATTGTTAGTTTGCCCAGCAGCATGTGGCAGACATTCCAAACACATGGAAGAAGATTCTCTGGTCAAATAAGACTAAAATTGATCTTTTTGGCCATCATGGGAAATGCCATGTGTGGTGCAAACCCAACACCCTGAGAACACCATTGCTACAGTGAAGCATGGTGGTGGCAGCATCATGCTGTGGGGATATTTTTCATCTGCAGGGACAGGAAAGCTGGTCAGGACTGAAGGAAATATGGATGGCACTAAATACAGGGCAATTCTGGAGGAAAACCTGTTTGAGTAGGCCAGAGGTTTGAGACTGGGATGAAGGTTCACATTCCAGCAGGACAATGACCCTAAACATACTGCTAAAGCTACACTGGAGTGGTTTAAAGGGAAGCATGTAAATGTCTTTTAATGGCCTAATCAAAGCCCAGACCTCAATCCAATTGAGAATCTGTGGCATAACTTGAAGATTGCTGTACACCAACGCAACCTATCTAACTTGAAGGAGTTGGAGCAGTTTTGCCTTGAGGAATGGGCAAAAACCCCAGTGGCTAGATGTGCTAAGCTAATAGAGACACACCCCAAGAGATTTGCAGCTGTAATTGTAGCAAAAGGTGGCTCTTCAAAGTATTGACTTTGGGGGTGAATACTTATGCACACCGCAGATTTCTGTTTTTCCATCTTAATTTTTGTTTGTGTCACAATATTTTTTGCACCTTTAAACTTGTAGGCATGTTGTGTAAATCAAATGGTGCTAACCCCCCCAAAATCCATTTTAATTCCAGCTTGTAATGTGACAAAACAGGACAAACACCAAGGGGGATGAATACTTTTGCAAGACACTGTATGCTTGTTGAGTGCCCCATTCCAGATATAGTCCTCCTTTACTGTTATTATAACTCCCACTCTTCAGGGAAGGCTTTCCACGAGATTTTAGACTATAGCTGTAGGGATTTGTGTTCTAATTCAGCCACAAGAGCATTCAAGAGGTCAGGCACTGATGTCAATCAAGTGAGTGGGTTTGAGTTCAGGTTTTGTGCAGGCCACTTGATTTCTTCCACTCTAACCTTTGGAAACCATGTCTTCATGGAGCTCGCTTTGTATGGAATCAATTTTGTGCCAAAATGTTCATACAATACTTTTGAAATATCAAACAAAAATGACAAATCAAAATACAAAAAAACAAAAAAAAAGTCAATTTTTTTAGACTGGCAAACAAATTATCCGTGTAATCGTGCAAAATATCAGTCTATTACTCTTCAGAAACCTTTTATTTTTGTTCCGCGTCTTTCTCGGTTTTGTTTGACGTAATTTATTTTGGTTGCGATTCCAGCTTTCTCGTTTGCGCTCCCTGACTTTTTGCTTGCAGTTTTGGCACAAATTTCACGTGTGGGCGGGCTGTCCAGGAATGCATTCCCATTGGCTAACTTGTGTTTGACTGACAGCTACGCTCAGCCATTCCCTACTCGGATTCTGGCGGACTGTTTGACGAGTGACCGATCCATTGACGGTAAACAAGGATCGAGTGGACTTCAGTGGCGACTATGATAACACATACAACACATTTGTCCCGTACTTACACTTTGTTGAATTAATTCAATATCATAGTCGCCACTGAAGTCCACTCAATCCTTGTTTACCGTCAATGGATCGGTCACTCGTCAAACAGTCCGCCAGAATCCGAGTAGGGAATGGCTGAGCGTAGCTGTCAGTCAAACACAAGTTAGCCAATGGGAATGCATTCCTGGACAGCCCACCCACACGTCAAGTTTGTGCCAAAACTGCAAGCAAAAAGTCAGGGAGCGCAAACGAGAAAGCTGGAATCGCAACCAAAATAAATTACGTCAAACAAAACTGAGAAAGATGCGGAACAAAAATAAAAGGTTTCTGAAGAGTAATAGACTGAAATTTTGCACGATTACACGAATAATTTGTTTGCCAGTCTAAAAAAATTGACTTTTTTTTCTTTTTTTGTATTTTGATTTGTCGTTTTTGTTTGATATTTCAAAAGTATTGTATGAACATTTTGGCACAAAATTGATTCCATAACTTTGTGCACAGTAGCATTGTTATGTTAGAACAGTTTTGGGCCTCTTAGTCTATTTTGAATTGGGTCATGTTGAAGCAGGAAAAAATAGTGGAGAATTTAGGGCCACATGGCCTGAAATTCATTAATTGTTCTATTTAAAAAAAAAAGCCTAATGAAGTCTCATCTCATCTCATCTCATCTCATCTCATCTCATCTCATTATCTCTAGCCGCTTTATCCTGTTCTACAGGGTCGCAGGCAAGCTGGAGCCTATCCAAGCTGACTACGGGCGAAAGGCGGGGTACACCCTGGACAAGTCGCCAGGTCATCACAGGGCTGACACATAGACACAGACAACCATTCACACTCACATTCACACCTACGGTCAATTTAGAGTCACCAGTTAACCTAACCTGCATGTCTTTGGACTGTGGGGGAAACCGGAGCACCCGGAGGAAACCCACGCGGACACGGGGAGAACATGCAAACTCCACACAGAAAGGCCCTCGCCGGCCACGGGGCTTGAACCCGGACCTTCTTGCTGTGAGGCGACAGCGCTAACCACTACACCACCGTGCCGCCCCTAATGAAGTCTGTGATTTAAATTCAGTACCTTTTGGCCCACTAAACAAAAATAATTGGGTGTCGGGGAAAACTGTTTTTTGACCTACACTTGAAAAATCTGAAAGGCAGCCTACCTTTAAAGATGACCAAACACGTATTCCTTTTTTCAGTGTAGATCACTCTATGTTACTTTATACTGAATTAGCTCAAACTTTTAGCTAAGGCAGCCAAAACATGGGACTGGGCAGCACACTGGAGCTTTTATATACCTTGCTAATGAATTTATACTTTGCCCACCCCTGTACTTGCTTTATCCGAGCTGTACCTGCGGCGCACGCTCCTGTGGGTTGAGTGAGTCCAGTCTTGTTGCAGAAAAAGCCTGCAGGACAAGGTGAGCAGGAAGACAGGTTCTGAGCTCCTACCAGACTGCTCCATGTTCCAGCAGGGCATGGGTACTGATGTGGGTGTCTGGTGCCTTCAGGGCAGTAATAACCCGCAGGGCAGACATCTCCAGACCTGAAGTTCACCTGATGAAATTTACATTCTGTTTGAGCTCATTTGTCATGAATAAACACATTTTATTTCTTCATTTATTCTCATTTATCTGCCCATATTCCTGATTGCTTTCTTCTTCTCCTCATCCTGCCTCTGTCAGTGACAACAAAACGATACCCAAACAGATTTTGTTTGTTTATCTGTGCATGGTGGGTGTAATCATTCATATTGTATGTGTCATTGCCAAAGGCCCTTTATCTGGCCTTGATTTGCGCAATCACACATTTTCTGCACAGTCAATCAACACATAAATGTGAGGGGGTGAGCAGGGAAATTCAGAAAGTAGGTCAATAAATTAACTAGCCACATTAATGTGTGTCTTTTAAAACAAAAGTTAAGTCCTCGATATCAAAGATCTGTAATGACGAAAGACAGCCAGGTTTGGTTTCAGATTTGTTGTTAATACCATTTTAAAAGAGGGATTTTAATGAAACAGTGAAGGTAGTAGGCAGTGTTTATTTTGTGCCACTTAAAGGTTAGGAAATATGGCATCTTTTTATTTTAAGCTGGTGTAATGTGAATTATTCGATCCACATTCATTGGATATGACCAATCGCATGCTCTGATTGGTTACTCTACTACTAGGATATCAGCTTATATACTATGAGTAGAGAAAAAAACAAAATTGCAGATCATGTTGCTGAACCAACTGAGGACGAAATAAAAACTACTTGAAAACAACCCCCCCCCCCCCCCCAAAAAAAAATACACAAAAGCAACAAAATATAGAATAAAAGTATTTAATGGTAAGAACGTATCTTTTTTAATGTTTCAAGAATTATTATTATTATAGTTTCGAAAAGTTTCATCCAGTTGGTTGATTAGTAATCTTAAGAAAATTCTTATTATACACAACTCAAGAAATTTTCACTTACTTATGATGTTTCGATGCCTTTCTTAGCTGACATCTTGATCACATCTAATGCTTGGTGTTTCTGGCCACCACCGGATGGTGCATGTGACCTAGAAATCAGCTGATCCCACGTATGGCTGAGTTGGTATGTCCCTACATCCCGATTCATGCAGCACTTTACTTTCACTCAGGCCACACAGACCAGAGCTGCGAGGAATTGGGCTGGGACCATCACATGTAAGTCAGCCGTCACAGATCATGCTGTTAGGGAAAACCATGTGATTGACTGGGAGGGGGTCAAGGTGATCGATAGAGAGGCGCACAGGCAGACCAGATGGATAAAAGAGGCCCTACGGAGCCGGAAGGCAGACTGCTGCATGAATTGGGATGTAGGGACATACCAACTCAGCCATACGTGGAATCAGCTGATTTCTAGGTCACGTGCACCATCTGGCGGTGGCCAGAGACGCCGAGCGTTAGATGTGATCAAGATGTCAGCTAAGAAAGACATCGAAATGTCATAAGTAAGTGAAAATTTCTTCAGTTGTGTATCATAAGAATTTTCTTAAGATTATTATTATAGCATTTTTCACAAATTGCTCCTGTCATTTCACCGGTTTGTTTACATTCTAAGTGGAAATTATTTTGTCGGACATTTTGTATAAAGTTTTTATTTATCAAATTTGCAAGAAAAGAAGAAGAAAAATGTCCCGTTTCTCAAAATCCAGTGAATGTGAATAAAATAAAACAGTTATTCCACTCAATCTTGTCGTAGATGGCTTATAGCCAACTTGGAGCTACGCGCCTTGTCAGCTATCAGCTCATGTACAACTCGATTTTGTGGAATAAGTTTTAAATGTATACTCCAATGCATAAAATTTAATTTCTAACCACTACATCTGTAGAGTATGTGCAGTCAGTCCAGAGAAGGATTCAAACATATTGCTCTCTACAGAGGAAGGAACAGAAAACCTTTTACTTAAGAGTCATGAATAGTGGAAAACTAACAAAAGTTTTGAACTCCATCAATAAACATTGAGTGTATTATTAGTGTACTCAAAAATACCAAGACAGACTTCAACATAAGGTTTGATTTTTTGGCATTTACAACCCCGATTCCAAAAAAGTTGGGACAAAGTACAAATTGTAAATAAAAACGGAATGCAATGATGTGGAAGTTTCAAAATTCCATATTTTATTCAGAATAGAACATAGATGACATCAAATGTTTAAACTGAGAAACTGTATCATATAAAGAGAAAAATTAGGTGATTTTAAATTTCATGACAACAACACATCTCAAAAAAAGTTGGGACAAGGCCATGTTTACCACTGTGAGACATCCCCTTTTCTCTTTACAACAGTCTGTAAACGTCTGGGGACTGAGGAGACAAGTTGCTCAGGTTTAGGGATAGGAATGTTAACCCATTCTCGTCTAATGTAGGATTCTAGTTGCTCAACCGTCTTAGGTCGTTTTTGTCGTATCTTCCGTTTTATGATGCGCCAAATGTTTTCTATGGGTGAAAGATCTGGACTGCAGGCTGGCCAGTTCAGTACCCGGACCCTTCTTCTACACAGCCATGATGCTGTAATTGATGCAGTATGTGGTTTGGCATTGTCATGTTGGAAAATGCAAGGTCTTCCCTGAAAGAGACGTCGTCTGGATGGGAGCATACGTTGCTCTAGAACCTGGATATACCTTTCAGCATTGATGGTGTCTTTCCAGATGTGTAAGCTGCCCATGCCACACGCACTAATGCAACCCCATACCATCAAAGATGCAGGCTTCTGAACTGAGCGCTGATAACAACTTGGGTCGTCCTTCTCCTCTTTAGTCCGAATGACACGGCGTCCCTGATTTCCATAAAGAACTTCAAATTTTGATTCATCTGACCACAGAACAGTTTTCCACTTTGCCACAGTCCATTTTAAATGAGCCTTGGCCCAGAGAAGACGTCTGCGCTTCTGGATCATGTTTAGATACGGCTTCTTCTTTGAACTATAGAGTTTTAGCTGGCAACGGCGGATGGCACGGTGAATTGTGTTCACAGATAATGTTCTCTGGAAATATTCCTGAGCCCATTTTGTGATTTCCAATACAGAAACATGCCTGTATGTGATGCAGTGCCGTCTAAGGGCCCGAAGATCACGGGCACCCAGTATGGTTTTCCGGCCTTGACCCTTACGCACAGAGATTCTTCCAGATTCTCTGAATCTTTTGATGATATTATGCACTGTAGATGATGATATGTTCAAACTCTTTGCAATTTTACACTGTTGAACTCCTTTCTGATATTGCTCCATTATTTGTTGGCGCAGAATTAGGGGGATTGGTGATCCTCTTCCCATCTTTACTTCTGAGAGCTGCTGCCACTCCAAGATGCTCTTTTTATACCCAGTCATGTTAATGACCTATTGCCAATTGACTTAATGAGTTGCAATTTGGTCCTCCAGCTGTTCCTTTTTTGTCCCTTTAACTTTTCCAGCCTCTTATTGCCCCTGTCCCAACTTTTTTGAGATGTGTTGCTGTCATGAAATTTCAAAATGCCTCACTTTTGACATTTGATATGTTGTCTATGTTCTACTGTGAATACAATATAAATTTTTGAGATGTGTAAATTATTGCATTCCGTTTTTATTTACAATTTGTACTTTGTCCCAACTTTTTTGGAATCGGGGTTGTATTTCAGATTATTTGCGTTTAAGAAGAATTACATTATTGGAGTTTTTGGAGTTGGATGTACACTAAAGATGTTTTGGATAGAGATGACACCAAGCTACACCGTCAATGGCTGTAAGAATAATATCCAGAATGAGATGAAAAACTGAGGCTAAGCACTGTCGACAATGGAAGCAGAAAATAAACAAAAGATGACAGAACTCTAAGGCCTTTGTTTTTCCTGAATGAAAAGGTTACATCTATCCTGAGCTCAGAAGTTCCTGTGCATATTCCCTTTTCCCCCTTTTCCACTGACAGGGAACGGTTTCATTCTAGTTCGCACACCAAATTTTGAACCGTTCAGGGGTGGGTTTCCCAAAAGCATCGTAGCACAAAGATCATCGTTAAATGGTAGCGCGAGCATCACAATGAACACTCTCTCTCCTAGTTAAGATGCTTTTAGCGTTAAGAGGCTTTAGGGAAACCCACCCCAGAGCATTCTGACCAAAACCATGGTTCAGGACATGAAAAGTTGGTTCCCAGCTGGAACTAAAATATATATTTCAGAACCAAAAGATAACATAGCACAGTAATAGAGAACGCAATGGAAAAGGATACATCTTCAGAAAAGTTGGAATGAAAACAAATATCTGCATTAACAGAAAAAAAGCTTGCAGGTAATCAATGTGCTCC
The DNA here is from genome assembly GCF_027579695.1 of Neoarius graeffei. Lineage (NCBI taxonomy): Eukaryota > Metazoa > Chordata > Actinopteri > Siluriformes > Ariidae > Neoarius > Neoarius graeffei. Next base: position 21,780,062 of record NC_083585.1, read on the forward strand.
ACCATCTTGCTACTAGTGTTTACTTCTGTTGTGCATTGTGCAATGTCTTTTATTCATGAAAACATTCTTGATTACAGTGGTTCCACTCAGAACTGGTGGAAATGTGGGCTGGTTCACAAGCTGGCACCAAGGTTCAAAGAATGTTTGTTTCCTTTGGGTTCTGTGGTTTCCTTGTACCTCACAATCACATGCCAGTAGGTGGTTTGGCAAAATAAAATTGGCACCAATGAAACTTTCTGATGTAATGCATTGTTCAAACCCAAATAGTTTTGTTGTCAAGCTATGGATGCATATTAGATGACAACGCTCCCATCTCATATCATGACCAACCATCCCATTACTGCAGCTTACTGTATCCAAAACTGAATTCAAAACTCCTTTCATTACTCTGTAACAGTGACGGTATTACAGTAGTTCTAAGAATGATAATTTATACAGATTTAAAGTGTCATTGAGCAATATCTTTGAAGAATTTATAAAGTGTTCAAAAATGTCCATCTCAACTAAACAGTTTTTTGTTGAAATAATGTCCTGTACACTTGCTTATATGCTTTATAGACACAGTAGATACAGAGATTCATCACTGAAAAAGTACTTTCAACAATGGACATTGTCACAAAGCAGCCTCACAGAAATCTAGTTGTTGATTTACAACTCCAATTCCAAAAAAGTTGGGACGCTGTGTAAACTGTAAATAAAAACAGAATGCAATGATTTGCAAATCATGGAAACCTTATATTTCATTGAAAATAGTGCAAAGACAACTTATCAAATGTTGAAACTGAGAAATGTTCTTGTTTTATGAAAAATATATGCACATTTTGAAATTGATGTCAGCAACACGTTTCAAAAAAAGTTTGGAAAGGGGCATGTTTACGACTGTGTTGCATCACCTCTACTTTTAACAACATACTGTAAACATTTGGGAACTGAGGAGACCAGTTAATGTAGTTTTGAAAGAGAAATGTTGTCCCATTGTTGCCTGATATACAATTTCAGTTGCTCAACAGTTCGGGGTCTCCTTTGTCATACTTTGCGCTTCATAATGCACCAAATGTGTTAATAGGAGACTGATCTGGACTGCAGGCAGGCCAGTTTAGCACCCGGACTCTTTTACTACGGAGCCATGCAGTTTTAATATGTGCAGAAAGCGGTTTGACATTGTCTTGCTGAAAGAAGAAAGGCCTTCCCTGAAAAATATTTTGTCTGGATGGCTTTGAAACGTGTATATATCATTCAGCATTAATACTGCCTTCCCAGAAGTACAAGTTACCCATGTTGTGTGTGCTAATGCACCCTCATACCACCACAGATGCTGGCTTTTGAACTGTGCACAGATAACCAGCCAGATGGTCCCTCTCCTCTTTAGCCTGGAGGATGTGGAGTCCATGATTTCTAAAAATAATTTCTACTTTTGATTCGTCAGACCTCGAGACAATTTTCCACTTCACCTCAGTCCATCGTAAAAGAGCTCGGGCCCAGAGAAGGTGGCAATGTTTCTGAATATTGTTTACATCTGGTTTTAACTTGCGTTTGTGGATGCAGTAATGAACTGTTTTCACAGACAATGGGTTTATGAAGTGTTCCTGAGCACATATAGTGATTTTCCACTACAGACACGTGTCTGCTTTTAATGCAGTGTCTTCTGAGGGCCCGAAGATCATAGGCATCCAGTGTCAGTTTTCAGCCTTGTCTCTTGCATTCAGAGATTTCTCCAGATTCTCTGAATCTTTTCATGATATTATGTACCATAGATGATGTGATTCCCAAATTCTTTGCAATTTCACATTGAGGAATGTTTTCTTAAATTGTTGCACTGTTTGCTGACACAGTCTTTCACAGAGTGGTGAACCCATCTTTACTTCTGAGAGACTCCGCCTCTCCGGGATGCTCTTTTTATACCCAATCATCTTACTGACCTGTTGCCAATTAACCAACTGAGGGTTTTTTTTTTTAGCATTACACAACTTTTTCAGTTTTTTTGTTGCCACTGTTCCAACTTTTCTGAAATGTGTTGCTGATATCAAATTCAAAATGAGCATATATTTTTCAAAAAACAATAAAATTTCTCAGTTTCAACATTTGATATATTGTCTTTGGACTATTTCCAATGAAATATAGGGTTTCCACGATTTGCAAATCTTCACATTCTTTACACAGCGTCCCAACTGTTTTGGAATTGGGGTTGTAGGTGCCATAAAGAGGAAGCCAGAAGTGACATAGACAAGGAAAAACTCCCTGAGATAACATTTTGAGAGGAACCAGACATCTAAAGTGAACCCATCCTTTTCTGAATGACACCGGATAGCAGGATTATAAATAATGACAACTCAATAGTTGAATTGTAGAATTCTAAATACTCCAGTGATTATATTGTGTAATGTATGGTATAGTTACCGGAGTGGCAGTGTTGGCTCCTCCGCTGCAGTAGAACCCAGACTCACATGGACCCTGAGGGCCTGGTAGACCAGGAGCATGGCAATACTGACCAGCATCACATTGACCACAGTGCTGCACTTTTTCTGCTCCTGGATTAGCCATGTAGGTTCCCTTTATTGGAAGAGAAATGCATGCATAGCAGTATAAGAGAAAGAGAAAATCTTATGCAGTTAAAAGCATGATAAGAAGAATGTCTTCATACTGACTGGGGGACATGGATGTGCAATTGACGTTCCAGCTGTACAGTAGTGTCCTGGAGGGCAAAGAGGCTGATAGGATAGGCCTGTCAGGTTACACAATCTACCTGGCTTGCACTGAATGCATGCACTTTGTCCTCTTTCCTAATTTAGATAAGAAGAAATGAGAGTCAAAAACGAAGTGTTTGGTTTCTAATTAGTATTCTTGCAAAGGATTTGACTTACCGGTTGAAAAGTACCCAAAGAGCAGGGCTCAGGCTTCACAGCTCCCTCGAAAGAGTAATAGCCTTCTTCGACTTGTTGTTGAACAGGAGATGCAGAACCACCACTGCAGTAATATCCTGCAGAACACAGGCCAGTTGGAGAGGTGGAGCCTAAACCTAAACAGTAATAGCTAACAAAACAAGACAAAATGTCAAGATCTTGCACCATGTTACGTATTTGTCAAAGTATTTACCAAACTAGGGTGGGTTTCCCAAAAGCAACAGAGCACAAAGATCATCATTAAATGGTAGCACGAGTATCGCAATGAACACACTCTCTCCTAGTGAAGATGTTCTTAGAGTTAAGAGGCTTTTGGGAAACCCACCCAGACTGATTTGTGATATCATGTCCTTAGTATTATAAGCTTCTTGCCAAGTGAAGATTTTTTTTTTTATTTTACCTCTGCCAACTTTGTTGGAAGAGGTTATGTTTTCACCTCCGTTTGTTTGTCTGTTCCCAATGTAACTCAAAAGTAGTGAACAGATTTTGATGACATTTTGAGGAAAGGTGAGCCATGAGCCAAGGAACAATTTATTAGATTTTGATGCAAATCCAGATATGTACAGTGCCTTGCAAAAGTATTCAACCCCCTTGGTGTTTGTCCTGTTTTGTTGCATTACAAGCTGGAATTAAAATGGATTTTTGCAGTGTTAGCACCATTTGATTTACACAACATGCCTACCACTTTAAAGGTGCACATTGTTTTTTTTTTTTTTTATTGTGACACAAACAGTAACTAAGATGAAAAAACAGAAATCTGGAGTGTGCATAAGTATTCACCCCCTTTCGTATGAAACCCCTAAATAAGAGCTGCTCCAACCAATTCACTTCATAAGTCACATAATTAGTTGATTAAGATCCACCTGTGTGCAATCAAAGTGTCACATGATCTGTCACATGATGTCTGTATAAATCAACCTGTTCTGGAAGGACCCTGACTCTGCAACACTATTAAGCAAGCAACATGAAAACCAAGGAGCCTCCAAACAGGTCGGAGACAAAGTTGTGGAGAAATATAGATCAGGGTTGGGTTATAAAAAATATTCCAAACTTTGACTATCCCACAGAGCACCATTAAATCCATTATAGCAAAATGGAAAGAATATGGCACCACTACAAACCTGACAAGAGAAGGCCACCCACCAAAACTCACAGACCGGGCAAGGAGGGCATTAATCAGAGATGCAACAAAGACACCAACGATAATGCTGAGGGAGCTGCAAAGATCCACAACAGAGATGGGAGTATATGTCCATAGGACCACTTTAAGCCGTACTCCACAGAGTGGGGCTTTATGGAAGAGTGGCCAGAAAGAAGTCATTGCTTAAAAAAAAATCACATTTGGAGTTTGCCCAACAGCATGTGGTAGACTCCCCAAACACATGGAAGAAGATTCTCTGGTCAAAAGAGACTAAAAATGAACTTTCTGGCCATCATGGGAAATGCCATGTGTGGCACAAACCCAACACCCTGAGAACACCATTCTTAAAGTGAAGCATGGTGGTGGCAGCATCATGCTGTGGGGATGTTTTTCATCTGCAGGGACAGGAAAACTGGTCAGGACTGAAGGAAAGATGGATGACACTAAATACAGGGCAATTCTGGAGGAAAATCTGTTTGAGTCAGCCAGAGGTTTGAGACTGGGACGAAGGTTCACATTCCAGCAGGACAACGACCCTAAACATACTGCTAAAGCTACACTGGAGTGGTCTAAAGGGAAACCCTTAAATGTCTTGGAATGGCCTTGTCAATTGAGATCCAATTGAGAATCTGTGCCATAACTTGAAGATTGCTGAACACCAACACAACCCATCTAACTTGAAGATTGCTGTACACCAACGCAACCCATCTAACTTGAAGGAGTTGGAGCAGTTTTGCCTTGAGGAATGGGCGAAAATTCCAGTGGCTAGATGTGCTAAGCTAATAGAGACATACCCCAAGAGACTTGCAGCTGTAATTGCAGCAAAAGGTGGCTCTCTAAAGTAATGACTTTTTTTTTCTTTCTTTCTTTCTTTCTTTCTTTCTTTCTTTCTTTTGGGGGGGTTTGAATACTTATGCACACTCCAGATTTCTGTTTTTTCATCTTAATTATTGTTTGTGTCACAATAAAAAAAAAACAATGTGCACCTTTAAAGTGGTAGGCATGTTGTGTAAATCAAACGGTGCTAACCCTGCAAAATCCATTTTAATTCCAGTTTGTAATGCGACAAAACAGGACAAACACCAAGGCAATGTATGCAGATCCAGTATTTTTTTTTGTCTGTTCCCAATGTAACTCAAATAGTAGTGAACAGATTTTGAGAAAATTTTGAGGAAAGATGAGCCATGGGCCAAGGAACAATTGATTAGATTTTGACGTGAATCTGAATATGTGACTTGGTGGAAGTATACAGTGTCCTTCTAGTTAAGCATTTTCTAGAGCTATTGCTAATGTATAATTAATATTTAATCTTGATGTTAACTAATCTGATATTAGCTACAGTATTAACTTTCTGCTGTGCTGCTGTGTGCTCACAAATCATAAGACCAGCAAATACAATATATCATGACCAATCCTGTTTGGAGCACTTACATTTACAGTACTCTCATCGAGCATGTATAACAAATTGACAGCTAAAATTTTGCTCTTTTCATTCGATAAATATATTGTTGGGGCTTGGCCAGCTACGTAGAACCTTATAATGCTGTCGTAAGTTTAACCAAGAATTTGTCGGAGGGGAAAAACTGCAAATTTAACAATAAGACTGCAAGAAAATCAAGTATCCACCAGTGATGATGTGATTGTCTACTTCACTCATTTTTAAATAAATACTAGAATATAATTATAATCCTAAGGTCATGTTTTGTGAAAGGGATTACAGTATTTTGTACCCTGCAGGACACTCGACACACTGCTGGACATGTTTTAGGCCAGTGCTGTTGCTGAATGTGCCTGAGGGACAGGGTTGTGGGTGAGCTGAGCCTTTAGGGCAGAAACTGCCAGCTGGACACAGGCCTCCAGTCGGTCCATCAAAAGGAGTCTGTGTTGGGATAAAAACAGTTCTGTGCACCTGATCTTGATAATTGTTCTGAACACATTTCCAGATTCATCAAAAGTTCTTACAGCACTAATAGATCGTTGTCTACAGTAGAATCCTCCCTCACAGTTTCCTGAAGATCTTTTCTTTCCAACTCCAGTGCAGTACTTGCCCCCATCGCAAAGCGTGCACTCTAACGCCTCGCGTAAACCTGGCCGAGAGCTATAAGTGCCCTCCTCACATGGCTCTGGAGTAGAAGTCCCCTCAGGACAGAAAAAGCCCTGACATAAAGCAGAGTCAGACGTTTCTTCATCCCAATGCATTTCATACTTTTAAGCCATAACTCAATGCTTTTAACATTTTACCTCTGGGCAGATTGATGGTGTGTGTGTCGCAATGCTTGCACAGTAATATCTTGCTGGGCATTTCACACAGGCACCTCCACTGTGTCCATGAGATTCATTCCTGAAGAATCCTGATTCGCATGGGAATGAAAGTGGATGTCCAGTGCCCAAAGGGCAGTAATACCCATCTGGACAGCCTCCAGTCTGAAAACAAAATGATTTAACTGTAACATGGTGCAGAAACATTACATAACGCTATGGGCAAGCTATATACAGTAGGTATTGCTTCAAGATACAGTTAGTAAATCTTAAACATGTTTCTCGATCTGTCTGTAGTTTCAAATTATACAGGAATATTTCAAATCTACTTCAGAAAAGTGATGATTCACAATGCTGTCATGCAGTATATCTGGTTGGTATGTTTATTTCATGCTTCTGTTTGCATTTTTCTGAGCCAATAATTAGCTCTGCCCCTGCTGGAACAGAGCTGCTCTTCGTTAAAGAGCAACTCCAGAGCAGTCTATGAAAAATTCTCATTCTCCTGTCTAGCCGCTTTATCCTGTTCTACAGGGTCGCAGACAAGCTGGAGCCTATCCCAGCTGACTACGGGTGAAAGGCGGGGTACACCCTGGACAAGTCGCCAGGTCATCACAGGGCTGACACATAGACACAGACAACCATTCACACTCACACCTACGGTCAATTTAGAGTCACCAGTTAACCTAACCTGCATGTCTTTGGACTGTGGGGGAAACCGGAGCACCCGGAGGAAACCCACGCGGACACGGGGAGAACATGCAAACTCCACACAGAAAGGCCCTCGCCGGCCACGGGGCTCGAACCCGGACCTTCTTGCTGTGAGGTGACAGCGCTAACCACTACACCACCGTGCCGCCCCGATTTCAGACATTAAATAAAATAATTCTTCCTCTGCTAACATATTTCATACAAAAGAAATGGGCTGGCCTTAAACACAAATGATGCACTGTGAGGTCAACTTGTATTGGGGGGTGGAGGGGGCTTATTTCAGTCCCATGCTATTAAAATGCATCTGACATAAACACACTCATCAATCCCACACTAGTGGGAGGTCAGTGACAATTGGGCAAATTAAAAACACTGACGAAGTCGAAAAAGATTTCATAAGATTTTCATTTTGTTGCTTGTGTGTTTGCTCTATGTTTGTTTTATTTCCCGGAATACACTGAAAATCTTCTCATCAACCAGAGTTCAGGACCAAAAAAAACCCAATGAATTCCAGAAGTTAAAGCTAGACGGCCTTTTGATTTCATAAAATCGGTGAAATTTAGTTCCCTCTGAAATGTGGTCATTGTGATATATGTTTATTTCTGTAATATCTCACAAAATATCAGGCCATTCTGTGGCTGGGAAGTTATTTCATTTGAGGGGATTAAAGCAAATAATGTGCATGAAATCGCTCGCTTTGTGCAGTCAAGCATACAGAGGAAGTCCATGTGTGCATGCGCAGGTTTACCTTCTTCTTTTGGGTTTTACGGCAGCTAGCATCCACAGTGTTGCATTACTGCCATCTACAGGTTTACCTTTGAGCGTGCGCTGACAGTTACGTCATTCTGTCGCTAAACGAACAGCTGATCACACCGAGGTGCTCGCTGAGCGCCGATATTTATTAGTTTGGTCCTGCGTTTCCTTTCCTTCGTATATAACATAACGTCTTTTCTTCTCGCTTTCCGTTACTGTAGTCGCTCTTTCACGTTTCATTCACACACTCACGTCCTCCATTTTTCTCTACTGTTTCAAATTTGTATCCCACAATGCCTTGCATGAACGGGGAAAGCCAACTATGTGATGCATGGCATAGTCTCTTGAATTGGGTCATGGTGAAGCAGGAAAAATAGCAGAGAATTTAGAGCCACATGGCCATTAATTGTTCTATTTAAAAAACAAACCAAAAAAAACCTAATAAAATTGGAAGTCTGTGATTCGAATTCAGTAGTTTTCGGTCCACTAAACAAAAATAATTGGGTGTCGGGGAAAATTATTTTTATGACCTACACTTGAAAAATCTGAAAGGCAGCCTATCTTTAATGTCAGATCATTCTAACCGTGCACTACTATTGCACATGATGAAATGAAGTTGACAAAATAATCTTAGTGCACACTGAGGATTATGAGAGAAGCATTAATTAAACCATTTATTCAAAGAGATATTCACATTTAATTTCATTCCAGTCTTAATTGCCTCTCATATAAAAAATGCATGGCGAGCAGAAACTCAGACTCAAGAGAAATAACAGATAACTGCCAATGATTTGCTGCTATTAAGTTTTCTCGAGGGCAGAAACACAGTATACTTTACAAAGTCGAGCTGAGTTCTTGGAAATTAAAGAACACTTATTTCCTTCCAGTCAATGATCTGCGAAAATAACCAAAATAACATCAAGTAAATAAAATGGAGCATCTTTCTATGATTCAGTGCCCATCTCAGTGATTACATAAGCTTGTCTAGTGGCCAGTGACAAAGAATGCTTTTATATATATATATATATATATATATATATATATATATATATATATACAAAGGCATGATGATTTAAAAAAAAAGCTGCTGAAGTCAGTTTTGTAAAAGTCAACTCAAATGTAATACGGAGTTACAGCAGAAATGGTGGGGTTCGTTGGGGGAAAGAGGAGGCTTGTCAATGTTGTGTTGTAATTGCAATTGAAGAGGGATCAAATGATTAAAACTGATTCTTTAATAACAAGTATTGCCAGGCAAAACAATTCTCGCCCGGCGGCACTTATTTTATACCTATATGTTGATAATGGTAATATTTCTCAATCATCAGCTGTCAAGGGCGGCACGGTGGTGTAGTGGTTAGCGCTGTCGCCTCACAGCAAGAAGGTCCAGGTTCGAGCCCAGTGGCCGGCGTGGGTTTCCTCCGGGTGCTCCGGTTTCCCCCACAGTCCAAAGACATGCAGGTTAGGTTAACTGGTGACTCTAAATTGACCGTAGGTGTGAATGTGAGTGTGAATGGTTGTCTGTGTCTATGTGTCAGCCCTGTGATGACCTGGCGACTTGTCCAGGGTGTACCCCGCCTTTCACCCGTAGTCAGCTGGGATAGGCTCCAGCTTGCCTACGACCCTGTAGAACAGGATAAAGCGGCTACAGATAATGAGATGAGATGAGATCAGCTGTCAGGTTATAAGTCCTATGAAAATCCATGACCTTGAGTTTGACATTTCAAAGTCATTCAAGGTCAAAGGTCATGGCGGCAACTGAAAGCCCATTTGGGACTTCTTATATGTTGATAATGGTAAATATCTGGCTATCATGAACCATTTTAAAGTTATAGCCCTTTGAAAACCCATGACCTTCGGTTTGACCTTTCAAGGTCACTCAAGGTCAAAGATCATGGTGCCAAATGGGAGTTCCTATATGCTCATAATAGTAAACATCTGTCTATCGGCAACTGGTTTTGAGTTATAATGGAAAATACAGTGGTGCTTGAAAGTTTGTGAACCCTGTAGAATTTTCTATATTTCTGCATAAATATGACCCAAAACATCATCAGATTTTCACACAAGTCCTAAAAGTAGATAAAGAGAACCCAGTTAAACAAATGAGACAAAAATATTATACTTGGTCATTTATTTATTGAGGAAAATGATCCAATATTACATATCTGTGAGTGGCAAAAGTAGGTGAACCTCTAGGATTAGCAGTTAATTTGAAGGCGAAATTAGAGTCAGGTGTTTTCAATCAATGGGATGACAATCAGGTGTGAGTGGGCACCCTGTTTTATTTAAAGAACAGGGATCTATCAAAGTCTGATCTTCACAACACACGTTTGTGGAAGTGTATCATGGCACGAACAAAGGAGATTTCTGAGGACCTCAGGAAAAGCATTGTTGATGCTCATCAGGCTGGAAAAGGTTACAAAACCATCTGTAAAGAGTTTGGACTCCACCAATCCACAGTCAGACAGATTGTGTACAAATGGAGGAAATTCAAGACCATTGTTACCCTCCCCAGGAGTGGTCGACCAACAAAGATCACTCCAAGAGCAAGACGTGTAATAGTCAGCGAGGTCACAAAGGACCCCAGGGTAATTTCTAAGCAACTGAAGGCCTCTGTCACATTGGCTAATGTTAATGTTCATGAGTCCACCATCAGGAGAACACTGAACAACAATGGTGTGCATGGCAGGGTTGCAAGGAGAAAGCCACTGCTCTCCAAAAAGAACATTGCTGTTCATCTGCAGTTTGCTAAAGATCATGTGGACAAGCCAGAAGGCCATTGGAAAAATGTTTTGCAGATGGATGAGACCAAAATAGAGCTTTTTGGTTTGAATGAAAAGAGTTATATTTGGAGAAAGGAAAACACTGCATTCCAGTATAAGAACCTTATCCCATCTGTGAAACATGGTGGTGGTAGCATCATGGTTTGGGCCTGTTTTGCTGCATCTTGGCCAGGATGGCTTGCCATCATTGATGGAACAATGAATTCTGAATTATACCAGCGAATTCTAAAGGAAAATGTCAGGACATCTGTCCATGAACTGAATCTCAAGAGAAGGTGGGTCATGCAGCAAGACAATGACCCTAAGCACACAAGCTGTTCTACTAAAGAATGGTTAAAGAAGAATAAAGTTAATGTTTTGGAATGGCCAAGTCAAAGTCCTGACCTTAATCCAATCGAAATGTTGTGGAAGGACCTGAAGTGAGCAGTTCATGTGAGGAAATCCACCAGCATCCCAGAGTTGAAGCTGTTCTGTATGGAGGAATGGGCTAAAATTCCTCCAAGCCGGTGTGCAGGACTGATCAACAGTTACCGGAAACATTTAGTTGCAGTTATTGCTGCACAAGGGGGTCACACCAGATACTGAAAGCAAAGGTTCACATACTTTTGCCACTCACAGATATGTAATATTGGAACATTTTCCTCAATAAATAAATGACCAAGTATAATATTTTTGTCTCATTTGTTTAACTGGGTTCTCTTTATCTACTTTTAGGACTTGTGTGAAAATCTGATGATGTTTTAGATCATATTTATGCAGAAATATAGAACATTCAAAAGGGTTCACAAAATTTCAAGCACCACTGTATGTTATTTTGACCGAAAGGTTGACCTTTCCGGTGACCTTCACCTTGACCCCATTACCCCCAAAATTTAATCAGGTAATCTATGGACCATTGCCCACCTACCCTGAAAATCTGAAGTCAATCGGTGCAACCGTCTAGACGCTAGATTGTTAACAGACAGACACAAACAAACAAACCACACTGATTACAATACCTCGCCCTGCTTACTCCATCATGGGCGAGGTAATAAATCTAGTTACAAGAATAAGAAATGGGAGAAAAAAGGGGAAAAAAGACTCACTGGTTCAGTAATTGGATGTTCCTGGGCTTGCTGGGAGAAGCAGTACATTCCCACCGGACACACAGTGCAGTCTGAAGGGTCCTGCAGTCCTGGTTTCCGACTATAGGTGCCATTAGGACATGGTATGGGATTTGGATTCTGCACAAAGCAGAAATATTGAGAATGCAATGACTGATGAAACATACAGTGCCCTCCAGAATTATTTGCACCCATCATGAAAATGGACAAAACAATTTATAGCATATATATAAAAATAACACATAGCTTATACAGGGTGTTTCAAAAAAATTTTTATATCATTTCACAATCTAATAACTTTGCAAATTCTCTTTCAATTGACCTCAAATTTTAACAGCATGTGTGGAAACAGGTCAAAATGTTATGTTTAATGTTTTTTTTTATCTTTTTAGGTATAGAAATGCCATTCACTGGAAAAGAAAAGGCCTTGTGTGTGTTCGAGTACGCTCGAACGCAGTCAAACAACACTGTGCAGAGTGCATTTATGAGAGAATTCTCTAAAAATGCACCAACTGCAATGCAGATTTGGACATGGCACAAAAAGTTCAAAGAGGAAGGTTGGGTTAGGGTTAGGGTTAGGCACGCATATTGAAAATTTGTGAAATCGTTCATGGAATCTACATACCTTTGAATTTCTCATTCAAATTTTGAGGAATAAATCTTATATTGCTGAACATTAAGCCTGTTCAGTTTCATTTGCCTAGACTATATAGTTTCTGGGATATTTACATCTCAAATACTATCAAATTTTTTGGAAACACGCTGTATTTTATTGCAATACGATTATTAGAACAATAAGATCTATTTTCAGCTCAAACATACATTTAATCTGATGTACAGTTCGATACGTATTCTGTCTGTCTTTTTTGTGTCTTATTTTGGTTTGTCCCACAGTAATAGATAACAAGAATTTTACCTCTTATACCCCAAGGATACAGGACATGATAATAAGACAGGAATAGAACTCCTGTGGACTGAGAGTGAATTAAATATAATACGCTTTTCAAGAAAGAAAACTTTTTGCATTTATTCAAAATATTCATTTTTAAATGGATATTTTTAAAAAGTAGTTATAATGAGAATTATGTTTGTTAAGCAAAGCTCAATTATTGAAATAAAAATCGAAATGATTGCATTTGGCAGCATGGTGGTGTAGTGGCTAGCACTGTCACCTCACAGCAAGAAGGTTCTGGGTTCGAGCCCAGTGGCTGACAAGGGCCTTTCTGTGTGGAATTTAAATGTTGTCTGCATGGGTTTCTTCCACAGTCCAAAGATATGCAGGTTAGGCTAGTTGGAGGCTCTAAATTGATTGTGAGTGTGAATTGTTGTTTGTCTCTATGTGTCATCCCTGTGATGATTTGGTGACTTGTCCAGGGTGTGCCCTGCCTCTCACCCGTAGTCAGCTGGGATAGGCTCCAGCTTGCCTGCGACCCTGTAGAACAGGATAAAGCGGCTAGAGATAATGAGATTAGATTATTTTTTGTGCATTTTTATGAAGGGTGTCAATACTTTTGGAGGGCACTTTTTTTTTTTAACCTAGCCTTACACTTTTCGGATCACTTACAACACCACCTCCAGGACAGTAGAAGCCAATCGGGCAAAGAACAGCTGAGCGCTGGGGATCCCGATCCAAGCCCTTGGAGCACAGGAAACCAGGTGGACACACCATCACTCTGAGCATGGCCTCCTCACTGGTGGTCTCATCACTGCAGTAGTGACCAGGCAGGCATGGCAGGCACTCCTCTGAGCCCTCGTCCTGAGAGTGGAGAACAGCAAATTGAGGTGCATAAAGTAGTATAAAATAGTAGTAATGTGTACCATTTTGACTAGGCCACAGTAAGTGTATTAACAAGTCCACAAACTATATTTACACTTTACACTGTGCTTACAGAGTAACTGCCTGTCCCACACACTCTGGGGTGGACTGTGGCTGAGTGGGGACAGAAGTAGCCAGCTGGACACACAGCACAATCTTCTGGCCTTTGGCCTCCTTTGAACTGTCGAAATGTTGTTCTAGAAACAGAATCAACAACATTCAACTTGTCCCAGCCCACTTCAGTTGTAATACATACGGTAAGGTTACTAGGGCTTTTACTTACGGAGGGCAGGGTATGGGTTTGGACGAACCATCCTGGCAGTAATACCCTTCAGGACATACCACACAATCCTCCTTTCCACCATTGCCCATTTTTATGCTGAAGGTGCCTCTTGGGCAAGGAAACTGGGTGCCATACATTGTTCCTTATAAGACGAATTCAATCCATGTATGAGATTGTTTCAGTTGAGGTTAACAAAGAAATAAACGAAAATTATTATATTGATGTGTATATATACATTGATGTAGATTAGGATTCATTCTGATGTGAATAAATGAAAAAAAAAAGTCTATGAGACAGTTTTTGAGCCACATGCTACCTTCAGGGCAGTAGTGTCCTGAGCTGCACCTTCCAGAAGGAACGCCTACACCAGCCAGACAGTACCAGCCTCGCGGGCATGGCCGACACTCGTTCTCAGACTCCAGTCCACTGTGCTCGTTCCAGGTGCCGGCTGGACACTTATGTTGCGTGGGGAACATGGTGCCAACCGGGCAGTAATGGCCAGCAAAGCAGGAGAGTGGAGGTCTCTGGATGCCACCAGTGCCTGTGTTAGAGAATGAGATGGGGATCAGAATACTGTATATTACAAATAATATGCAGATAAAATATTGAAACATGGCTCTTATAAAATGGATTCATGCAGAGGACAGACTGGTACCTCGTAGACAGGCATAGCGTGCCGGACACAGCTGGCACTGAGAACGATCAGTCAGATCTGTCCTGTTGCTCAGGGTTCCAGGAGGACAAGCGTTGGCAGGGTCATTGGGTCGTGCCGAGCCAGGTGGGCATACAAAGCTGAAATGAAGAAAATTTTGATTTACCTGAATTTCATAACTGAAATGTTTTTCCAGGCCTTTGACACAAATTAAAAACAAACTGAAAAGAGCTCACTATAGGACTTACCCAGGCATACATTCAACATCGGGAGCCTTCAATGCCACCTGTGTACAGGCCTTGCCTGGGTAACACAACCTACAGTCTGTCAGTGTATCCTGCCCCTCCAGTGGGTTAAAGGTGCCAGGCTGACAAGGCAAAGGGTCACTTGTGCCTTCTGGACAGTAGAAACCTGCTGGACACTTCAGACAGTCCTTCACACCTATGCAGTTTATAAAATGTATGTGTTTGAAGGATAAATGGAATAGCTTTCCATCGGTTTAAGAGGTATAAAATGGTAAAAAAAAAATTACAAATGCTCTTACTTAGAGCGCCTTGATGTGGGGTGAAGGTGCCTCGTGGACATACAACTTCGACGACTGTGCCTGCTGGGCAGTATCTCCCTCGGGCACAGAGCAAACCTGGACCTGCAGAACCTTATTCATCCAACAAAGACAGAGAAACATTTCAAATTAGACTGAGCTTTAAAACAGCAAGTATAACTAATTACAAAAACACCATACAAATTAAAGTCAATTGGTTCAAAATAATAAATATGCATGCACTAAAACTAAACAAAAGGAAAGAAAAGTGACAGTTGAAACAGGAACAGTAACATAGGAAGGTAGAACAGAGAAGTTTTCCATCTCCTCAACAGCCTGACCCACATCACACACACAATGTACTACAGATAAGAGGCAAGGAAACAGTTGAGGGCAGGAAATATGAGCTCCTATAAATATAGTTCATGTGGTTTTAAAAGTAAGTCATTTTAGATTGCAGTTGGTATGACAATTTATACTCCAACAGAAACACAGGATATGTATGAAACATTGTTCATGGAGCAAGTACTGTGTGTGTGTGTGTGTGTGTGTGTGTGTGTGTGTGTGTGTGTGTGTGTGTGTGTGTGTGTGTAAATACATGTATTAGTATGTGACTTTACCTGTGGGACAGTAGCGACCCTCTGCACACCTCTTGCAGGCTGCCCTACTTGTCTGACCCAGTTGTCCTCCTGCGGTACCAGCCGGGCAAGGTGACCCATGTGGCACAGCAGTGCCCTCCTCACAGTAATAACCCTGGGGGCATAGAAACTGAGAACTGGGCCTCCGGGATGTGCCCTCCAAGCAGTAAAACCCTGGAGAGAATCACACTAATTTCAGCAGTGAAATCACATTTTACAGCATTTCTTTTTACATCAGACTTAATCGTGCATCTCATTGTGATTTAACAATCCAGTTCGCATAACATATCCTGTTATAGAAATACAAACTATATATGCAGTTTCATACATAAATATTCATGCCTCTTGATCTTTTCCACATTTTGTACAGTTGTGTTACAACCTATAACTGAAATGGACTTACCTCCATTATCCGTAACCGCTTGTCCTGTGCAGGGTCGCAGGCAAGCTGGAGCCTATCCCAGCTGACTATGGGTGAGAGGCGGGGTACACCCTGGACAAGTCACCAAATCATCACAGGGCTGACACATAGGAACAAACAACCACTCACCCTCACATTCACACCTACGGTCAATTTAGAGCCACCAATTAGCCTAACTGCACGTCTTTGGACTGTAGGGGAAACCGGAGCACCCGGAGGAAACCCACGCAGACATGGGGAGAACATGCAAACTCCACACAGAAAGGCCTCTGTCAGCCACCAGGCTCAAACCCAGAACCTTCTTGTAGTGAGGCGACAGTGCTAACCACTACACCATCATGCCACCCTGAAATGGACTTAATTGGGATTATTTACACAATATATAATATTTACACATATGAAGGTAGATTTTTTTTTTTAATTGTGATACAAAGGTTCGTTATTGTCATTGGCTGCTTCATTAGGATGCGTAGAAACACAGATGGGCCACGAGGCCCGCACTAGAGTGACAGAGTCGTCTGCAGCAGTGGCATGAACGGCCTGGTTGAGCTGCTATGGAATGTCTGGTTTTGTGAGCTCTCGTATACTCCCTTTAACGCTTGTCTTCAATTGCAGACACTGAGCTTTTAACTGTGCTTCACCACGTTGCTCTATCCGAGGCATCCCTTTCCCACGTCTGATCGATAACTCTGGCACTCTTCATGTTGCTCTTCAAGATGTCTTTGTACCTCAGTTTCTGTCCTCCTTGTACGGTATCCTCTTTCCTCGGCTCAGTTCTCCATAGAAAACGGCTTTGGGTAGTCACGTGTCAGGCATGCACCAGATGTGTCCAGCCCAACGAAGTTGGGAGGCTGTGATAAGGGCTTCCATGCTTACTGTATTAGCTCACCTGAGGACTTCTACATTGGGGACCTTGTCCTGCCATCTTATTTTGAGGATTTGACGCAGGTGTCAGAGTTGTAGCCTGATCAGTTTCTTGAAATGTTTACAGTTGAGCGTCATGCATTCAGTGGTGTAAAGCAGAGATGGTAAGACTGCGGTGTTGTATAATTTCAGCTTGGTGGTTCTCTTGATGTCATAGCAAGACCATAGTTGCTTATGTCAAAGGCTTTGGTGGCAGTTTGAATCCAGCAGTCTACCTCCAAGTCTGATGAGTTTATGTTGGTAACTGCACTGCCTAAGTAGATGAGACTCCCAGAACTCCTAAGAGGCATTCCATTGACCAAAACAACATTGTTTGGCATTGCCTGTGGCTTAGGTGAGGGTTGGTACAGGAGTTCTGTTTTCATGGTATTGATTTTCAATCCAAACAGGGTTGCAGCTATGGCAAAGCGATCAGTGATTTCCTGCATGTCATCCAAATCTGTTGCTACAAATGCAGAGTTGTCTTCATACAGCAGTTCTCACGTGCAAATTTGCTGAGTTTTGGTTGAGGACTTGAGTCGGGCAAGATTGAAGAGTTTGCCTTCCGATTGAGTCCTGATGTAGACTCCATTATCTAGGTTAGTGCCCATAGTCTCTAGGACTGCTGTAAGGTAGAGTATAAATAATGTCATGACAAGAATGCATCCCTGTTTGACACCATGATTGACAGGAAAAGCTTCACTAATGTCTCCTCCAATCGAAACCTTCCCAGACATGTTCTCATGGAAGAGCTTCATGAGCCCTACCAGTCTTTCCGGGTGTCCATACACTTCTCGTACCTTCCAAAGTGTCTCTCAGTCTATGGTGTCAAAGGCCTTTGAGAAGTCTACAAAAACCACATACAGAGGTTGACATTGCTTGATGACTTTCTCTTAGAGTTTTATCAGGGTAAAGATCATATCTGAGGTAGATCTGCCAGTCCTGAAACCACACTGACTTTCTGGAAGTGCATCTTCTGAGATATTTTTAATTCGGTTTAGAACTATCTTGGCCAGAATCTTGCCTGTAGTGGAAAGCAGAGATATGCCATGGTGGTTTCAACATTCACTCCTCTCTCCTTTTTGTAGATGGTCACAATTAGTATATCTTTGAAGTCTTGGGGAAGACATATGTTCTCCCAACATGCATTGTAGAGTTTTAAGAGTGCAGCTGTTAGGCTGGGGCTGCCTCACTTCAACACGTCAGCTGGGATGCCATTTTGGCTGTGTGCTTTACCACATCTAGTATCCTTGAGTGCTTTCTCAAGCTCATCTGATGTAATGGGTGCACACAGATCTTCTCTTGTTGGTCTCCTCTCAAGCCAGCAACATGCCTCAGGATCGGCTGACCCTTGCTGGTTTAGGAGATTGGAGAAATGCTCCTTCCACCTTCTTTTTATGTCTTCCAGATTTGTGTGGCGTATACTTCCAACACAAAGGTTAATGCTTTTTAGAACCACTTTTGGCTGCAATTAAGCTGGATTTGTGCATCTGAATCCTGATATTTTTTGCTCGTTTTTCTTGACAAAATTGCTCATGCTCCATCAACTTGGATGAAGAACAATGGTAAACAGCAATTTTCAAGTCTTGACACAGATTCCCAAACAGATTGAGGTCTGGACTCTGACATTCTAACATATTCAGGTCCTTGGTTTTGAACCAGTATAGAATAGCTTTGGCAGTATGCTCAGGGTCATTGTCTTGTTGCAAGGTGAACCACCACATCATTCTCAAGTCTCTTTCCTTAACCTTGATCAGTTCTCCAGTCCCTATTGATGAAAAGTACTGCCACTACATACATGATGCTACCACCACCATGCTTCACTGTCTGGATGGTGTTCTCAGGATACTTTCACTTTGTGCCAAGGAGAAATATTTTACTTTTGGAGTCCTTTTTTTTCCCCTACAAGTTTGCTGCGTCTCCAAATGGGATTTCATCTGGCTTTTTCTCCCCCTTTCCAATAATGGCTTTCTTATGTTAACTTTATATCTGTAGATCTCTCCAGCTACTTCATAGTTAACCTTGACCTCATGGTTGATTCACTGACTAAATTGCCTCCTTACCTCATACTATTTTCTGGATTTGGATTTAATGGTGCTTCATGTGATGTTCAAAGTTTGGGCGATATATTTTAGTACTGAGGGCGGCACGGTGGTGTAGTGGTTAGCATTGTCGCCTCACAGCAAGAAGGTCCGGGTTCGAGCCCCGTGGCCGGCGAGGGCCTTTCTGTGCGGAGTTTGCATGTTCTCCCCGTGTCCGCGTGGGTTTCCTCCGGGTGCTCCGGTTTCCCCCACAGTCCAAAGACATGCATGTTAGGTTAACTGGTGACTCTAAATTGACCATAGGTGTGAATGTGAGTGTGAATGGTTGTCTGTGTCTATGTGTCAGCCCTGTGATGACCTGGCGACTTGTCCAGGGTGTACCCCGCCTTTCGCCCATAGTCAGCTGGGATAGGCTCCAGCTTGCCTGCGACCCTGTAGAAGGATAAAGCGGCTAGAGATAATGAGATGAGATGAGATTTTAGTACTGAAGCCTGATTGATACAGTTCCAGAAGTTTGACCTGTACTTGCTTTTTGTTTGTTTGTTTTTGTTTAGGTGTGCTCTTTAACAAAACCTATGACTTTCCAGGAACAGGTATGAGTTCATGTGACACTACTGTAGCTGCACAAGGATGGACTCCATTCAACGAATGAAGTGACTTCTGATGGCAAATGGTTGAACTAACATGAATATTATAGATTACTTTGTGTAGATATGACATATGGTCCTAATTAAGTCCTTTGCAGTTCCAGACTGTCACACTACAAAAAGTGGAAAAGAAGTTTAAAGGGGAGAATACTTTTGCAAGACAATTTTATGTTCTTTATTACATATGTATTATTAATTTTGTTTATTTAGGAATATTTTGAACAAACATCTTCAACCTATAATCTGGGTAGTTTATGTAGCATTTGTAAAACATTTTTAAAGTGTTGTTGGAACATTGATATTTGACCCCAATGTTTTTGTCTAACTTTGTTCTAATCATATTGTGATGGAAATTACATTATTTTTGTAATGTTACAGACCAAACTTCTTTACTAAATGTTCTTCTAATATTCTCTGTTAGCTTAGAATCTACCTGCAGGGCAAATAGCACAGTCTCTCTCTCTCTGCAGACCCTCTTTTGGTCCATATGTTCCGGCTGGACATTGGATAGCAACACCTCCGACACAGTAATGCCCTAAAAGAAAGCAAAATACCAGTTTGGGCCATGAAAGTGAATTTTAACAATTACAACCCCAGTTCCAAAAAAGTTGGGATGCTGTGTAAACTGTAAAGAAAAACAGAATGCGATAATTCACAAATCACGGAAACCCTATATTTCATTGAAAATAGTACAAAGACAACATATCAAATGTTGAAACTGAGAAATTGTATTGTTTTTTGAAAAGTATATGTTCATTTTGAATTTGATGCCAGCTATACATTTTTAAAAAGTTGGGACAGGGGTATATTTACCACTGTGTTGCATCACCTCTACTTTTAACAGCACTCTGTAAATGTTTGGGAACTGAAGAGACCAATTGCTGTAGTTTTGAAAGAGAAATGTTGTCCCATTCTTACCTGATATACAGTTTCAGTTGCTCAACAGTTCAGGGTCTCCTTTGCACCAAATGTTTTAAATGGGAGACAGGTCTGGGCTGCAGGCAGGCCAGTTTAGCACCTGGACTCTTTTACGACAGAGCCGTGCAGTTTTAATATGTGCAGAAAGTGGTTTGGTGTTGTCTTGCTGAAAGAAGGAAGGCCTTCCCTGAAAAAAGATTTTGTCTGGATGGCAGCATATTGCTCTGAAACGTGTATATATCATTCAATATTAATGATGCCTTCCCAGATGTACAAGTTACCTATGTCATGGGCAATAATGCACCCTCATACCATCACAGTTGCTGGCTTTTGAACTGTGCACTGATAACAAGCTGGATGGTCCCTCTCCTCTTTAGCCTGGAGGGCATGGTGTCTCATCTCATCTCATCTCATCTCATCTCATCTCATCTCATCTCATCTCATCTCATCTCATCTCATTATCTGTAGCCGCTTTATCCTGTTCTACAGGGTCGCAGGCAAGCTGGAGCCTATCCCAGCTGACTACGGGAGAAAGGCAGAGTACACCCTGGACAAGTCGCCAGGTCATCACAGGGCTGACACATAGACACAGACAACCATTCACACTCACATTCACACCTACGGTCAATTTAGAGTCACCAGTTAACCTAACCTGCATGTCTTTGGACTGTGGGGGAAACCGGAGCACCCGGAGGAAACCCACGCGGACACGGGGAGAACATGCAAACTCCGCACAGAAAGGCCCTCGCTGGCCACGGGGCTCGAACCCGGACCTTCTTGCTGTGAGGCGACAGCGCTAACCACTGGCATGGTGTCTATGATTTCTAAAAAGAATTTCTAATTTTGATTCGTCAGACCTCAGGACAATTTTCCACTTCACCTCAGTCCATCGTAAAAGAGCTCAGGCCCAGAGAAGGTGGCGGTGTTTCTGGATATTGTTTATATCTGGTTTTAACTTGCATTTGTGGATGCAGTAATGAACTGTTTTCACAGACGATGGGTTTCTGAAGTGTTCCTGAGCCCATACAGTCATTTCCACTACAGACACGTGTCTGCTTTTAATGCAGTGTCGCCTGGGGGCCTGAAGATCACAGGCATCCAATGTCAGTTTTCAGCCTTGTCTCTTGCATATAGAGATTTCTCCAGATTCTCTGACTCTTTTAATGATATTATGTACCATAGATGATGTGAGCCCCAAATTATTTGCAATTTTACATTGAGGAACATTATTCTCATATTGTTGCACTGTTTGCCCACGCAGTCTTTCACAGAATGGTAAAACACTCCCCGTCTTCACTTCTGAGAGACTCCACCTCTCTGGGATGCTCTTTTTCTCCCCAATCATGTTACAGACCTGTTGCCAATTTTAAGCAAATTAGTTTTTTTTTAAGCATTACACAACTTTTTCAGTCTTTTATTGCCCCGTCCCAACTTTTCTGAAATATGTGGCTGACATCAAATTCAAAATGGGCATCTATTAAAAAAAAAAAATTCTCAGTTTCAACATTTGATATGTTGTCTTCGCATTATTTTCAATTAAATATAGGGTTTCCATGATTTGCAAATCTTCACATTCTGTTTTTATTGATGTTTTGCACAGTGTTCCAACTTTTTTGGAATTAAGGTTGTATTCATTTATAATCAGGGCTGATGACTGTTTTATATTTTAGAATTTTAGAAACCCACCAAGAGGACAGACATCACAGCCAGGTCCGTCTCCATCTCTATGTGTGCCAGGTGGACAGGAGACGGGCATTCTGTTCCTCTGGCTCAGCTGCAGTTCAGTCCTGGCCATGGATGCACAGGCCACACTACGATTACAGATTTTGCATGAGCTCTGGCCTGCTACATCTGTGTACTGTCCCATCGGACATGGCAGCGGCTGAGACATCCCATTGTGAGGGCAATAACTGCCTATGGAGGGGAAATAAATAAAACATTTTGTACAGAACGGCAGTTCTGGGTTGGGTGAAACCAGATGAAAGTAGGTGATCAAATGCACTAAAGTGATTAGATGCACAGGTTTTTCTATTAGGTGAAACGGGGTGAAAGTGATCGAATGGACCTAAATTAATGATAAAGCAAAGATCTTCCAGTTTTACCAGCTGGGCACAGCTCACACTGGGCACTGCACAGAGTAGAGTAATAGCCTTTAAGACATTCTGTGCACTCAGTTCTGTTTAGGTCAGCTTCCTCTCCAGGCCCACACTAAAACAGTACACCCACAAATACAGTTATTCCTTATTGATCCGTGTGGCATGCCAGAGGTTAAAAAAAAAAAAAAATCAATGCTGTCTTGTTAAGCAACCAGGTTTGGCAGTTCATGATTTAAACATACCTTCTTCTGAAATCCATCCTTGCAAACAAAACCGAAGGGACAAGTGAGGCACTGGGTGTGGCCTTCTGGTGAATACTGTCCATTCTGACATGCTGTGAGAGTGCCCGTTTCTCTGTCGCAGGAGTATCCAGCAGGGCAGAGCCTGCAATCTACACCATCCTCTGTACTAATCAAACCTGGAGTACAGGGCTGTAATTGATAGATAATTAAGATTTCAGAACATTAGAGTTTCAGTACAGATACATACTAGCTTGGGTGCTTAGGGCAAGCTGATTTCATGTCTGGGCTTTTAGGTTATTATTTGTCGTTCCGAGCAAAGAAATAGGTTCAACATCAACTTTGTTTTATGTATGCAAACACAATGAGATACATTCAAAACTGTGTCAGAAGAAGATAATAACCGTAGTCTCATTTGCTATACCTACAGTACCAGTCAAACGTTTGGACACCCCCATGCATTCATATTTTTTTTCTGTATTTTGTATTTTCTACATTGTAGAACAACACTAAACACATCAAAACTATGAAATAATGTGGAACAAATATTGAATTATGTGGTAAACAAAAAAGTTTCATATTTTAGATTCTTCAAAGTAACCAGTGTTTCCCTTGATGATGCTTTGCACACTATTGGCATGATCTTAACCAGCTTCATGAGGTCGTCACCTGGAATGCTTTTCAATTAACAGGTGCCTCGTCAAAAGTTAATTAGTGCAATTTCTTGCCTTCTTAATGTGTTTGAGATCAAACAGTAAATAGTAAATAATAAAAATACAGTAAGTAGCCCTATTCCATAACTGTAGGAATCCATATTATGTCAAGAACCACTCAACTAAGTCAAGAGAAAGGTGTGTCCAAACTTTCAACTGGTCCTGTATATTAATGCACTTAACTAGCTATCCAGCATGCCATACATTATTACATTACATTACATTAGATACCACTTTGTTGTGTAGTCACTTAAGTTTCCAGGAAACCAAAACAGAGGAACGGGCAGCACGCTGGAGCTTTAGGTAATAAATTTATGATTTTTCGACTGCTGAAGCTACATAAAGATATACAGTATAATTTACAAATATAGAGTTTGATGCTATCCAAACTGACCCGACAGTATATTTTGAATGACTGTGATTATGTAGAGATTTTATAGAGGTGATTGATACCTGACAATCCTGAACACTGCTTTTCCCAGGGTAGAGATTATGTGTGCCTGGTGGGCATTTTCTAGGTGCAGATACATTGCCAAAGCAGCTAAGACAGAATAGATGACAGCCTTAACAAAAGTCAGTATTTAACACTTGAACATAAAATACAATCCAATTAAATTCCCTACTTACTATTGCCCTGCAGGGCATTCAAAGCAAATCCCTGATGAAAAGTAGGTTCCCTCAGGACATAACGTGACTGTACTTAGATTACAGTGGCTTATACACTCAAGAGTATCAGCCCTTATGTCTGCTCCTGTACCATAAAAATGATCATCAATTGTTGGAACATCTAGTATGCATGCTAAATATTAAACAACTCTATTGAAGAATTGTTCAATACCATGCTGCTAGTGCCTACCTGACACGAGGATATTGTGTATCCTCAGGTGTTTATTCCACACTTGGCAGAAGAGAAGGAGAGCAAAGCATCGGTACATGGTGAACAGCATCCAAACACCTTGTTCACCGCTTGTACCATCTGGACATTTTCTGCTGCATGAACCAGAGACCCACTGGGTTTATCAGAAAACACAGAGGCCTCAATAATTGAAAGTGAAATACAAACCACGTAACTCGATTCCTCCAGCAGCCGTTCAGGCACTCGCTGGGTGTGGAGGTGGACAAGGAAACATCTAGAATGACTGCCATTTCAATCGCAGAGGATGGATGTGACAGGATCTAATCTAGTTTGCTTATAATAATAATAATAATAATAATAATAATAATAATAATCAGGCTTTATATTTCTACAGAGTTAAATGGATACTACAGTCCTAGCACATGCTACCACATGACAATATAACATTTATAATTAAACAATGAGTCAGAAAAAAGACAGTGGCTCCTGGAAATGATTCTGGAAACGTTTCAGTTGAATGTTAATATGAACAAAAGTCACAGAAACAAAGAGAAACAATGATAAGACGTAGAAACACTGGAAGCTTGGTTTGTGGTAAAGTATAGGTAGGATGTTTCCTGTTTTCTTTTCTTTTTTTCACACCCACTAACAGATGGCAATGCAAGGTATCGTGGTGCAACTTGGCTCGTCTGTGCTTCTGCAAACTGCACCAACCCATGTTTCCACTCCAGTGACCATATACAGTCAGTAAAATAATTAGCAAACTGCAAAGGGAGACAAGTTGATTAATGATGAAGAGGACAGTTGTATGTAGAGGAAATAACATTTTTATAGGTTGTTCTACTAAGTTTATATGCTTAGTATTGTTTATTTGTTTGACCAGGAGACCTCCTACTATATGTGACACACTCACTGGCCACTTTAACAGGAACTTGTTCTTGATTCTAAGATTCCTGTTCTTGGCTGGCAGGAGTGGAACCCAATGTGGTCTTCTGCTGTTGCATGCTTTTCTGCTCACCACGGTTGTAAAGAGTTGCTAGAGCTACTATATCCTTCCTGGCAGCTCGAACCAATCTGTCTATTTTCCTCTGACATCTCTTATCAACAAGGCGTTTGTTTCCACCCACAGAACTGTCACTCACTCACTCACTCACTCACTCAGTATTTTTTGTTTTTCGTACCATTCTGTGTAAACTCTAGAGACTGTTGTGTGTGAAAACCCCAGGAGATCAGCAGTTTCTGAAATACTCAAACCAGTCCATCTGGCTCAAACCAACACCCATGCCACAGTGAAAGAAAGTCACACTTTGAGATCACAATTTTTCCCGTTCTGATGTTTGAAGTGAACATTAACTGAAACTCTTGATTTGTATCTGCATGATTTGATGCATTGTGCTGCTGTCAAAGATTCAGCTGATTAGCGAACTGCATCAAACAGCAGGTGGATGGGTGTTCCTAATAAAGACAGAGAAAAAAGATACGACTGTATTATTTAGAATTATAATAGAGGATTATTTTTAAGGCTATAATAATTATATAGGAATTCATTAATTCACTGAGTCACTGATTGATTAATTCATTCATTTTCTATGCTGCTTATCCTCTGGGTGAGAGGCAAGTGCACCCTGGATGGGTTGCCAGTCTATCACACGGCTAACATCTCATCTCATTATCTCTAGCCACTTTATCCTGTTCTACAGGGTCGCAGGCAAGCTGGAGCCTATCCCAGCTGACTACGGGCAAAAGGCGGGGTACACCCTAGACAAGTCGCCAGGTCATCACAGGGCTGACACATAGACACAGACAACCATTCACACCTACGCTCAATTTAGATTCACCAGTTAACCTAACCTGCATGTCTTTGGACTGTGGGGGAAACCGGAGCACCCGGAGGAAACCCGCACGGACACGGGGAGAACATGCAAACTCCGCACAGAAAGGCCCTCGCCAGCCACGGGGCTCGAACCTGAACCTTCTTGCTGTGAGGCGACAGCGCTAACCACTACACCACCGTGCCGCCCATAGAGAAAATATGATGACATTAAATTAAAACCAAATTTTAAAGTATTTATTTAATTTATTAAATCATTTATTAAATATTTTAGTCAGTCAGCCCATATTTTATGGGTTACATTCAGTCACAATTCACATTTGCTAATGAACCACCAGAAATGACAAATAAAATAAAATCTTTATTCATGTAATACTGCAACTGCTTTTCTAAATAAAGGCTGTGGTAAAGGTTAAAGTAAAGCTTCACATTCTCCACTCAATTTAAAGTCTTAAACATCCTGAAAGTATGAAAGCAAAAGTACAGGAATGACTCACAAAAGATGTCTGCTTTATATCATACACTGATTTTACTTCCTGATGCTAACTTAACATCTCTTTCACCGAGAACATGGGGAAACATTCACTAAAGCTAACAGCGTTATTCCTAATCTTTCAAATGTTATCTAGTGCAATAATAACTCTGATGATACAGTGATATACAGTAGTGGTCACGTTCTCGCTGTAGCATCTGTAAATATTTCGAGTTGTTAATCAACTGATTGAAGACGTCTGATGCTAAAAGGTCCAATAAAATACATATATGATTCGAGAAAAATGTAGTGATGTCATGGTTGAAAATGAGAATGAAGAGTAAAGAGAAAGCAGAAGGTTTTTTTGTATTATACTGTGTAATATTACTGCATAAAATGTATTTTATGAAGTAAAAATCAAAGGTATTAGCTGAATTTAAAAAAAAAAACCTGCAAGTACAGATATTCAAATGGTTATTCAGATATTCAGATTATATATCTTTTTTTTTCTCCTCTGTGAACAGCAGCTGAAGAAAGCTGCTGCCATTTCCTGGAGGTTTAACTAAATTGTTCAACCTCAAAAGGAGGAGCATAGCATTAACGTTCCATTATTTCTTTTTTCACAAAGAGTTTTGAGCTTTTACAGAAACAGAAAATATCAAATCCTTGCATTTGGACCATGTTGTTGTTTCTGACTCGTGTGGCTCTGCTGCTTTTGCATTTTGTAATCAAAGGTATTTTCTTATCGCCATCTTCTAGTGAGTCGTCCAATCAGGATATAATTATCAGACTGTATTACTCATTGCCTGCTAACGTATTTATCTTTCATTCTCAGATGCTATGTGTGGAAAGACTGCTGAAATCCCTGATGTTATTAAAGCTAGATTAGGAGAACCGCTGACTTTAAATTGTATCTACAACTGCTCCACTGGGTTCATTCGTGGCATTTGGAAATGGGAAGATACTCCGGCATGTGACACCTGTTTGTGGACTACAATAGAAAAAAACATGAGTGAAGACATGTGCATTGTGAGCTTGCAAACTCTTAATCTGACCCTGGAGCAGACCTTATATAACTACTCGTGTTTTTCTGTGAAGAATGATCATCAAGATCTCCCTCATAACCTTGAGCAGATCATATCACTTCAAATTCAAGGTAGTAAATTGTAAGCTCAGGTAAAGAGCACTGCTCTTGTCAGTAAGCTGATGTATCTGTGGTGTTTGTGATGTATCTGGGGTATTTGGTGTTTATTTCTGATCATGTTTGCATTTTTTGTGGTAGATCAGACCACAGGACCAGTCATCCATCGTAAAGTAGCTCTAGGTAAGTCAAGAAAAATGTGTTACACGTGTCACATAGACTTGCAACGTTGTACAAATTACTCAAATTAAAATAAATAAATACATAAAAATTAATCGTCTGTTCCAGATGTAGCGGTGAAAGTGGCGATTTACCAAAATCAGAATGAGTTAAACCTTCATCATCTTGACAAAGGCCTATCATCGTATTCCATCCAAGTGTTCTTGGGAGACAAACTAAAACTGGACTGTCTTTCTACCAACCATCATTGCGAAGGCCAATGGATAAGGGATGATGCAAATGTCACAGAAATAACCCCAAGCAGGTTTGTCGAATGGAATAAGATCACAGAAGATGCTGAAGGAACGTACACATGCAGCACAAACCAGCTTTGTACCAGCCAGAAGATTAGTGTTGTGATTGATGTTATTAAAAATGGTGAGTTGTTACCGTTCTAAATAATGGACGACAAAAACATGACAGACTCTGTTTAAAAAAATAAAATAACCAATGTGACACAATTTTCAAACAGATGGATTTGGATGGATCAGGCCATTCGCAGCAATTGCACTGTCTGTAGCAGTCATGCTAATATTTCTGCTGACCTATCTATGCTACAAAAAGAGGGGGAAGAATTTGTCGGATGCAGAGGATTCAACAACTGTAATCTATGAAAAGTAAGGCAAACGTTTCAAACCGCATCTCTTTCAAAAGTCTTAAAAAATATAACCAGATGAATTTTACCACCAAATATTTCCACCATCTACCCATAAACTATGACCTGTATACAAGTCAGTCAGGAACAACCCATGAGCTGCTGTTTAAAAAAAAAAAACCAGCCAAAAATGCAGAAAAATCTGGTTTTGACCAAAATTGAGTTTTTCTCCTAATAATGTATTGACATCTCATCTCATCTCATTATCTCTAGCCGCTTTATCCTGTTTCTTTATACTTTATACTTTTTTTTCTTACTCTTTCAGGCTATTCACTTGAATCCCGGTGTCTTGTAAAGAGTACATCCTGGGCTTTCCAATGATATATCATGTGACTAGGAAGGTTGCTGGGAAATTCCTAGTAAGGAAATCACAACAAAAGAGAAATTGAGAGACACTTTTTTTTTTCTTGGTTCCCAGGAGGATATACAGTATTGTACAAGTCTTAAGCACATGTAAAGACCAAAAATGGCTTAAAAATAATGAAATTAAATGTTTCAACATTTAAAAAAATACTATAAACAGTAAGCAGTAAGCCATAATAAATGAAACAAAGTCAATATTTGGTGTGAGACGACCCTTTGCTTTAATTTTTTTTTAAAATAGTAGTCTCCGGGGGCGGCACAATGGCGTAGTGGTTAGCGCTGTCGCCTCACAGCAAGAAGTTCCGGGTTCGAGCCCCGTGGCCGGCGAGGGCCTTTCTGTGCGGAGTTTGCATGTTCTCCCCGTGTCCACGTGGGTTTCCTCCGGGTGCTCCGGTTTCCCCCACAGTCCAAAGACATGCAGGTTAGGTTAACTGGTGACTCTAAATTGACCGTAGGTGTGAATGTGAGTGTGAATGGTTGTCTGTGTCTATGTGTCAGCCCTGTGATGACCTGGCGACTTGTCCAGGGTGTACCCCGCCTTTCACCCGTAGTCAGCTGGGATAGGCTCCAGCTTGCCTGCGACCCTGTAGAACAGGATAAAGCGGCTACAGATAATGAGATGAGTAGTCTCCGGTAGAGTGAGTGCAGTTTTATGCGGAAATGAGCTGTAGGTTTTACTGAGCATCTTCCAGAACCAGCTACAGTTCTTCTGGACACTTTGACTATCACACTCGCTTCTTCATTTTGCACCAAAACCCAGCAGCCTTCATTATGTTTTCTTTTTTTAATCTGAAAAGTGCTCTCTTATGTAATATGCTGATACAATTTTTTTTTCCCTGTAACATTTAATTTTGTGCTGGAAAATGAACAAATGTTTGGAACTCTAAAATGTTTTTGTACTGACTCAATAATGTAGAAGTCATAAAATAGAAATCAATATTTATAAGTTTGCATGAAAAAAAAATAGGGTGCCTAAGACTTTTGCACAGTACTGTGTGTGTATATATATATATATATATATATATATATATACACACACACTACCGTTCAAAAGTTTGGCGTCACTTTGAAATGTCCTTATTTTTGAAAGAAAAGCACTGCTCTTTTCAATGAAGATCACTTTAAACTAATCAGAAATCCACTCTATACATTGCTAATGTGCTAAATGACGATTCTAGCTGCAAATGTCTGGTTTTTGGTGCAATATCTCCATAGGTGTATAGAGGCCCATTTCCAGCAACTATCACTCCAGTGTTCTAATGGTACAATGTGTTTGCTCATTGCCTCAGAAGGCTAATGGATGATTAGAAAACCCTTGTACAATCATGTTAGCACAGCTGAAAACAGTTGAGCTCTTTAGAGAAGCTATAAAACTGACCTTCCTTTGAGCAGATTGAGTTTCTGGAGCATCACATTTGTGGGGTCGATTAAATGCTCAAAATGGCCAGAAAAATGTCTCGACTATATTTTCTATTCATTTTACAACTTATGGTGGGAAATAAAAGTGTGACTTTTCGGTGACCCCAAACTTTTGAATGGTAGTGAATATATATATATATAAAATAGAAAAAGTCTAAATTTGTCCATTTGACATTTACCTACTAACGGTGTATATCTTAACATTTTCAAAGCACAAGAACCAAAAATGAAGGAATGATCCACAAACCCATAGCACAAGGTGAGTTTGATTTCAAATTGCCATGAAAATTTTTACATTTTAAGAAGTGAGCACTTCGTACAAAACAAATCTTCTACAATACTGCTGAAATTACAGTAGAAATCATTCTTGTTTTTCTTTTAGACTCCCAGAGTGATCATGAAGTCCCTTACGCAGACATTGTGATCTCCGTGAGAGGCTCCAGCATTCCTGAGCTCACAGGACTCCACAGCCAAACGCCACGGGATCACAGACTCGTAAGAACAGCTTCATTACTTGTAGCATGGACTCAGTAATATGAAATATGGTTCACTCCAGGCTTTAGGATATGTAAAGTAACAAACGGCTGTGTTCATGTGTGTGTGTGCAGAGATGGAGGGAAGAGCCCACAGGTGCAGCTCATCTACAGGCTTGTCGCTCCGCTGACAGACTACATGTTCACCCCAGAGAGGTCAGCCGGAAATTAAGCACGACTTCCGAATATGCCGTCATCACATACTCTACAGATGCACTTAATTAGTGTATGTAAATGCATAAGCAGTTGAATAATGTAAATATGGAAACCATAAGAAGTGTGTGATAGGTTAATGAACATACGTAGTGCTTTTAGATAAAAAAAATTATAAAAATATTATTATCCAATGTACTGTACAAAATTTGGTGTGCTGTTTATACATTTTATTTTCTTTCTTTTAAATATTAATGAAATGCACGTGATTGAAAATGTATGATATATTTTTAACACTTGTAAAGAAACATGCAGAAATGTACATTTTTGATCAGTAATGTATTCAATAAAAATATTTAGTACTTTTTGCAGTTTCTTCTTCTTCTTATTATTATTATTATCATTATTATTATTATTAATGTATTTAATGCATATAATTTATTTTGCATTATATTACGCAGTACACACTGTATGGCCAAAAGTTTTTGGACACTTGACAACCACACCCATATGTGCTTATTGATCATCCCGTTCTACATCTCGTCCCCCTATGCTGCTATAATAATCTCCACTCTTTTGGAAAGCCCTTCCACTGGATTTTAGAGCCTGGTTGTGAGGATTTGCTTATTCAGTCACAAGAACGTTAGCGAAATCCAGCAAGGCAGTTCATCCCAAAGGTGTTCAGTGGGGTTGAGGTGAGAACTCTGTGCAGGCCACTCGAGTTCTTCCACACTGGACTTGGCAAGCCATGTCTTCATGGACTATGCTTTTTGCACATTGTCCTGCTGGAACAGGTTTGGACCTTTTAGTTCCAGTGATGGGAAATCATAACGCTACAGCATACAGAGACTTCCTTTACAACTGTGTGATTCCAACTTTGTGTAAACAGTCTGCTAAAGAACCACATATGGGTGTGATTGTCAGGTGTCCCCAAACTTTTTTATAGTGTACAATGCATTTCTAATAACTTATTGTTTCGACAGTTCTTGGCTTGATGATCATGAATGCTACATATAAAACATTGCTGGACTTGGCACAGATCGGAGATCTTCCAATTATTAGGTCCCGTTGTTTTGGCATTCAGGTCTGCACCAGGCTCTTGTCTGGGTTTTTCCTGATCTTTACCTTAGAATGCCAAACTCCATACCACAGGATGAATTGGTCCATGGATTTAAAGGCAGGTTATAGAATTTTGCAGAACTGCAAAAGGTATCACTCTGTCTGTGACTCTGCCTGTCTATAATTTCACCACAATGTACTTTACATCCTGTATGGCTGATGACTTAATCTCCCAGTCCTTCTAAAATCCATTCTCAGTGCTCCTGTTGAATATCTGAGTGAATCTCTGTTGTGGCTGGCTGTATAGTAATTTGGCTTCAACTTCCAATCTGTTAGGGGTCTCAACCTGTGCCTGTATAACATAGTCAGGCCCAGTCGGGGGCGAGGAGGCGAGGAGATGCCCCAGGTGACATACATTGTCAACACTAAATGTTTTTCAGTCCTTTTAAAACTTTCAGGGTGGAAAAATATTTCTTGGAAAAAAAAAGACAAATAAATGAGAAAAATCTTAGGCTGTGATGTATTCAAAGCGACTTTAGTTTTCGGCGTGTTTTATTTCGGGCCGGTCTTCCTCTTCCTCTGATGTTGTTGATCAGACCTCTTTTATGCCTCTTCCACTCATTTTGTTGCTCAGATCTTTTCTAAGAACAGCACCAAAGCAGTTCTCCTCCCATACTGGGTATGATAGCCCTATTGTGGTATCACAATTTAACAAACATATTATACAGTGGTGCTTGAAAGTTTGTGAGCCCTTTAGAATTTTCTATATTTCTGCATAAATATGACCTAAAACAACATCAGATTTTCACACAAGTCCTAAAAGTAGATAAAGAGAAGCCAGTTAAACAAATGAGACAAAAATATCATACTTGGTCATTTATTTATTGAGGAAAATGATTCAATATTACATATCTGTGAGTGGCAAAAGTATGTGAACCTTTGCTTTCAGTATCTGGTGTGACTCCCTTGTGCAGCAATAACTGCAACTAAACGTTTCCGGTAACTGTTGATCAGTCCTGCACACCGGCTTGGAGGAATTTTAGCCCATTCCTCCGTACAGAACAGCTTCAACTCTGGGATGTTGGTGGGTTTCCTCACATGAACTGCTCGCTTCAGGTCCTTCCACAGCATTTCCATTGGATTAAGGTCAGGACTTTGACTTGGCCATTCCAAAACATTAACTTTATTCTTCTTTAACCATTCTTTGGTAGAACGACTTGTGTGCTTAGGGTCGTTGTCTTGCTGCATGACCCACCTTCGCTTGAGATTCAGTTCATGGACAGATGTCCTGACATTTTCCTTTAGAATTCACTGGTATAATTCAGAATTCATTGTTCCATCAATGATGGCAAGCCGTCCTGGCCCAGATGCAGCAAAACAGGCCCAAACCATGATACTACCACCACCATGTTTCACAGATGGGATAAGGTTCTTATGCTGGAATGCAGTGTTTTCCTTTCTCCAAACATAACGCTTCTCATTTAAACCAAAAAGTTCTATTTTGGTCTCATCCGTCCACAAAACATTTTTCCAATAGCCTTCTGGCTTGTCCACGTGATCTTTAGCAAACTGAAGATGAGCATCAATGTTCTTTTTGGAGAGCAGTGGCTTTCTCCTTGCAACCCTGCCATGCACACCATTGTTGTTCAGTGTTCTCCTGATGGTGGACTCATGAACATTAACATTAGCTAATGTGAGAGAGGCCTTCAGTTGCTTAGAAGTTACCCTGGGTCCTTTGTGACCTCGTCGACTATTACACGCCTTGCTCTTGGAGTGATATTTGCTGGTCGACCACTCCTGGGGAGGAGAACAATGGTCTTGAATTTCCTCCATTTGTACACAATCTGTCTGACTATGGATTGGTGGAGTCCAAACTCTTTAGAGATGGTTTTGTCGCCTTTTCCAGCCTGATGAGCATCAACAACGCTTCTTCTGAGGTCCTCAGAAATCGCCTTTGTTCGTGCCATGATACGCTTCCACAAACATGTGTTGTGAAGATCAGACTTTGATAGATCCCTGTTCTTTAAATAAAACAGGGTGCCCACTCACACCTGATTGTCATCCCACTGATTGAAAACATCTGACTCTAATTTCGCCTTCAAATTAACTGCTAATCATAGAGGTTCACATACTTTTGCCACTCACAGGCATGTAATATTGGATCATTTTCCTCAATAAATAAATGACCAAGTATAATATTTTTGCCTCATTTGTTTAACTGGGTTCTCTTTATCTACTTTTAGGACTTGTGTGAAAATCTGATGATGTTTTAGGTCATATTTATGCAGAAATATAGAAAATTCTAAAGGGTTCACAAACTTTCAAGCACCACTGTATATCATGATTAGATTCTTAGGCTGTCTACTCACTTGAATTATGGGTTTAATCCAGACTTCAGTTATTAAAAAACAAATAAATATCACTGTCAGCCGAATGCATCTGGTGGAAGATTCTGGAATAAAAAGCTCTATGACTCCAATAAATAGCTACAATATCACTGTAAACATTTAAATAAAGAGTTTAATTCGGATTATGTTCATTATAAGTCTGTGCTGGGCGGCACGGTGGTGTAGTAGTTAGCGCTGTCGCCTCACAGCAAGAAGGTCCGGGTTTGAGCCCCGTGGCCAACGAGGGCCTTTCTGTGCAGAGTTTGCATGTTCTCCCCGTGTCCGTGTGGGTTTCCTCCGGGTGCTCCGGTTTCCCCCACAGTCCAAAGACATGCAGGTTAGGTTAACTGGTGACTCTAAATTGACCGTAGGTGTGAATGTGAGTGTGAATGGTTGTCTGTGTCTATGTGTCAGCCCTGTGATGACCTGGCGACTTGTCCAGGGTGTACCCTGCCTTTCGCCCGTAGTCAGCTGGGATAGGCTCCAGCTTGCCTGCGACCCTGTAGAACAGGATAAAGTGGCTAGAGATAATGAGATGAGATAAGTCTGTGCTGAGGAAGTCTGGGATATTTATACAGAGTTAATCCATCCATCCATCCATTATCTGTAGCCGCTTATCCTGTCCCACAGGGTCGCAGGCAAGCTGGAGCCTATCCCAGCTGACTATGGGCGAGAGGCGGGGTACACCCTGAACAAGTTGCCAGATCATCGCAGGGCTGACACATAGAGACAAACAACCATTCATACACCTTCACACCTATGGTCAATTTAGAGCCACTGATTAACCTAACCTGCATGTCTTTGGACTGTGGGAGAAAACTGGAGCACCCGGAGGAAACCCATGCAGACACGGGGAGAACATGCAAACTCCACACAGAAAGGCCCTCGCTGGCCGCTGGGTTCGAACCTGGAACCTTCTTGCTGTGAGGCGCCCGTGCTAACCACTACACCACCGTGCCACCCCCAATAAGTGCAACGGTTTTCCAACAAGGTAACTTTTTTTTTAAATAAATACAGTAGAGCCTCCGGGTGGCACGGTGGTGTAGTGGTTAGCGCTGTTGCCTCACAGCAAGAAGGTCCGGGTTCAAACCCCGTGGCCGGCGAGGGCCCTTCTTTGTGGAGTTTGCATGTTGTCCACGTGGGTTTCCTCTGGGTGCTCCGGTTTCCCCCACAGTCCAAAGACATGCAGGTTAGGTTAACTGGTGGCTCTAAATTGACCGTAGGTGTGAATGTGAATGGTTGTCTGTGTCTATGTGTCAGCCCTGTGATGACCTGGCGACTTGTCCAGGGTGTACCCCGCCTTTTGCCCGTAATCAGCTGGGACAGGCTCCAGCTTGCCTGTGACCCTGTAGAACAGGATAAAGCGGCTAGAGATAATGAGATGAGACGAGACAGTAGAGCCTGTTCCCTAAAAGTGTGGTGCAATAAGCCCCCAGCAGAAGAGTCCAACTTTCAGATTCTATTTCGTTTTACTGGGTTCAGTTCTACCCTACAGGGCCAAATACCCCACAAGGCCGAAAACCCCACAGGGCTGAATACCCCATAGAGCCTAATACCCCACAGGGCTGAATGCCCCACAGTGCCGAATACTTCACAGTGCCGAATATCCTGCACAGTGGCAAGCACCCCATCGAGCTTAATGCCCCACAGAGCCAAAAATCCCACTGTGCTGAATACCCCACAAGGCTGAATATCCCACAGGGCCGACTATCCCACAGGGCCGACTATCCCACAGGGCCGAATATCCCACAGGGCCGACTATCCCACAGGGCCGAATATCCCACAGGGCCGAATACCCCACAGTGTATATCCCACTGCCATTGAAAATAAGTACACCTATTAATTTATTATCAGAGAATCAGAGTCAGAATCATGAGGTGAACTAGCTCCACTTTTATACACAGAGCTCAGGAACATCCAAAGCTCTAAACACTGGCTCTGGCCATGTTTATGATGAGTCTGTGTGAACGCGCACCCTTTTAGGCCCTCTCTGCTTTCCGTCGTCACAGTCGGTTGCGTAGCAACGCCTGAAGCAACGCGTCATTCGGTCGCGTAGCAACGCTTGTTCGAAGGAGAAGTTTTGGAAACGGAACGGTAAGGCTTTTGAAATGAACATGGTGTTATCGGGGCGTATTGACATGCTGTAAAAAGTTTTTTAAAAAGTTTTGTAAGAATAAAAATAATAATTTAAACAGTAATAACACGTGTGTCACCTGTCGTTAGGAGAGAAGGAGGTTGAAGGTCAAGCTGTAAAACTGTAGCCGAAACAGCGCTCCCAGCTTACAGAAGGCTAAACAGGT
Organism: Neoarius graeffei; assembly: GCF_027579695.1. NCBI lineage: Eukaryota > Metazoa > Chordata > Actinopteri > Siluriformes > Ariidae > Neoarius > Neoarius graeffei. The sequence goes on from NC_083585.1 coordinate 21,817,003, forward strand.
CAAAATACATCTCCATACTTCTGCATCATTCATGATCGGATCTTATTTCCTACACACAGGACTCACTGACTCCACCGGTCTGATAGATTAATGTACTGTGTGTAAAATAACCAACATTACTGCAGTCTGAATTTCCCCCAAACATCACAGCACAAAGCTCATCATTACTAACAGACTGAACACTGTCTTTACTAATCACTGCCTTTACTAATTAAGATCACATTAACTTTTTGTTGAAATCCAATTACAGTGAAATTGGGCGCCATGCATGTTGTTGCATGGATTATACAAATAATCCAGGTAAAATCACTTTTATTTCATTTTAAGGTCAACTATAAAGTGCCATAGGGCAAAGGAGGGTATTTGGCCCTGTGTGGTATTCAGCACTGTCGGATATCTTTTAAAGAGCGAGTGAATAAGCACCTGATGGCACTTCGTGTGTAATCATTCGCTGTCAGCAGGTTGTCCTATGTGTACAGTTAAAGAGGGTGGTACAGTAGTCATGACTGGATGACCCATGTGTTGGAAGTAAATCACCTGGCTTATTAGAGCACTTGTGATTTATTAGCTGGCTGGACCTGCTTCTTAAACTGCCAGAGAACAGTGCAATAAGACCTGGTTCTGTCCTTTCCTGGTAAGGATAAGTTCTCTCTCTTCTCAGCCACATGGGTTTCCAGCCATGCATGCTTCCCTTTCAATCCTTAACTGTAATGATTTTTTTTTTTTATCTCTGAGCAGCAGTGAACCAATTTGATTGGTGAACTCAGTACCTGAGTTAGCTATTGTTCACAATTGCACTATATTTACAAAAAAAAAAAAAAAACAACTTGGCACTGTGGGGCATTCAGCCTTGTGGGGTATTAAGCTCTGTAGGATGTTCAGTATTGTGTTGGATATTCAGCACTGTAGGATATTCGGCACTGTGGGGCATTTGGACCTGTGGGATATTAGGCCCTGCGGGGTATTCGGCCCTGCGGGGTATTAGGCCCTGCAGGGTATTCGGCCCCGTGGGGTATTCAGCCCTGTGGAGTATTCAACACTGTGGGATATTCGGCCCTGTGGGATATTCAGCCCTGTGGGATATTCAGCCCTGTGGGGTATTCAGCATTGTGGGGTATTCAGCATTGTGGGGTATTAGGCCCTGTGGGATATTCAGCCTTGTGGGGTATTCAGCCCTGTGGGGTATTCAGCCCTGTGGGATATTTGGCCCTGTGGGATAGTCGGCCCTGTGGGATATTTGGCCCTGTGGGGTATTCAGCCCTGTGGGATATTCGACCCTGTGGGGTATTCAGCCTTGTTGGGTAATCAGCCTTGTGCGATATTCAGCATTGTGGGATAGTCGACCCTGTGGGGTATTCAGCATTGTGGGATATTCGGCCCTGTGGGATATTCGGCCCTGTTGGGTATTCAGCCTTGTGGGATATTCAGCATTGTGGGATAGTCGGCCCTGTGGGGTATTCGGCCCTGTGGGGTATTCGGCCCTGTGAAGTATTCAGCCCTGTGGAATATTTAGCCTTGTGGGGTATTCGGCCCTGTGGGGTATTCGGCCCTGTGGGATATTCAGCCTTGTGGGGTATTCAGCACAGTGGGATATTTGGCCCTGTGGGGTATTCGGCCCTGTGGGGTATTCAGCCCTGTGGGATATTCGGCCCTGTGGGATATTCTGCCTTGTTGGGTATTCAGCCTTGTGGGATATTCAGCATTGTGGGATAGTCGGCCCTGTGGGGTATTCAGCATTGTGGGATATTCAGCCTTGTTGGGTATTCAGCACAGTGGGATATTTGGCTCTGTGGGGCAATAGGCTCTGTGGGGTGTCCGGCACTGTGTGGGATATTCGGCACTGTAGGATATTCGGCCCTGTGGGATATTCGGCCTTGTGGGATATTCAGCATTGTGGGATAGTCAGGCCTGTGGGTTATTCGGCCCTGTGGGATATTCAGCCCTGTGAAGTATTCAGCCCTGTGGGATATTTAGCCCTGTGGGGTATTCGGCCCTGTGGGGTATTCGGCCCTGTGGGATATTCGGCCCTGTGGGGTATTCGGCCCTGTGGGGTATTCAGCCCTGTGGGATATTCAGCCCTGTGGGGTATCCGGCCCTGTGGGATATTCAGCCTTGTGGGGTATTCAGCACAGTGGTATTTGGCTCTGTGGGGCATTAGGCTCTATGGGGTGTTCAGCACTGTGTAGGATATTCAGCACTGTGGAGTATTCGGCACTGTGGGGCATTCAGCCCTGTGGGGTATTAGGCTCTATGGGGTATTCAGCCCTGTGGGGTTTTCGGCCTTGTGGGGTATTTGGCCCTGTGGGGTAGAACTGAACCCAGTAAAACGAAATAGAATCTGAAAGTTGGACTCTTCTGCTGGGGGCTTATTGCACCACATCTTTAGGGAACAGGCTCTACTGTATTTATTTAAAAAAAAGTTACCTTGCTGGAAAACCGTTGCACTTATTGGAGGCGGCACGGTGGTGTAGTGGTTAGCACGGTTACCTCACAGCAAGAAGGTTCCAGGTTCAAACCCAGCGGCCAGCGAGGGCTTTTCTGTGTGGAGTTTGCATGTTCTCCCCATGTCTGTGTGGGTTTGCTCCGGTTTCCCCCACAATACAAAGACATGCAGTTAGGTTGACGTGGGGTGGCCTTGAGCAAGGTACCTGACTACTCCCCAGGCACTCTGGTGTGGCTGCCCACTGCTCTGAGTGTGTGCGTATGTTCACTGCTTCAGATGGGTTAAATGCAGAGGAGGAATTTCACTGTGCATGTGACGAATAAAGGTTTCTTCTTGATGCCAGTTAATCTGTAATTATGTGTTTGTTTGTTCCATTACACTGTTAATAATGTTACATTCTTTATACCATATCATAAAAAAAAAACGTGTGTGGCCTAACGCCCCATTTTCCCCTTTGTCTTTTCATCCTGTTCCTATCCCAGGTGTTGGAAGCAGATCGTTTGATAAATGGCTGTGTCTTTCTCGAACATCAACCTGAGGGTTCCTAGTGGGTTTGGGAACATTCTAGAGGGTCTCACCAGAGAGGTACTGAGAGATCAACCTGAAGATATCCCGACCTTCGCTGCGCAATACTTTACAGCACTTCTTCATAAAAGAGAGGGTAACTTCCTGCAATAGTTTGTAGAGTGGCTGTTCAGCACCTGACCATTGTATCGGCCATCATGGTATTCTGTATTCTAAAGTCTAAATTGATTATGTAATATATTACAACAAGCATGGAGGTGCAGCAGATAGTATCAGCACCTCATAGCTCCAGAATGCCCAGTTTGATTCTGAGATTGGGTTTCATATGTTCTCCCTATTTCCATCTGGGTTTTCTCCAGGTTCTTTGGTTTTCTTCACATCTTTCGAAACATACATGTAGGTGGATTGGCTACTCTGTGTAAATTGCCCCACTAGGTGTGAATGAGTGTGTGCATGCTCCCCTGTGATGGACTGACATCCTATCCAGGGTGTATTCCTGCCTTACTCCCAGTGTTTCCAGGATAAGGTCTGAATCCTCAGTGACCCTGACCAAGATAAACTGACTGAAGATGAACAAAGATGTACTGTACATATACACCAATCAGCCATAATGTTATGGCCACTAAGAGGTATAGTGAATAACATTATCTCATTACAATGGCAACGGTCAGTTCTTGAGGTTGATGTGCTGGAAGCAGGAAAAATGGGCAAGCATAAGGATCTGAGCCACTTTGACAAGGGCCAAATTGTGATGACGAGATGACCGGGTCTGAGCATCTCCAAAATGGTACATCTTGTGGGGTGTTCCCAGTATGCAGTGGTTAGTACCTCCCAAAAGTGGTCCAAGGAAGGACAACTGGTGAACCAGCGACAGGGTCATGGATGTCGAAGGCTTGTTGATTCGCATGGGGCACAAAGGCTAGCCCATATGGTCCAATCCCACAGAAGAGCTACTGTAGTGCAAACTTCTGAAAAAGTTAATGCTGGCTAAAACAGAATGTTGTCAGCACTAACTTTTTCAACAGTTTGTACTACATCCTTACACTTGCCCATTTTTCCTGCTTCCAAAAAACACATCAACTTCAAGAACTGACTGTTCTCTTGCTGCCTAATATATCCCACCCCTTGACAGGTACCATTGTAATGAGGTAATCAACGTTCTTCACTTCACCTGTCAGTGGTCATTGTGTTATGGCTGATTGGTGTATATTACAAAAAATTCCTCATAAAAAAATTCCCATGCAGGGATTGGCCAAGGATGGCATGGATCATGTGACACACTATAGTTCCACCATTGATTAAGCAATGTATCTTGTGACAAAAAAATAATTTAAAAAAATCGATATGGTGTGAGTTAATCATGGTATATCCTGGATATACCATGAACTGACATCATAATTTCAAGCTATACAGCTGACTCGAGTCACAGCTGTGGCTCCATGAGTATTTATGTGTGTGTAGATCTACGTATCATGACCATGCCTGGCAAGGCAGGTGATAGAATGGGACATTGCACATGTGCAGGTCGATGGTCGCTCCGACGTAAAAGCAAACATGGCTACCTCCAGTGAGTTTATGTCAAGATTCAATCTCATAGACGAAAGTTAAAGTTAACACTTTTAGTTTGGAATTTTTTGATGAGGGATATAAATCTAATATACTATGCACTGAGAGGCACCGATAATTATGGATTCTCTTTGGTGACTGGCATCCCTGTGCCCCTCAGAAAATAGTACTATCGCTGGGTTTCGGTCACGTGACTTTTCTTAGCGGTTTTACCAGAAATGAAATAGCTGGTGGTCTAAAGGCTGCTGTAGTGCAAACAACTAGCGATAACTTATCAGAGTACGCTCGTAATCTAGAAGCCACGGCTCGCTTTAGATATCTTCAGAAGATTGCTCTGTGCAATGGAATCGACCACAACAGTCTGGGAAAGAAGGTTTTGTCATACGATCTCGAAAACTACCCTTCAGTCGAGTTCCCCGACATCTCGAACTATCTGGTGTTGCAGACGTCCTTCTACACTGCAAAACAGATGAAAGCGTGGAAGAGTATGGAGGCTTACAACTTTTTTGTATGTGGCTGGGTAAAGGACCTCGCTATCAAGTCACTGCCGAATGACTCATATATTGTTATTGCCCGTGTAAGTATGTTTTTTTTAAGCTTTTCGTTCACGTCTTTCCAACGAAGCACTGCAAGTTGAAGTGTAAACAAACAACAGTTCCCTTGATTCTCACTTGTGTTGGCTCTTATCTCTCAGGTAAATCATTCACAAAGCTCATCAGAAACCCCTTTAAAGACCTGGATCTTAGTTAAACAAGACGGAGGAGTGATCACGGCGCATTGTAACTGTATGGCTGGGGAAGAATTTTGTCGCGACCTTCATGCATATGGACTTTGTGAGGAGTAAAAGAAACAGCTGGGGACTTTAGCGCTTCGTGACTAAAAAAAGTACCGTAAAATAACGACACATACTAAGAAAAGTCCTTGGAAAACACTAAGGCCATAGCTGAGAGGGATACAAACCTTTCACCAAGTGATCACTGCAAACTCGAGCACGCTTCGACTCGGCTCCCTTCGATTTCAGATGAGAGGTTCAAAAGCCACCTTTCTCGACATCTTTTTGTGAAATCCTGTGTTCGTTAACCCTTTTTTATTAGCTCACGGCGAACCCTGAAGAAACTTTTATCAGTTTCACGGTTTGATCGATTCGAACAACCTAAAACAACGCAAGCGTAAGGCAGTTTTCATGTGAGCAATGCACCTTCTCCGTACAAACGCTTTGTCAACTGAACTTTGGTAGACCACCAGCTAAAGTTTTGAATAACTAATGAGACGGATGTGACATCACGTGAAACCCAGCAATACCGGTCACCTCAAAAGAATCCATAATTTCATCCAGAGTCTCTCAGTGCATGGTATATTTGATTATAATTCACTTCACCTGTCAGTGGTCATAATGTTATGGCTGAGCAGTGTATGTTAATGTGTGTCCGAAATAAAAATGGAATTTAGCGTTTCCATTTTTTTAATGTATTATAATATGGCAAACTCCAAGAGAATGAGCAGAAAAGATTGTGTAAAGAAAGATCATTCTTATGAGAACTTAATATTTTTGTAGTAATCGTAATTTTTTTTTCAAAATGTGTGGGAAATTATTGGCACCCTAAAGAATATTTAAAATAAATACAAACATACTGTGGTGCCAATTCACAGCTACAGAGTCCAAGGTTTGATCCTAAGTTTTGGTTCATTTGGAGTTTTGTATGTTGCTAATTAGTTATCTACAACTTTCTTGGAATCAGTATTCTTATCAATTTAATTATACTCTACATGGTTGGGCACTTCTTCCATCCACTCAGACATGATGCCAAAAGAAGGAATAAGAAGGGGAGATACAGGGCAGCATGCTTGTCTGTAACATAATGATCGATTTTATTGATGTGTGCAATGTAACATTGTTGGCAAAAATAATCATATGAGAAACCTTTAGTGTAAACCTATACTCAGATATTGGATTGGGTGTCTTGAGTAGTGCATCCTCGCCAAAATTTAAATGAAAGCTTGATCTACACTCACCATACATTTTATCAGAGACACCTACAGGTATAGACCAGTTTCACCCTCCTTGACAAACTCAGAGGACAAACGGTCACCCAGTTTACAGTGTTTACACATGAAATCTTCTGACGTTGATGCTTTTTTCATGCTACATGGATAATAAGGGCTTATTATCAGGATATTTTGAGAAAATACAACCCCAATTCCAAAAAAAAGTTGGGACAGTGTGTAAAACATTAAAAAAATAATAATAATGTGAAGATTTGCAAATCATGGAAACTATATCTCATCTCATCTCATTATCTCTAGCCGCTTTATCCTTCTACAGGGTCGCAGGCAAGCTGGAGCCTATCCCAGCTGACTACGGGCGAAAGGCGGGGTACACCCTGGACAAGTCGCCAGGTCATCACAGGGCTGACACATAGACACAGACAACCATTCACATTCACACCTACGGTCAATTTAGAGTCACCAGTTAACCTAACCTGCATGTCTTCGGACTGTGGGGGAAACTGGAGCACCTGGAGGAAACCCATGCGGACACGGGGAGAACATGCAAACTCCACACAGAAAGGCCCTCGCCGGCCACGGGGCTCGAACCCGGACCTTCTTGCTGTGAGGCGACAGCGCTAACCACTACACCACCGTGCCGCCCGCTCACATTATCTGTGGTACATAATATCATGAAAAGATTCAGAGAATGTGGAGAAATCTCTGTATGCAAGAGACAAGGCTGAAAACTGACATTGGATGCCTGTGATCTTCAGGCCCTCAGGAGACACTACATTAAAAGCAGACACGTGTCTGTAGTGGGAATCACTGTATGGGCTCAGGAACACTTCAAAAACCCATTGTCTGTGAAAACAGTTTATTACTGCATCCATAAATGCAAGTTAAAACCAGCTATAAACAACATCCAGAAACACCACCACCTTCTCTGGGCCCGAGCTCTTTTACAATGGACTGAGGCAAAGTGGAAAATTGTCCCAAGGTCTGACAAATCAAAAGTAGAAATTATTTTTAGAAATCATGGACACCACGTCCTCCGGGCTAAAGAGGAGAGGGACCATCCGGCTGGTTATCAGTGCACAGTTCAGTGATGGTATGAGGGGGCATTAGTGCACATGACATGGGTAGCTTGTATATCTGGGAAGGCATCATTAATGCTGAATGATATATACATGTTTCAGAGCAATATGCTGCCATCCAGACAATCTTTTTCAGGGAAGGCCTTCCTTCTTTCAGCAAGACAATGCCAAACCGCTTTCTGCACATATTAAAACTGCATGGTTCCGTGCTAAAAGAGTCCAGGTGCTAAACTGGCCTGCCTGCAGCCCAGACCTTTCTCCCATTTAAAACATGTGGTGCATTATGAAGCACAAAATACAACAAAGGAGACCACGAACTGTTGAGCAACTAAAACTGTACATCAGGCAAGAATGGGACATTTCTCTTTCAAAACTACAGTAACTGGTCTCTTCAGTTCCCAAACATTTACAGAGTGTTGTTTAAAGTAGAGGTGATGCAACACAGTGGTAAACATGCCCCATCCCAATTTTTTTGAAACGTGTTGCTGACATCAATTTCAAAATGAGCATATATTTTTTCAAAAAAACAATTACATTTCTCAGTTTCAACATTTGATATGTTGTCTTTGTACTATTTTCAATGAAATATCAGGTTTCCATGATTTGCAAATTATCACATTCTGTTTTTATTTACAATTTACACAGCGTCCCAAATTTTTTGGAATTGGAGTTGGAGATTGTCAAGTTGAAGGATCATTATTAAAAAAAAAAAACAGAAAAAAAAAACAATATATATTTCGGGAAAAGAGCCACACGAAATTCCAAGAAACGAATTTGAAGATAATGTAGATTCATGGCCAAGCGTGACCTACATCCACTTGGGAATGTATTTGCTCTTCAAAGACAGCAGCTATACACAATACTGCCTGATGAACTACAAGAGCTTGAACTGCTATGAGAACTTTGCTAATGGATGAGTCAGAGAGGTGATCTGTAAGGTTTTTGGAGACAAATGATTGCTGATCACAAAGGTAAATATATGGCGTTACATGACAGTGTTCTTGTGAAGAGTATGTCCAAATCAAGTCTTTATTTACTTAATTTACTTACAAACTTATTTAGACCATTTTTGCCCAAAACATTGACTTTTCATTCATGAATTTCCACAATATACATGTGAATCTTCTTCTTCTGCTTTTGGCTGCTCCCGATTAGGAGTCGCCACAGCAGATCTTTCGTCTCCATTGCTCCCTGTCTTCCGCATCCTTCTCTACCACACCTGCCACTTTCATGTCCTCTCTCACCACATCCATGTATCTCCTCTTTGGCCTTTCTCATTTTCGTTTGCCTGGCAGCTCCATCCTCAACATTCTCCTTCCCACATGATCTGCATCTCTTCTCAGGATGTGCCCATACCATCTCAGTCTCATCTCTCTTAGCTTAATTCCCAAGCTTTCCACATGTGCTGTCCCTCTGATGTGCTCGTTCCTTATCCTGTCCAACCTTGTCACTCCCATCGCAAACCTTAACATCCTCAACTCCGCCACCTCCAACTTTGCCTCCTGTCTCTTCGTTAAGGGTACGGTCTCCAATCCATACATCACAGCTGGTCTCACTACTGTCTTATACATCTTACCTTTCACTTTTGCTGGGACTTTCCTATCACAAATGACTCCCGAAATCCTTCTCCAACTGCTCCACCCTGCCTGCACTCTCTTTCTCACCTCACTATCGCAGCCCCCATTTTCCTGCACAGTCGACCCCAGGTACTTGAATTCACCAACTTTCTTTAAGTCTACTCCTTGCATCTTCACTACACTCTCATCCCCATTCTCATTGATGCACATGTATTCTATCTTGCTCCTGCTCACCTTCATTCCTCTTCGTTCCAATGCATACCTCCATCTCTTCAAACCCAACTCAACCTCCCTTCTACTTTCACCACATATCACGATATCATCCGCAAACATCATGTTCCATGGTGACTCTTGCCTCACTTCGTCCGTCAAGCTATCCATCACTATGGCAAACAAAAAAGGACTCAAAGCAGATCCTTGATGGAGTCCCACCTTCACCTTGAACCATTCAGTCATTCCAACTGCACACCTCACTGCTGTTTTACTGTTCTCATACACGTCTTGCACCACTCTAATATACTTCTCATTCACGCCACTCTTTCTCATACAATACCATAACTCATCTCTCGGCACTCTATCATGTCCTTCTCCAGGTCTACAAACACACAATGTAGCTTTCTCTGGCCTTCCCTGTACTTCTCCATTAACATTCTTAAAGCAAACATTGCATCCGACGTGCTCTTCCTTGGCATAAACCCGTACTGCTGTTCACAGATTGCTACCTCTCTTCTCAATCTCGCCTCCAATACCCTTTCCCATAGCTTCATGGTGTGGCTCATCAATTTTATTCCTCTGTAATTACTGCAGCTCTGTACATCTCCCTTATTCTTGTATATTGGGACTAGCACACTTTTCCTCCATTCATTTGGCATTTTCTCATTCTCTAGGATCTTACTAAACAATCTTGTGAGGAACTCCACAGCCGTCTCACCCAAACATCTCCAAGCCTCAATCAAGATACCATCTGGTCTGACTGCTTTCCCAGTCTTCATTCTTTTCATGGCTGCCCTCACCTCATCCTGATTTGCTGTCTCCAATGCATCTGACCTTTTCTCTCTTGGATTCTCCTCATTTAATAAATCCTCAAAGTACTCTTTCCACCTTCTTAATACACTCTCTTTGTTTGTCAGCACATTTCCATTTACATCTTTCATCACTCTTACCTGCTGTACATCCCTCGCTTCCCTGTTTCTCTGCCTAGCTAGTCTGTACAGGTCTTCCTCTCCTTCTTTGGTCTCCAGTCTTTCATACAACTCCTGGTATGCATCTGCTTTCGCCTTCACTACCGCTCTTTTTGCCTTCTGTCTCGTCTCTCTGTATAACCACCTGCTTTCCTTGTCTCTCTGATCATCCCAATTCTTCTTTGCTAGCCTCTTCTCTTTTATAATTTCCTGCACTTCTTTGTTCTACCACCATGTCTCCTTGTCTTCCTCCTTCCCGATGACCACCCTAGCACCTTCCTTGCTGCCTCTCTTACTAGTACAGCAGTAGTATTCCAATCTTCTGGTAGACTTCCATGACCACTCAATGCTCGTCTCATTTCTTCCCTAAACTCCTTCTGATGTTCAACCTTTTAGTTTCCACCACTTAATCTTCAGCTCCACTATTTCACGCTTCCTCTTTTTCACTTTCAAGCTCATCCTGCACACGACCACTTGATGTCGTCTCGCTACACTCTCCCCTGCCATCACTTTACAGTTTCCAATCTCCTTCAGGTTATCCCTTCTGCAGAGTATGTAGTCCACCTGTGTAGATCTTCCTCCACTCTTAAACGTCACCCTGTGCTGCTCTTTCTTCTCGAAGTATGTATTGACTATTACCAAATTCATCCTCTTTGAAAAATCACCCACCATTTGCCCTTCCACATTTTCTCTTACACCATATCTGCCCATCACGCCCTCAGCTCCTCTGTTTCCCTCGCCAACATGTCCGTTGAAATCTGCTCCTATCAGCACACGCTCCTCCCTCGGTATACTTTCTACCACTTCTTCCATCTTTTCCCAGAAAGACTCTTTCTCTTCATTCTCACATCCAACCTGTGGGTCATACGCACACACAACATTGATTACCACTCCTTGAATCTCTAACTTCATGCCCATCACTCTATCTGACACCCTCTTCACATCAATCACACTGTTGACCAACTCTCCCAAAACAATACCAACACCATTTCTCTTTCCATCGACTCCATAATAAAACAACTTGCATCCATCTCCAATGTTCTTGGCCTTGCTTCCTTTCCACCTCGTCTCCTGCACACACAAAATGTCCAACTTCCTTCTTTCCATCATACCTGCTAACTCTCTCGCTCTGCCAGTCAATGTTCCCACATTCAGTGTTCCTACCCTTAATTCTAAGCTCCTTCCCTTCCATCTTTCACGCTCTCTCCTAACACGCCTCCCCCTCTCTTTCTCCTCCGTTTTGGCGCAACAGTAGCACACTTTCCACCGGCACCCTGTTGACCAACAGTACCAGAGGCAGTCGTTGCTAGCCCGGGCCCCGACCGATCTGGTATGGTATTTCTCTTTTCATTCTGCATGTTAGATTTGGCACAGTTTTATGCCAGATGCCCTTCCGGCGTAATATACATGTGAATACGATGTAAAAATATTAATTAATAATATACTGTACTTGATATAAAATGGTCACTGCAGACTCGTATAAGGTTAACATTTGTCAAGTAAACATCATTCAAGAGGTCTTCTCTACATATGTGACGTAACCAGATTTCCTGTATAAATTTTGCCATTTTTTATGATATCTTTCAACAGGAACTGAAGGTAAGTAGTAAAAGCTTTGTTTATCCCTATTTGATTTATTTGAATACCCATAAACCACACAAAAATTGGCCCTCTATTAAACCACAACTGTTTGTCCTCTTAGTTTGTCCTTGACGACGGGTGTCAAGGAGGGTGAAACCAGTCCATACACTGCACATTCATGCATTTATCTAATCATGTAAGTACAGGTTAAAAGCTTCAGTTAATGTGCACATCAAACATCAGACTGAAGAAGACCCAATCTGTGTGACTTTGATCGTGATATGAATGCTGATCTCCTGGGAATTTCACACACAACAGTCTGTAGAGTCAGGATGAAATGGTTACCGGTTTCTCGGCAAATCACAGTAAAATACCTGACAGGTTAGACGGTTTACCATTTGAAAGTTTAATTATCATTAAAGCTGCAGTTGATTACAACAGTTTAAAAAGCTCAAAGTCCATGTAAAGCAAATTCAGATATTTGCTTCTCAACAAATTACACATCAGGGACGGATCCGGACTGATGCAACAGATGCATTTGCATCGGTCAGAAATATATGTGCACCACTTGGCATCGGTCACAGGGAGTTTGTTTACTTTACCGCGAGCCGGCTACATCGGCTATAGCCATACTCAACCAACAGATCAATGGTTCAGGATCCGACCACCTGTGGTAAGCGGTGATGTTTACCTGACCAATTCTCATGATGCTTTGTATAGCATGACCTGAGACAAAGAATCTAGGTCAAACCAATAAAATGCTCCAGAAAGAGGTCGAAATTTGAAGTTCGCTGCGAATAATGGGCTGAGCTGCAGTCGCTGCAGGCCGAGCCTGGGTTGTTTCAAAAGGTCTCAGGGAGAGGGAGGTGCCTGTAAAGTTTGGTGGGGATACGACTTTTAGTGGCCGAGTTATGAATTTTTAAATCCCAGCGTGCATGCGTGGCTGGAACCAGGGCTCATTTTAAAGTTTTCAGTGAGCCGCACTTGCACGGGGCTTCGGGGCTGAATAGCAGGCCAAGCCGTGGTCATAGCGGGCCATAGCTGCTGTCTTCGGAAAGGGCTCACTGTGCTCTATGCCCCTGTGAAAATCCATAGCGATCTGGTAAAATTAGTGAAAATATTTCTGCAAATGTGCATCTTTCAGATTCTTGGGCTGGATCCGTCCCTGCACATGTCAGAAAATAGTTGATGAAACGCGTGAAAAGACTGTGAACTATGTAGTACTGAATTGTGGCATTAGATCCTTTAACAGTTTTCATCATTTTTGTATTCAGGATTTTTTTTGTGCGGGTCAGAAATCATGGTTTGATGATGGACTGGAGCCAGACTGAGTATAACCCCATTTAATGTTTCTTTTGATTGGATAATTCTCCACATTGATTTTCAAGTTCATGCCCACCCTCCCATCATGGATCGCTTCTATTTTCTTTCAGGATGGCAAGTTAACACTTTTATTTCCATGGAACCACCGAAATAAAAAATAAACTATGTTTGTTTGTTTTTTACCTCACCCAGGACAGAGTCCACCAAGGGGCGAGTTATTGTTTTCGGTCGGGTTTCTTTCTTTCTTTGTTATGTTTTGTCATGTGTGTAGATGTGGATCCAACATACACTGGTGAGGTAGCTGAATCACTTGACAAAAGCCTTGTGTCAATTGGTTGCTCTCCACTGAAAATTGCCAAGTATAGCCACAAACAGAAAGCTGCATATGGCAAAGCAAAGCTGCAATGAGTAGAAGAAACTTTACGTTCTAAAATGAAATTTTATTAATTAATGAAATTTGCTCCAAACTATACTGAGAGAGTGTATTTAACTTACAATTTCTGTTGTATGTTAGTTTATGGCAGTCAGAATCTTTCTTTAGTCCAATTCCTATAGAACAGGGAGGAAGTTCAGCCATTTCTAGATGTCTAAGAACAAACTCATTTATACTGATCTCAAATTGAAAGCAACTACACTTAAATTCCCTAGTCAACTATTCAAAATATCCAATCCTTGCAAAGAAACACATTCAGTTAATAACGTTGGTAATTTTTCTCAGTGCTCTGTATTACAATGTATTTAATATAATCCAAGCAATATAATGTTATCTGAACAAGTATGCAGTTTACAGACTCTAAAACTATATGAGCCACCTGTTCTGGTATCAAAGGTCACCTATTGTGCTGTGTTGATATTGATAAGGCTGGCTGTTGACTGGTACACAATAGCTGGTCATTGATTGGTAATGTTACACAGTCTTAGATTAAAATCAATTTACAAATAATTAATACTGAGCATTAATTGAAATTTTATTTAAAATTGAGGAAGAAGCATGTCTCCTAACCTACTTGAGCCTTATTGAAGCATTTATTAACCCTCAAGTATCAGTTATTTGAAAATTATATCAAAAATTCGAATTTGGTGAAAATGGATTTTTTAAACCCCTGTAGTTTAAAAATACTTGAGAGACACAGAACAAAAATTTGGAAATATAAAATATGGGTCTTGGGGATTACTGAAAAAAAATTACAAGTTCCTAACTGCTATCCCACATTGGATTTCTTGCTACTGAAAATGGCATGTTTTAGAAATCGGTGAATTTCAAAACCCTATTACAGACAAACTAGGAATAGTGGAGACTTGGTAAAACTGAAATTGGTAGATATTTCTGTGTAGATTTGAATAACATTCTTAGTTTAAGCATTACTGCCACAGGCAAGCTTCCAGAATGAGTTAAAAATGCAAAAAATGCAAATTTGTCTTTTTAATTTCCTTGTTAAAATCACCATCTAATATACAATGACCATTGAAATTCTAAGTTGAAGCTTGTAGTACAAGGCACTGAGTCTCTCTGTGCAAAATTTTAGGTTTCTATCTTGCATAATAAAGATTATATTACACTTTGAAATATGTATGTTTTGAGCAAAATGCAAAAAAAATCGAAAAATTCAAATGCCTGTATCTCTGAATCCGTTGGAGATAGGAAGCTCAAATTTTGGAGATTAACTTCTTTTAATAGTATCTCTGAGCCCTCCAAATTTCATTGAAATCTGAGATGGTCGAGCATAAATTTGTCAGATATTTGTTGATTTGGCATGGAATGACCCAATAAGCAGTACGGTGTGTTCTGATTGGCTGAGAGCAGCAGAGAATCAGAATCAGAACCATGTTTATTGGCCAAGTATGTTCACACACAAGGTCAAAGTCCAGGTCACCAAAAAGGTCAAAATCGTTTTTTTTTTTGCGATATCTTCCTTCATATTCATCATAAGTGCTACCGGGTGAGGTTTGTTTTGCCTGGCAACACTTGTTTTTTAATGTAATATTTTTGTTAATCTAAACACGCTCTGCCGTTGTTCAAGTTTAACTGCAATATGGGTGTGCTCCGTTTTTATGCTGTGGAGCTAAATGCTAGTTGAAAATGGATTCATTCATGGATTGGTGAACTTTGAGAATAAAGAAATATGTTTTTATGGGGGTTTTTTGTGTGTGATTGGACAAGTTTTTGAGGCGTCATGTCAAGTTCAATACGAGCATGCACGCCTCTGGCTGTTACATGGATCTAAAAACAGACTGAGCGAACTTGATTGAAACACCAACTCTACTGAGGAAAGGTCAGATAGAATTTAGCTGGTTTATTATTTGCATGTCAGAGACAGATTGGCACAGAGCCGTGCAGCACTTTTCTTGTGCATGGTGATGGGGGAGGGTGTTAGCTTTGCTTGCTTTTTTCATGGTTGTAAGTACTGGTCTTGTGTCATTGTTATTTAGCCTTTCAGAGGCTATTGCATGGTTAAATCAACCCTAACCCAAAGATCTACAATGCCCTAACCTAATCCTAACTGCATGCAATTCAAGCCCTCAGCTTAAAACGGTTGAAACGTTGATTAGCCTAACAGTCACGGAGATAAACCAAAAAAGTGTCAGTGCATGCACTTAATACCACTGGCCTAAAACTACTGCTAAACGAACAGCTGATCACACCGAGGTGCTCGCTGACCACCGATATTTATTAGTTTGGTCCTACATTTCCTTTCCTTCGTATATAACATAACGTCTTTTCTTCTCACTTTCTGTTACTGTCGTCGGTCTTTCACGTTTCATTCGCACACTCACATCCTCCATTTTTCTCTCCTGTTTCAAATTTGTATCCCACAATGCCTTGTGCGAACAGGGAAAGTCCACCAGATCATGCATGACGTACGGTAGTATCTTGAATTGGGTCAAAATATTGGGAATTTTGGGTTAAAAAATAAAATTGGAAGTCTGTGATTCGAATTCAGTAGCTTTCAGTCCACTAAACAAAAATAATTGAGTATCGGGGAAAATTCTTTTTATGACCTACACTTGAAAAATCTGAAAGTCAGTCTACCTTTAACTAAAGCTCTTGCCCTGTATCTGCAAGATTTTATGCATCGTGTTGCTGCTGCCACATGATTGGCTGATTAGATATTGGCTGCATGACTGTGCAGGTGTACATGGGTTCCTAATAAAGTGGACGGCAAGAGTATAACGACCATGTTTTGAGGAATAGTAGCTATGTTCTCCTTAATGAGTTCAAGGTTACTGATAATGCACTGTAAACACACCATATAGAAACTATACTGAAAATTATGCTTTTATTTATTTATTTATTTTAATTCATCAGTCATCATCTCATCTCATTATCTCTAGCCGCTTTATCCTTCTACAGGGTCGCAGGCAAGCTGGAGCCTATCCCAGCTGACTACGGGCGAAAGGCAGGGTACACCCTGGACAAGTCGCCAGGTCATCACAGGGCTGACACATAGACACAGACAACCATTCACACTCACATTCACACCTACGCTCAATTTAGAGTCACCAGTTAACCTAACCTGCATGTCTTTGGACTGTGGGGGAAACCGGAGCACCCGGAGGAAACCCACGCGGACACGGGGAGAACATGCAAACTCCACACAGAAAGGCCCTCGCCGGCCCCGGGGCTCGAACCCAGGACCTTCTTGCTGTGAGGCGACAGTGCTAACCACTACACCACCGTGCCGCCCTCATCAGTCATCATTCAACTTCAATAAGTTCTTTATCTTGATCAGGTTTCATACACTCTTTTACACCTCGGATAATTTAACATAGTCAATCCAAGGCGTGATTTGGGAAGTAGGAGGAACCAGGAGAGCCCTGAGGAAACCCACATGGATACGAGGAGAACATGTGAAACTCCACCAGAATCTGGAGCTGTTATGTGGCAACCACTGCACCTGAATTAAAACACTGTATTATTCATGTTTAGATTTATTTGTGTCATAGTGATGATATCCTTCAGGGTTTATATAAATTTGCAATTTCTTTTCTCCAGAAAGTGGGCTTGATCCAGCTAAATTGGGTGCCCTGATGGAGCACAGGTACTCCAGCAATGACGCTTTCAAGGTGGGTTGAACAGATTTGGCAGTATCCTCAAGCAAGAATGTATTTATCATTATTCAGCAGTATTCTTTTTGAACAGGATGCAGTTAATGAGGAAAACTGCAGCCCAGTCGAAGAAACAACCGGAAGCTCTGTAAACGAGTGAGTCTGATTTCTCCATGACCTGACAAGAGAGGCAACATCAATCAGTTCAGATCCAGTTTCTCTTGAATAAAAAGGAAGGGCAGAATGTAGGAAATAAAATGTGCAATGACTCGAGGTTTGACTTTTTTTTTTTATAGCGTTTCTGTATTCAGGGATCACGTTGACACAGAAATCGTGCATTTTTACACACAAAATGCCAAAAATTGCATGTTCAGAATTTTAATGTGTCCCAGGACGCAGGGCTCCGACTTGAAGAATTGTTCCTGATTGCCTTGGCAAATCTGTTAGATTATGTTGTTTAACAAACAAAGCAAAAAGGTCACAGCATCATTGTCACTTTCACGTCACGTCATCGCAACTGCGGATTTGTTTACGTGGCCATGTTGCCTGGTGAGCTTTGTGTTTGACAACGACTGCCACAAGTGTATGCGAGTGACTCTAAGCCCAATTCAGTAAACATCTACAGATAAAGTTGCATCTAAAAGAACAATCCCAGAGACCTGTAGTGCTTTTGGATGTAATAACAGACATGGAGATAAACCTAGTTTAACTTTTCACTGCTTCCTGATGAATCCAGAAAGATGAGAAAAATGGTGAGCTGCAGTTAAACAGGAAGAATGGATGATAAAAACATTTCCGTGTGTGGAGAACATTTTATATCAGATTAGCGTGAAAGCTCTGTGTAATGTAAAAATGGATATCTGGATGTGGGCTTTGGACGCGATATATTTTATTATGGCGAGGCTAGCAGCATGTTTGTTCTGTACTGATAACTTAGACTCGGCTAAACACCATAAAATATGCTAGATCTAGGCCATGGCTTGTTTATTACTGTTAGAAGTCCATGTTTGAGCTTACCTTTGTCATAATAAGGCATTTTTCCTTTATTGGGAATTTCCCATAACATTCTGGCATGAAACCTGCCTCAAAATATTGGTACACATCTGGACTTTTGTCTGCTTTTAGCATCTCCGGTGCATTTAGAAGTCCCAAATACTAAATAGTTCAGTATGTCGTAGTGTCCCAAATCCGGTAGCTGGTTCACCATACACCTTTCAAGTGGAATAAATAGTGGGTAAATTAAGAAGAAGACGAAGAAGAAGCCTTTATTTTTTTTTTATTTTTGGCACATGCACACTCAAGCACAGCGAAATTCTTCCTCTGCATTTAATCCATCTGAAGTGGTGAACAAGCATGCACGCTCACACACACAAAGAGAGAGAGAGAGAGAGAGAGAGAGCAGTGTGCAGAATAAATAATAAATGAATACATTTGTGGGTAAGTTATATGGATCTGTGATGCCTGCATGTTTCAGCTTTTGGATGTAACATGATCTGCTGGTAAAATATAAATTTTTAATAATTTCAGAGACTATACTGACTGAAGTCATCTCGATTTTCATTATTATCTGTCGCAGCTGTTTCTTTGTTTGTCCAGCAATATGGCGTACACTGTGTGATAAACAAAAATCTGTGATGTCACTGAAAGACCTCTATATTCTTTTTACATAAGAGGTGTGATGATTAATCAATCCCCGATCTATCGATCCATTTCAATCCGTGATTCAAAAATCGATTAAAATTTCATGAATCACGATTCACTGACGATTCATTACCAATACCTAATTTCATCCCGATAACCCTAGATGCATAACAAATTCTGACAAACGGCATCATTTTGTTATTAAAAATCCGATTCGGTATCCGGAACTGTACGTGGGCGCAGCCATGTTTGTTGCTACTATAGCAATCTCACGAGATCACACGTTGCTTTGTGAACAACATGGCGGACGACTCAGAATTCCTGAAGCCACCAGTTTTTAATAGCCCAGTTTGGCGACATTAATTACAATCTTAGTGCCTCATGTCCTCTCTGGACAATGAATGTTGTATCTCAAGAGGTGGGATTCACTTTAACACAAGTGACTGTATTTTTGTGTTTTAAAAGATTGAGAGAAAAGTCATGAAGTTTTCATTGCTTTTTTGTTTCTTAGTGTTTTGCGGTCTGAAAATGAAAATGTGCCAAAAATGACTGAACCATGATACATTCATAGTTACACTCAGAGTCAGTGGAGTGACTGGAGTCTGAATAAAGACTACAAAGGCAACACTACTTGTTTGTTTTTTTATTGCTCTACATTTCTAGGCTGATAGTTAACAGAATATTGACAATGATTTGCATCAGTTATAAAACAGAGGACAAAAAATGTGAATCATGATTCAAATTGAATCGAATCGGAAGGTCAAAATCGTGATTCGAATCGAATCGTGAAAAAACTCAATCATCACACCTCGGCACGGTGGTGTAGTGGTTAGCACTGTTGCCTCACAGCAAGAAGGTCCGGGTTCGAGCCCCGTGGCCGGCGAGGGCCTTTCTGTGTGGAGTTTGCATGTTCTCCCCGTGTCCGCGTGGGTTTCCTCCGTGTGCTCCGGTTTCCCCCACAGTCCAAAGACATGCAGGTTAGGTTAACTGGTGGCTCTAAATTGACCATAGGTGTGAATGTGAGTGTAAATGGTTGTCTGTGTCTATGTGTCAGCCCTGTATATTATCCTCGAGTGGACCAAAAGCAACCCTCAGCAGAATCCATCTCATCTCATTATCTCTAGCCGCTTTATCCTGTTCTACAGGGTCGCAGGCAAGCTGGAGCCTATCCCAGCTGACTACGGGCGAAAGGCGGGGTACACCCTGGACAAGTCGCCAGGTCATCACAGGGCTGACACATAGACACAGACAACCATTCACACTCACATTCACACCTACGGTCAATTTAGAGTCACCAGTTAACCTAACCTGCATGTCTTTGGACTGTGGGGGAAACCGGAGCACCCGGAGGAAACCCACAAGGACAACATGCAAACTCCACACAGAAAGGCCCTCGTCGGCCACGGGGCTCGAACCCAGACCTTCTTGCTGTGAGGCGACAGCGCTAGCCACTACACCACTGTGCCGCCCAGCAGAGTCCACTAGAAGATAAATACCTGGAACTCCCCACTAGTCAGTCAGAACTGAAGAAGCCTTTCGGATGAGAGGTGAAATGTCTTCAAGAATTTCAAGCAAGTCCAGTTGCCTTTAGCACCTATGGTTTACGATGACCTGGATGACTGAGAACCTTCACAGACATTATGTTGAAGTATTAATATGCAAACAGCCAAGGAAACAAACCAATCATATAAAGTACAACTAAATAGAGAACTCAAATGCCAATGGCTCACCCCAGGCTAGACAGTACACAGACAGTAGACAGAACACAGCCTGGGTTGGTCTCAACCAAAATGCAGTTTTCACAGTGGGCAGGGAGGCAGGGAAGAGGTGCAGCCTGAAGAGGTGAGTCTCTTACAGTACAGTACCAGAACACACATCACCTACTCTACAGGATCAGTTGTCATCGTGATGCTTGTTTGAGCTCCTGTTTTAACTGAGCCTGTATTATGAGTCACTCTTAATTGCTACTTAATTGTCCTTATATTTAAATGTCACCTTTCAGAGACAGAGTTTTTCAAGCTGATTCGTGTGAAAATAATGAAGACAAAATTCCCCAGCCAACTCCGAAGTCCTCCCCTTCACCTGAGACCCTTGATGCTTCTAAAGACATTGTAGGGCCCAAAGCCCAGCCAAACAATGAGCTCAATAAATCACAGGACGAATCTGGAGAGACTGATTCTGAACTTAACCTGGAGTTTTTATACAAGGGAACTGCAGACGTTGACATATGTGCTGAAGAGTTGAATAAAATAGAAACAGGTGACTTGCTTGAAAATGTATGGGAGCCTGCCAGTGTCGAAGAAAATGAGACAGCAGAAAAAGAGCTTGATCCCATAACCCTGTCATCATATCATGGTCTCGCAGATGTAGATGTGTGCTCTGAAGAACTGCAGTCTACTTTGCAGGAAGAGCAGCACACTGAGGGCAGCAGAAACATGACTGTGACTGATGCAGGTTTTATTCCACCTTCAGAAAGCCCAGGCCCTGTCCTGGTCGAGCAAGATGTCCAAGATACTCATGATGGATTCACTTTGTTTGGTACTGAGACGTCGGTGTATGTTGAACAGGATGTTGATAAAGAATTAGACGAGATTTCTTACAATGAAAAAACGACTTCCTTTCTGAAAGAGAACGAAATAGGAGAAACTGGTCATGTTTCAGAGGATGTCGGAGAAATGAGTAACACTTTCTTTGATGAACCAGGGCCAGAAATTCATCATGTTGAGCAGCTACAACTGAACGAACGAGCAGAAAGTATCAGTGTGTCAGAAGAGGCAACAACCTTTGATGAAACAAATACCAATGAAATACCACTGGAGGTTGAAAACCAGCAATTAAGTGACATTTTGGCAGCTGAAGCTATGAGTGAATCATCATTCATTCTGGAAAAAGTCAGTCTAGCAGACAGGACCAATGAAGATAAACCAGGAATGGAGGAGTTTACGAATGTAGCTTCTGAAGTTCAGGAGGAAAATAAAGATGTCCCTGAAAGTGTCACTGATGTCATTGATGCCACTGATGAAAGAGATTCTCAGACTGGTATGCAGGAAGATGAGACAAATAATGATCAACAGACTGACTCCCAAGATATATTTGAAGCAATTCCTGTAGATGATATGGAAGGTCTGGTGGACAGTAACCTTAATCCCACTGGCTTTTTAGATGAGGGCGTGACCAAAGATGGCATTAGAACATCTCAGCAAGATGTTCATGAACTTGAGGATACCAATGAAATTGATGAAGGAAATAATGATGTGAATGCACCTGAGACACAGGACGACCATTTGTTTTATAATACATTCACTCATGAATCGAAAAGAACCCATCCTCCATCTGAGGAAACTGAGCAGGACATGGAGGTCACTGATAAACAATCTGCTTCAGAGTCCCAAGAGCATAGAGAGGAACCTGAGACAGCTGTATATTCTGATCAGTCTGAACACAAAGAGGACACGGTCCATGAGTCTGTACTTGAAAGTGAGAACAAGGAGGTGGACCTTGTTGAGCAGGTAAGACGTAGAAATAGTGTTTTATTTGAATTTGGATTTTATTTTTTTATTTTTGGCAAAGAGAGAATCCAGGATAAGTGATGACCTTACCCTGGATCTGAGCTGTTCCAATTTTTTGTCCTGAGCTGATATTTAAAAATAAAAACCTCAAGGACGCGTCTGATCAACAGCGAGGTGCCTCTGTTCTGGTCTCGAGAGACAGGTGATTGAAGATACCCCTGAAATAGTTCTGTTTCTGGGTAACAGATTGTATCATTGAGACACACAGGTCCAGTCACTCAGTGCTACAATACTGTCAATAGAGATAGGAATTACAGTGGAGAGTCTTATCTCAGTGATTTTTCAGAAAAATGTTGAGAAATGTAAGGTACATTTCTATACGATTCTTATGGTAGGAAGTTTGGTGGAGAAGGATTTATAAGTGTTGCCATGGAAACATGGGACCAGTCGTTTCTCCTCTACCTCAAGATAGATGCTCGCTCGCTCGTGCTCTCTCTCTCTCTCTCGCTTGTTGGAAACCCAACTAGATCACCTAGCATATGAACTTCTTACAGAGGGTAATTAGATCTGTGCAGTGTGTTCCATCTTTGTCCAATCTATATCACATCCAGCAAATGTTACATTTTGCAAACACACCAAATGCACTTGGTTTCCAGCTGCAGTATTGATGATAATCTTTAACCTGCCATTAATGTAAAGTACTTATCTTCTGAGATATTCCAAAAATCTGGATGAAATTCAACATTGAACAAATAGCAAAATGTTGAGATATTTTTGCCTTCGTGGTTCCCCCTCCC
Organism: Neoarius graeffei; assembly: GCF_027579695.1. Classification (NCBI taxonomy): domain Eukaryota; kingdom Metazoa; phylum Chordata; class Actinopteri; order Siluriformes; family Ariidae; genus Neoarius; species Neoarius graeffei. Next base: position 21,840,276 of record NC_083585.1, read on the forward strand.
CACAAGTTAATCTGGTTTGAGAATGCCAGTAGGGGAAATGTGTAATGCTCCAGTGTGTTAGAGATGGATGGATTTGGTGCTGCGTCTTGGCAGAACGCAAACAGGTCAGAGGAGGAGTATCTTTTGAGCGTCTAGACATGCAGGCCAAGCTTTCAGCACTTTTTTAGCACACAGTCGAATCTTTTTTTAAAATGCGAAGCACCACATGGTCCTGGCAGAAGCAAAGCTGGATGATAAGCAATTTCTTTGTGCCTCTCGGCAATGGACGGCAAGCCGAGAATGTTGTCTGGGAATTAAGTTCATGTGTGTAGGCTTTGTTAATGGATGAAGGTAGACTGATGCTGAAATAAGACCTGTAGTAATGGTTTCCTGTCCTGTTTTGCAGTGGTAAAATTATAATGTGCCAATTTTTCCAATGCCTCCTTACAGGAATGTTTCTAAGCATCACCATGGCATGACAGTTGTCTCTGATTTTCACAGCTGGTCCCAACTCCGGATTTAGAACAATCTGCAGCACAAGACCAACCTGAGCATCTGACAGCTGATAGCAATGAGTTTTAATGGATTATTTTCTGTTTTGAGATTATTTGATGTGTTTTTTTTCCATGATTATGATGCATGATTTAATCATTAAGCTCAAGTCCATTTCGTGTGATTTTTAGTAAGGGGTCTTAATTACTCAAAATACATATGTGGCATGTGTCTGATTTTTGCTTACTCATAAAATGTTTCTTCAGTCATAATGCCTTTGTCCTTGCTTATGTTTTTCTGTTCATGTTTTTGTCCTGTATTACCTTTGGGTTTTATTGTCTAGTCCGAGCGCCCTTCGTACGGACACCTCAGCGTAACATCAGTCTAAAACCGGCTGTTTCTAACTTTGTTTAGACTAAGATTTGACACTAAGCTGTGTACACAGGTTGTCCTGTTTATTGTGCAATAAACCGTCTCCTTTATTATAACCTGGTTCTTGGTCTCCTGATGAAACTGTAGTATTTTTGGTTAAAGAAAGATTTAGAACAATTTTTGTTCTGTACAGTACCACTTATGATAAAAGTATTCTTACTATATGGAGAATAAAATACTGTATCATAAGAAGAACATGCACCCGAAGGAACGGTATAGAGCAAAAGTGGAAGAGGTTTTATTCAGGGTCCAAAGAGAGCTTTTTTGGCATAAATCAACACCAGCAGGATCTGACAAACACACCATATGGAAATGCGGGATACAGCTAATCCTGCCACCATTGATCTCCATTTGGACCGATATTTCTCAATCAGCTTCACTGACACGTCTGTGACACATCATTAGCGGTGGTTGAAAAGGTGCATGTAAAATACCTTTATGGTTGTAATGAACACTGTAAATTGATTTTGGATTATATACAAGTCCAAGTAGATGGACTAAGCACACACTGCTCAGCCCTAATTGTTTCACTGTTGAGTTATTTATAGATATTACATTTGATCCCACAACCCGGACCTGGACAAGCAGCAGAAAATGGATGGATGGATGGATGGATGGATGGATGGATGGACATTTGATTCCCCCTCATCTAATACCGCAACCAGCAGTCAGAGCAGCAAATCATTCCTTTGCTACTTTTCGCATGAATATAGCAAACATTTATTTTCAAATAAAGATCTGCTGCTCTTGAGAACTAAATTGCTCCACCCAGGATAGTTAATTATGCTACTAATACAGAGATATCAAGCTCAAGGAACATTTCAGAGCTTCCTTTGTTGTAAATGCTTCACTTTCATTCAATTTAAAAGCTGAAAAACATTGACATTTGAACACACGACAGGTACAGTGCCGTGAAAAAGTATTTGCCCCTTCTTGATTTGTTCTTTGTTTTTGTTTTTTTTATATTTGTCATACTTAAATGTTTCAGGTCATCAAATGAATTTTAATATCAGACAAAGATAGTCCAAGTAAACATAAAATGCAGTTTTTCCATTTATTGATGGAAAAAAAAAGTTACCCAATCCTACCTGGCTGTATGTGAAAAAGTAATTACCCCCTCTACCAATCAACAAATTAACCTCATCCAATCAACCTCATCTCATCTCATCTCATTATCTCTAGCCGCTTTATCCTTCTACAGGGTCGCAGGCAAGCTGGAGCCTATCCCAGCTGACTACGGGCGAAAGGCGGGGTACACCCTGGACAAGTCGCCAGGTCATCACAGGGCTGACACATAGACACAGACAACCATTCACACTCACATTCACACCTACGGTCAATTTAGAGTCACCAGTTAACCTAACCTGCATGTCTTTGGACTGTGGGGGAAACCGGAGCACCCGGAGGAAACCCACGCGGACACGGGGAGAACATGCAAACTCCGCACAGAAAGGCCCTCGCCGGCCCCGGGGCTCGAACCCAGGACCTTCTTGCTGTGAGGCGACAGCGCTAACCACTACACCACCGTGCCGCCATCCAATCAACCAATTAACCAAATTTAATTGATAACTGGGTTCAATTTCACAAGCCACACCCAGGTATGATTACTGCCAGACCTGTTCAATCGAAATATCACATAAATAGGACCGGGCTAGTAATGTGAAGTAGGCTAATAGAGCTTAAAAAGATGCTGCGAAGTAAAGAGTTACAAGAACTAGGGATGTCCCGATCAGGTTTTTTTGCCCTCCGATCCGATACCGATCATTTGATTTTGAGTATCTGCCGATACCGAGTCCCGATCCGATACTTCTTATAATCCATAAAAAATAATAAAGACGAGGAAAGAAACGGATCCAGGATGTTCCTCATTTTTTTTAATTTAACACCTTATTTTAACATCCAACAACTCCGTTAGCAAACAGAGCACTTACGTGAGGTAGTTTGAACAATAAATAACAAATTAAAAACAACCTTAAAATACCTGGCAGGAATGTAAACAAATAAAAATAATAATAATAAAACTGCCACAGTGCCAGTAATTTGCTTTTAAGAACGCATCTCACAGTGGTATACAGTAATTTCAATTAAGGAAATGAACGTTTTTCTTGATGAAAACAAGCATTTCTACCCTTTCAGGTTTGAGCCTGTTTTTGTCATCCAACACGTTTGCAACAGCACTAAAAACTCGCTGTATTGAGTCGGGTGTTTGTTTTTCAGGTGCCGTATCAGGTTTGTTGTATTAAATGCGGCCCTTTCCTGTCCACCCCTTGAAATTCCAACTTTACATATTTCACAGTTTGCTATGGCAATGTTGTCATCAACTTTGAAATACTGCCACACCGCAGACATGCTTTGTTTTCCGCTTCGAACTGCTTCCGTGTTCAACTTCGCCGGCAACAGGCAGCCAATAACCAATAGCGTCTCCGCTACAAAGTGATGTCATGCTGCACGCGTTGATGTTGCTGTGTTGAGACAAGAGGTCTGGTCTCACTCTGTGCCAACGCATAGCTATTGATGTGTTAAAAATGAGAATATATTATATAGATATATATCCGATCCCTGATCGGGAGGTAATGCCCGATTCCGATCGAGTCTGAAACCACGTGATCGGGCCCGATTTCCGATCACGTGATCGGATCGGGACATCCCTAACAAGAACTGATGTGCAAGAAAATAATTGAAATCTACCAGTCTGGAAAGGGTTACAAAGATATTCCCAAGGCACTGGGACTCCAGCAAACCACAGTGAGAGCTATTATCTACAAATGGAAAAAACTCAGAACAGTAGCGAACCTTCCCAGGAGTGGCCAGCCTTACAAAATTCAAGCAAGAGTGCTTCGACGACTGATCCAGGAGGTCATAAAAGAATCCTGACGAACATCTAAAGAACTGCAGACCTTACTTGCCTCAGTTAAGGTCAGTGTTCATGATTCTACAATAAGGAAGGCACTGGGCAAAAATGGCATCCATATGGGACAGTTGCAAGGCACAAATCACTGCTGACCAAAAGAACACAAAGGCTCATCTCACATTTGCCAAAAAGCATCGTGATGACCCCCAAGACTTTTGGAATAATATTCTGTGGACTGATGAGTCAAAAATAGAACTTTTTGGAAGGCATGGGTGTTATGCATCTGGCATAAGGCTAACACAGCATTCCAAAATAAGAAGATCATACCAACAATCAAACACGGTGGTGGTAGTGTGATGGTCTGGGGCTGATTTTCTGCTTCAGAACCTAGACAATTTGCCTTAATTGATGGAACCATGGATTCTGGTCTCTACCAGAAAATCCTGAAGGAGAATGTCCGCCCATCAGTTCGTGACCAAAAGCTCAAGAGCAGCTGGGTTATGCAGCAGGACAATGACTTGAACCACACAAGCAAGTCCATCTCTGAATGGCTCAAAAGAAATAAAATTAAGGTTTTGGAGTGGCCTAGTCAAAGTCCTGACTTGAATCCAATTGTAATGTTGTGGCAAGACCTTAAACGGGCAGTTCATGCTCGAAAACCCTCCAATGTGGCTGAATTTAAACAATTCTGCAAAGAAGAGTGGGCAAAAATTCCTCCACAGAGATGTAAAAGACTCATTGCAAGTTATCGCAAATGTTTAACTGCAGCTGTTGCTGCCAAGGGTGGCCCAACCAGTTATTCGGTTTAAGGGGACAATTACTTTTTCACATGAGTGATACAGGTTTTGATTAACCATTTACTTTTAATAAATGGAGTGATCATTTAAAAGCTGCATTTTGTGTTGACTTACATCATCTTTATTTTATATTAGACTTCGTTAGATGACCTAAAACATGTAAATGTGACAAATAAGCAAAAATGGAAGAAATCAGCGGGGGGGGAATACTTTTTCACAGCACTGTATCTGTTTCATCTTATTAGCCTCCCAGACCTGCATACTCCACACCAAATGTGGCAAGAGCATCAAAGCGACCAGAAGTTGTTCATTTACTATGAGAGCTAGCGTCTCTCAGCAGTGATCAGAGGCATGATCATTGGTGGCAGATCTTGGATGGTGGGGGTATCAGAATTAAATTGAAGTCCAGGCAACTTTATGAGCTATGAGCTATGATGTGGTTGGGTGGCAACCAATCAGAATTTAGAAGTGCCTGGTTCTGACGAACACTAAAAAACACAGTCATTGAAATTTTGGTTCCATTCAAACAGTTGTGGTGGCGAGTTTCACCATTATTTATCATGTGTCCCTGTTTGTGTACAGGGACATAAATAATATCTATATACATTTTTTAAAAATGAATAAACTGCATGTTGAAAATTGACCTAGGACTTAGCATCGATACAGAAGTCACACCACACAAATGGCTTTTACTTCAGTTAGTTTATTTTCTGACCAAACTAATCATAATTGTTCATTACTTTCCTTCATCAAATGATTTCTTACCTTCACATTTAAAAGATTTCATGAGGTTAACTTACACCTTACTTGTGGTCAGCCAGCGCAAAGATACTGGTTGAGATACTGGTTCTGCTTTGCGTCCCCTTTAAATAAAGTTTGCAAGATGAAGAATTTTGAACAAATGTGTACTCGCCTCACTGTAAAAAATGATTTGTTGTTTTAACTTAAAGTTAGTACCCGGGCTGCCTTAAAATTTTGAGTTCATTGAAATTAATATAGTAAGAGCACAAAGAGATGAACAATTTAACTTACTATGATTTCAATGAACTCAAAATGTTAAGGCAGCCCGGGTACTAACTTTAAGTTAAAACAACAAATCATTTTTTACAGTGCTGTTTCATCTACATCACAAGCCATCCATGAACTTACCAGCGTCATCGGTAGAGCAGCCAGAGCGAATTTTAATGCTCTTGCCATGTTTGGTGTGAATGTATTATGAGGGACTGTCCCTCACATTCCTGCCACCTGATTGAAACTGCAACTTACCCACTCTTCACCTTGCAGTTGATCAGCCCACAAGGTGGTTCCATGTCTCCAAAATTCAGTCCAAGTCTAAGCGGGTTATGTTGGTAACCCAGTCACTAGATGCTTATTGCCAAACATCACCCCTAGGCCCAGTAACCATAATCCAAGCAGATTACACTTAGTCTTCTCTGTAACTTCTTTGGAGGTCATTACATTTGGCCGTTCAAATTTGTTCATCAATAACTCTTTTCCGCCAGGACGGTGCCAGTCCAGAGCCAGTTCTGCCTTCGTGCCTTTTGAGAACTGGCCCTCATTTTGACAGGATTGAGAACCAAACATTACGTAGCAGAAGTTGGGGTTATTACTGTTGAAATGTTACTGGGGGAAAGATCATGTTGAACAGGATGCATTTGATCTGATTTGCTTGCTTTTTATAGATTTACTTTTGAAGTCGGGGCGCCACGATGGTGCAGTGATTAGCACAGCAAGAAGGCTCTGGGTTTGAGCCCAGTGGCCAACGGGGGCCTTTCTGTGTCAAGTTTGTATGTTCTCCCTGTGTCTGTATGGGTTTACTCCGGTTTCCCCCACAATCCAAAGACATGCAGTTAGGTTAACTGGCTACTCTAAATTGCCCAATGGTGTGAGTGTGCAGAAAGGAACTGGCCACCCTCCTGCTACAATTCTGGCCAAGTCAACCAAACATCATTCACCTCAAGCCCGGATTGGGTTCGGGAGTGACGATGACTTTTAAAGTCATTACATCTTGCATTTGAAAGATGCCAGCATGTAGCAATGTTTAATCAAAATGCCGGCTAATTTCTTGCACTAGCCCTATAGCCTGGGTCATCAGTGGTTTGAAGTTTAGGACCAGCAATTTTGTGTTGCCATGCTGGTGCCAGCTTATAGCACTGGCACCAGTCTGTTTTTGGTCGAAATGCATGGAACCGGGGACCAGGTGGCCCTACTGGGAGGATTAAGCTCCTGATCACATAACCCTGAGGTTCAACGAAGTACACAAGCCCCCTTTTTTAGGAAATATGACACATTTTTATGTGTAGTGTTTTGTTATTTCTATATTAGTGGTTGGGTTGCACGGTGGTGTGGTTAGCGCTGTTGCCTCACAGCAAGAAGGTCTGGGTTCGAACCCCGTGGCCAGTGAGGGCCTTTATGTGCGGAGTTTGCATGTTCTCCCCGTGTCCACCTGGGTTTCCTCCGGGTGCTCCGGTTTCCCCCACAGTCCAAAGACATGCAGGTTAGGTTAACTGGTGACTCTAAATTGACCGTAGGTGTGAATGTGAGCGTGAATGGTTGTCTGTGTCTATGTGTCAGCCCTGTGATGACCTGGCGACTTGTCCAGGGTGTACCCCTCCTTTCGCCCGTAGTCAGCTGGGATAGGCTCCAGCTTGCCTGCGACCCTGTAGAACAGGATAAAGCGGCTAGAGATAATGAGATGAGATGAGATATTAGGGGTTAGTTATACAGTATGAGACTGTCATTTTCACTGAAAAGTCATGTCAGAGTGGTAATAGGAGGGACAATGTAGTGATAGTAGGTAGGAGACAAACCTCTCTCTCTCTTTCTCTCTCTCTCTCTCCTTTATTCCCTCCCTCCCTCCCTCTCTCTCTCTCTCCCCCGCTCCTTCTTTCCACCCACCTCAGCTCGAGAAGAATAAGCAGAGCTGGATGAGAGGTGTGCGCGCTCCAATCTCTCTGCCATCACCTTTCTCATCTATTAGTCCAGTAAAGAACACATTTATCACCATGGACTGCCACTGCGTAAGTACATGTCTGCCTTTTATTTTATAGAGAACTATTCATGGGTGACTTGTAACACCGCATTCCTGTAACTTATTTAAGTTTTCTACCCAAAAGCGAGACCAGGAGGCGTCCGTGATTGCATGCACCTTGCACATGATTTCATGCAACTTCTGAGGCGAGCAGCTTTAAAATGGAAAATGCATGGACATCATGCTCATGACCGCGTAAACGTCAAACTATAAGATATTCCTTTCATGAGAAATGCATATTTACTTATGCGTAGTGTTTGCAAACAATTTCGTATTTTTGTGATTTTTTTTTTCCTTATGATTTTCCTGAATTCACCTCCACACCCATCCTCCAGAGGGCGCTACAGACCTCTATTATTGCACAAAGCCTTGTTCAGTTTGAAATCCACTCTTTCTGTACTCGGTTTCAAGAGGTTTGTGGCGTTCGAACCACCAAACAAGTCGCCAAATAAAGCCTGGAACGATTTATTCAAGGTTTAATGTCGAAAAGTCGAAATGTTGCATTATAGTGACCTCTGGTGGTCAGATAGTAGTCTAGCAGGTCAGTGATATCATACTACAGAAATGTTGCGTGATTTAAAAAAAAGGGGGAAAAAGCAGTTGCTCATTAATGTTGTACAATGACTAAAGTAAAAAAAAAAACACCTGAAGTTATTATTATTATTATTATTATTATTATTATTATTATTATTATTATTATTAACCATGCTCTTTGCAATATCTGATATTGTTCCTACTTCTTTTTTTTTTCTTTTTTTTTAAGATTTTTTGCTGTGGGCGTTTTGGTAAATCATGACCATGAATCATGAATCATTAGCATAATGGATGGATGGATGGAACAAAAAAAAAACCACAGTCACTAACTGTGACTGCATAGGTTCACAGGTTTACACCCTGTAAGACACACTCCAGTAGTAATTTTAAGGTGATATTTTGTGTCCATAGTGTCCAGCCCTAGCCCTTTTAAAAAAACAATAATAAATAATAAATAAAAAGTTTTTACACTTTTGAAGTAGATGTGGGTCTTCTGGCTGAAAATGTTCAGAAACCAGGCGGTACCTAATCACACCATTCCAAGGATTCAAACATTTTTTTTTCATGAAAATTAAATGACAATTAATTAATTACTTTTAAAAATCATGTCAGATTATTGCCGTCACTAACTGTACCTGCATCGGTTCCCAGGTTTACATATTGCTCTAGTTAATGTGCATTATAATGGTAATGTGAATAAAAATAATATAATCATGACCTTTTTTTTTTTTGTCTAGATTGTACAGGGTCAGGGTTAAGTTTCAAATGTAAATTCATGTAGCCGAAAAACACAAATCAGGGTTTTGCAAAGATTTTCGACCTTTAAAATCTAAAGTAAATGTGTATACATATAAAGTAAATGTGGGTCTTTTGGGTGAAAATGTTCAGAATCCAGATCACCAACATGAGGGCAAAGTTAAGAACGATGCAGTCTGGATGGTCCGTTCATTTTGTCTTTTCAGTACATACTTTGGAACAGTGTTTTGAATAGTTAAATATTTTAAGTTGAATGTTCCTAGTTTGTGAAAATAGCACAAATAATGATATTTGACAAAACGAGTGATATTGTGACGTACCTTATTGTTTTTAGTTGTCAATAATGCAACTGTTTGAAAACAATTCCTCTCTATTATTTGTTGCCACAGTGGAACTTTCTTTGAAATGTATATGGATTTTTTCAAAAAGTAAAAAGAGGCACATCAGTGCATTATTTTGAGCTCTCTAGTTGCACTATATTTAACTTAAATAAATCATTTGGAAAGGCTGAGGAAGATTACATGATCCCTGGCAGAAAACGCAAACGCTTGTTCGAGAATTCAGGGATGCATAACAGCCCTGTCTTTGTCCATGAGGTGGGATAAAAGTGTCAGAGCATTCAGCAATGTGAAAAGGAGCTGATTAATTTTGAGTTCAGTGGGTGGCTCCATGCTTCACCCACCCAGAGGCTGTTTCAGCCCTGTCACTCATCCTCTGCTCACCGCCTATACAGATGCTTGGTGGGAGAATGCATGGACTCACAAATGCAAGCCTCGAAACACTTAGTACAGGCGAGCCAAGTCCCACCAACACAAAGCCTGAAGACAAGGACAGCTGCATGGCCTCCTTTTCAGAGAATTATATCATGTGTGACTTGTTTTTAGCTCTGGAAAGGTTAAGTAATTATAATCCTCCTTCTGTAAATGATAATGTTTGGGTCCTTAATTACTTTTCCGAGTTCTCTGTATCGTTCCAAAATTAGAGCTTCCCTTGACTGCGTATTGATCTTTTTCTGCAAGTGGAAAATGAGACTGTAATACATTTACACTACATTGGGTCCAGTATGTACTGGGTAGGCCATGATGTCACTTTGAAGAGGATTAAGATAGCTGGTGATCAGATTAAGTCCATTAAACTATGGTGGACATATTGCGAAAGATTATTTTAAAAGTAAGGCAAAAAAAAAAGAGACTGTGACTAATATCACAGTAATTTGTGCTAGCTGTTACAAACCAGGACATCTGATCACCGTACCCTATAGATCCAGAATGGTAAGAGATAGAGAACGATGCTTAGTGAGGAAAAGTTGCGCCCTGCCACCCTGAACAAAATTTAAGAAAACTGATTGAAAAAAAATCCCGTTTTTCATGGATCATTCCGGATCGGCGATCCAGATCAGCACCAAAAGTCATAGCAATGTACTTCAGCCCAGCGGTATTCCTCATGTGAATTTTGGTGATGACTGATTGAAAACTGAGGGAGAAATAGCGTCCTAAAAATGTTACAAGAATAATAATAATAATAAAGTAGAAAGATCCTGAGTGATAGTAACAACTTGCACCAGTGCTGCTAGCACAAATTAAAAAAGTCAGTGGGAAGTCTTGGTTACTGAACTTGTCCTGCTCGGTTATTGTGATAACAGGAGGAGAGCAGCCAGCCGCAGGAAGAAGAGGACATCATGGACATCCCCCTGGATGACCCAGAGGCCAACAAGGCAGCCGCCAAGATCCAGGCGGGTTTCCGCGGCCACATGACCCGGAAGAAGTTGAAACCCGGTGATAAACCCGGGGAGGAGGTGAGCAGCACTGGTGAAACGCTCAACGGCAGCCAGGGGGACGCAGGTCAGTGACTGTCCCCAGTTCCTGTAGACTATAGACTAACGCCCAGGAGTAGTTCAGTAGTTCACACTTTTCAAAGTGTCCTTTTTTCCCCAAAGACACATTCTAGCACTTAAAATAAGATTGTCTTTCACATTTGAAAGGGTGTTAGAAGTGAACTGGAGACTTTTATTGACTTGTGAAATATATACAGTTTTATTTCACGTGTCCTAACTGCCATAACTGGTGTGAAACATCTGTATACCTCCTTGTGTGTGTGCGCTTACACATGGAAAAACCTTCCAACAAAGTCAAGTGGTGGTGAATAACACATTATTTGCAATAAATACAATCTTTCATTTTGTCTTCTGCGTGCATGTCAGACATGTAAACGTAGAACATGATATGGAGCTATCCGCTTAGCAGTTTGTGACCCTGCCAGTAACCTGTCCTCCAAAGTTGTGGATAGCCTCTTCTCATTCTCTTCTACCTTGGTAAGTGTCCCTTCTTGTACATTTTGATCAATTTTCAGAGAATGTTACAGAGCTCCATAGCATCCATTAACTTTGAGTCAGGTTTCCCTTGTTATCATTACTCGTCTACATTAGCTCATCACTTGCTGTCTACTACGTTGTCTCTCGGAGCTTGCATTGTTTAATTCTACTCATTTTTCTGTATGTGGCACCCACCACTCTTGCTCTCTGGGTCACTTTTTCCCCTCAATATTTTCTCCTCCAAATATTCCTTATTCTCTGCCATCTAGTCAACTAGTGGGCCTGTGTTGCAAGCATGGTTGGACCCCACTTACAGTACCATGGACAGAATTATGTCCTTCTTTCAGAGAATGGAGATGAAGCATTGGCTTGATGGAGATGCAGGTGCCCCATCAGAGTGGGACAGTCATTACAGATGTTTTCCTTACAAGCTGGTGAATGTATGGTGCCATAGGGGCACAAGGGATACAACCACGAGCCAGCTAGAATTGATGGCAGTCATCTGGCTCTGAAGTTCTTCTTGCTTCAGTGATATCATCACGTCTTGGTCCATTCATCTATCCATCCATCCATTATCCGTAACTGCTTATCCTGTGCAGGGTCACAAGCAAGCTGGAGCCTATCCCAGCTGACTATGGGTGAAAGGCGAGGTACTCCCTGGACAAGTCGCCAGATCATCGCAGGGCTGACACAAAGAGACAAACAACCATTCACACTCACATTCACACCTACGGTCAGTTTAGAGCCACCAATTAGCCTAACCTGCGTGTCTTTGGACTGTGGGGGAAACCGGAGCACCCAAAGGAAACCCACACAGACACGGGGAGAACATGCAAACTCCACACAGAACGGCCCCCGTTGGCAACTGGGCTCGAACCCAGAACCTTCTCACTGTGAGGCGACAGTGCCTACACCACCATGCCGCCTTGGTCCATTTAGACAATGCCAAGTTGGTCAGTTAGGTCCTGGTCACACGAGAGCTCGTGATGGGTTTCCGAATACTTGATGAAAAATTGGTAGCATTGCCACCAATAGTGTGCTGCAAGGCAAATGTTCTCCGAGCTTCTTGAGTTGTTTTTTGGTGTGTCTTTGCCTCGTGAGTGGCCAAAAACATTGCAAAAAATTCAGTGCATGCATTGAAATTTGGTGGCAACTTTTCTGTCGGCAAACTAAGCAGTGAATACTTGCAGACGGGCTCAGGGAACCTTCTTCAAGCCTCTTGAGATGTACAGTGGTGCTTGAAAGTTTGTGAACCCTTTAGAATTTTCTATATTTCTGCATAAATATGACCTAAAACATTGTCAGATTTTCACACAAGTCCTAAAAGTAGATAAGGAGAACCCAGTTAAACAAATGAGAAAAAAATATTATACTTGGTCATTTATTTATTGAGGAAAATGATCCAATATTACATAGCACGCAAGTCGTTCTACCAAAGAATGGTTAAAGAAGAATAAAGTTCATGTTGGCCAAGTCAAAGTCCTGACCTTAATTCAATCGAAATGTTGTGGAAGGACCTGAAGCGAGCAGTTCATGTGAGGAAACCCACCAACATCCCAGAGTTGAAGCTGTTCTATATGGAGGAATGGGCTAAAATTCCTCCAAGCCGGTGTGCAGGACTGAGCAACAGTTACCGGAAACGTATTGCAGTTATTGCTGCACAAGGGGGTCACACCAGATACTGAAAGCAAAGGTTCACATACTTTTGCCACTCACAGATATGTAATATTGGATCATTTTCCTCAATAAATAAATGACCATGTACAGTATAATATTTTTTTCTCATTTATTTAACTGGGTTCTCTTTATCTACTTTTAGGACTTGTGTGAAAATCTGATGATGTTTTCGGTCATATTTATGCAGAAATATAGAAAATTCTAAAGGGTTCACAAACTTTCAAGCACCACTGTACTTGTCTCAAATCCATATCCCTGATGCTTGCGGGAGCCTCATCAACACAGCGACTTGGCATAGCCTAACCTTCCCCGAGATTTTAAAAGTGCATTTACATTTGGGGATCCTTCAGAGGGTGGCACAGTGGTGTAGTGGTTAGCACTGTCGCCTCACAGCAAAAAGGTCCTGGGTTCGAGCCCAGCGGCCAGTGAGGGCCTTTCTGTGTGGAGTTTGCATGTTCTTCCCATGTCTGCATGGGTTTCCTCCGGGTGCTCCGGTTTCCCCCACGGTCCGAAGACATGCTGGTTAGGTTAATTGGTGCCTCTAAATTGACCGTGAATGTAAGTGTGAATGGTTGTTTGTCTCTATGTGTCAGCCCTGCGATAACCTGGCGACTTGTCCAGGTTGTACCCCGCCTCTCACCCATAGTCAGCTGGGATAGGCTCCAGCTTGCCTGCGACCCTGTCAAATAGGATAAGCAGCTACAGATGATGGGTGGATGGATGGATCCTTCAGAGCGCATTGTGCATGCTTTTGGAACCCACTCATTATGGGAAACACCTGATGCTGATTTGAGTACAAGCAACACATGCATATAAGGATACTGTTTTCACAGAGACTTTGTAAGTACTCTGTCAGGTATGCGACCGTAGACAGAAGTAAGTGCAGGAAAAGTGTTTATTAGCAGGCATGATATTTACAAAAACAAAATGTGAGGTAAGATCAGAGTAACAAATTACGAATGAAACCAAAAGCAAAACAGAAAGCAGAGTCTTTAACCAGAATCATAGCCATGGCTAGAAACAAACATGACAGTGATAATGATAATTCTTCGCAACGTCTCTGTGAAAATAATGTTCTTATATGTGCATGCTGATTGTGCTCAAATCAGCATCAGGTGTTTCCCATAATGCCTGGGTCCCAAGAGCACACACAATGCGCTCTGTGAACAAGCGTAACCACTCGAGCTTTGCCAGACTCAAGTGTGCGAAGGCGTGACAGTGAAATGTTTGCCTGCTGTGTGACCACAACTTTTAGCTCACCTGTATCACCATGCATCCTGAGCTGTAGTGTGACTGTAGCTTTATATCAACCATCTGGGTGGCATGAGGTCTTGGACCTCTCTCTCTGCCTTCCACAGAATCTCTTAGGTGGACTCACAAGTGATTGGCCTCACTGAGGACAACTAATCTGCTGGGGTACAATGGTTCAGCGGATGCACTATCAAGCTGATGCACCCAAAAAGTTGTAGCCCATATCTGTGAAAAGTTTGACAAAGTACAGGTGAACATCGTTGCTGGTCAACATGTGCACAGTTATGGTTTCTATTGGCAGAGCCAGACAGCCTGCTGGAACAGGATGCCCTGGCCTGCAACTGGACTCAGTTATAAACCTTATTTCCACTAACACAGATCCTTCTCACATTGTGCAGAATTTCATAAGTAGGCTACAGTGTCCTGCTTCTGGCCCTGAGATGGCTGGCAAGACTTTGGTGTCCACTTTTGCTTTCACTAGTTGTTTTTGGGTTTTTTGTTTTTGTTCTAACTGGACAGTGAGATTTGGCACCATCAGCTTGGTCAGTTTTATAGTCTCTGATGGTTTGGCCCCTGAGACTGAATCACCAACCAAGGATTGTGACCCAGCAGTCTGAAAGCAAGAGCCCCTAGCATACAGGACAGGTTTTGTATGACCTAAAGTGGAAACTGTTTTGCGAATGATATTAATTTAATCAGATAGACCCAGTGCATTTCCTGATTCCCAGTATCCTGACTTGACTGTTTTCAGGGACTGCTAGACAGTATCTTGTATGCAAGATGACTATGGGGTGACCTAGTGGTTAAATCTGGTTGTCCAATGTTATATCAGCCAATTTTGTGAATCAGTCCACTGACTTTGCAGCCTTCACTGAAGCTGATCCTACAGAGTATTTCTTGCACATGTGCCGTGATGATATTTACACCAATTGGCAGCCATCCAATCCTCAGACCAACTGTTTATTTGCCATGAAGGGAAAAAAAAACATTGGGGATGCCTTGTCTAATAGGGTTACAAGCTGTACTCGGTGCCTAGCCTATTCTGTGACATTCCACTGTCTGGAGATCATCTCCTTCTCATGGACATTACTTCAAAGAATAGTACCCAAGTGTGCTGATACTTGAAAGTTGTTGATACTTGGACATTACCATGCCGGTTCTCTAGATTCCAAAAGGTTAACATTACCCTTCCAAGTAATATGAGTTTGGTGGTAATGTCAGAACAACATACAGTAAAATGAGTTCTGTTCCATATTACATATTATTATACATACAGGACACTTTTTCAATGAAATTAAAACATGTATTCTATTCCCTTCTATCGGGTTCCATTAATTTGGTTTGATAGCATGCAATATTGTTCGCATATTGCTTATCCTATGTGTATTATCCAGTGGAGAATGTGTTGAATATGGTTTACGATCTTGCATGGTTGTCAAGACAACATGACATCACACATCGGAGATGTAAAATTTCTGCACTAGCGAGCGACTGTGACAATTTGTAAACAAACATGGCCGACAGGTTTGCTTCATTAAATACGGAAGATTTTGAGAGAATTTTGAAAGAGAAAGACGCATTGAACAACTGAAAGGAATGTGTATGTATAATAATAATAACAATTAAAGCTGCTAGTGGCCTTGACGGGCCCTCGCACGTGTAGTTCTGCAACCCAGGACATCCCGCCACCCAACAAAACAGTCACATGTCATATATTCATCAAATGTTCGTCAGACAGGCCCATAACAGCTAAAGAGTATCAGAATCAGAGTTATATTACAAGATATCGAGTTCAACATTCAGCAATATCCTACAGATATCAAATTCAACATTCAGTAATATCTTGGCATATGTTATAATATTTCAACATATTACAATATATCAAAAATCATTGTGCATTTTGTCTGCAACAAAATGCACAATGATAGAAGGTCACTATTTGTGTGTGTGTGTGTGTGTGTGTGTGTGTGTGTGTGTGTGTGTGTGTGTGTGTGTGTGTGTTCGATTATTTGGTCCGCGCCAGGCAGTAAAATTGTTACATTGTAGCATACAGACTGCGTGTGGTCCGCGTTCACACATGCAAACGAACCAATGCATCAGAATCATATTACAAGATATCAAGTTCAACATTCAGCAATATCTTGGCATATTATATGTTATATTATTTCAACATATTACAACATATCAAAAATCCCTTAGCAATTCAACTTCAGCAATATCTTGGCATCATGTTTGCCAAGTTTGACATGAATGTGATGAACCGTCAAGGAGGAGTACGTTAAAAATGACCATGTGTAATTTCACTCCAAATGGCCTTATGACATCATCATTCCAAAGTTCTACCCATTCATTTCAATGGGAAATGGAAAAAGGGACGCTATGAAGTCCCTGGGCCATGCCCGGGGCCAAAAGTCTGTGGCTGAGTAGCGAGGACAATGACTGATGTGTGTATCAAATTGCATGAGTTTTCGTGCATGGGAAATGCCTCAAATAAGGCCAAACATGGCAGAATAATAATAATAATAATAATCCTTCGAAAAACAATAGGGTCTCGCACCGAACAGTGCTCGGGCCCTAATAATAATAATAATAATAATAATGGCTTTTCTCATGGTGTATCAGATATATTTCATTCAAATAGCATGACATTGAACCCATCTTCGACTCATTCATTATCATGCTAGTTGAATGGAATATATCTGATATACCACTCAACGCCAGCCAATATTATTTAAATATTACATAATACAGGTATTTCACACTGCTACTGGAAGTTACTGTGTGGGGGTGAAACAAAAGTCTTGTAGTTTTTATTAAACCTAGATAACCACTAAGGTTCTTTGTAATTTGGAACCAGCAATGGCTTGACAAGATAGGGAAAGATGGTTGTAGGATGGAGCGATTTATTGCAAAGATTGTGTCATAGATCACAACATGACTTTGTTGAAAGGTCTTGATATGCATGCGCACATGCCCTAGCAGTTCTACAGAGTTAACTGTACCACAGCTACATGAAACTAGTACTGTTTTCTATTCATGCAACAATTCTATTCATTTTAAAGCATATTATTCAGTAACGACTAAGAATTATTCAGTAACTATAGTGACACAGTTATGTAGCTAGGAGAGCAAGTAATCAAATTCTGAACACACCAACAAGTTCTTGAAGGTTGTTGGGATAGTCAACATGAACAGACTTTGATGATTAAAAATAGTTGCACTTGCAAATGGTTTTCACGGACATGGTTAAAAAGTTAATGCTTCCAGGTGGACTAAAAGAAAAGTGTTTGCCCTTAGATTATGAGTTTGAATTCGGTCATCGTCAATCAAAGTGGCACTAGCCAATCGTGGGCATCTGTGAGCTCATGTATGTGGAAGAGGGTAGATAGCATTTTTCTCAGATAGCGCTTGCTTTCACACCCTCTGGTTTGTAGCTGTCATGTGATAGGGGATGTCTGGTGTGTGGGAATTGGCTAGAGACCAAATTAGGAGAAAATGGGGGGGGGGGGGGGGTAATTAAATGGATCGACAGAGAGAAATCTCACACCCGCAGTATGGTAATCTTGCCTCAGTTTTAGAGACAAAAATGTTATTGTGATTGTGGGTGGCTGAAACCTCTGCAGTTTTTCCAAAACTGGGTATGAAAACATCTCAAACAAAGTTTCTCTTTTCTTATCCAGTGTTGCAGTTGGGATGATTTTATTCTCCATAGAATAAGAGATTTTATGAAAACAATGACACAGCCTTATTAATGCAAAGCACCATTGTGCCCCCAACTGTCCCATCCATCCATCCATCCATCCATTATCTGTAGGTGCTTGTTCCCCAGCTGTTCCTCTATTATCCAACTCTCCCTACAATATCTCCAAAGGGACTGAACATCATCCGTCCCCCTTCTTTACATATTTCAACACTGTCCCCAACTCAACCCCATGTGCCTTGAAGAGAAATGCAGAAATCATACTTTAATTCAGTTGTATAGCCAGAACCAGTGTTGTAGTTGAGTCACTAAACTTCGAGTCCGAGTCCAGTCTCGAGTCCCCAGTGATCAAGTCTGAGTCAAGTCCAAGTCATTAAAGAAAATTTCAAGTCCGAGTCGAGTCTATGACTGATCCGAGTCAAGTCCGACACAAATGACACAGCTGTCTCACACACACACACACACACACACTCTCGAAAACACATTGGTAGCTTTGAGTAATGTGAAGATGTATATCCCATACCATAGCCTACCGTACAATCTCATCTCATCTCATTATCTCTAGCTGCTTTATCCTGCTCTACAGGGTCGCAGGCAAGCTGGAGCCTATCCCAGCTGACTACGGGCGAAAGGCGGGGTACACCCTGGACAAGTCGCCAGGTCATCACAGGGCTGACACATAGACACAGACAACCATTCACACTCACATTCACACCTACGGTCAATTTAGAGTCACCAGTTAACCTAACCTGCATGTCTTTGGACTGTGGGGGAAACCGGAGCACCCGGAGGAAACCCACGCGGACACGGGGAGAACATGCTAACTCCACACAGAAAGGCCCTCGCTGGCCACAGGGCTCGAACCCGGACCTTCTTGCTGTGAGGCGACAGCGCTAACCACTACACCAACATGTCGCCCTAGCCTACAATAAATTCACAAAAAAAAAAAAAAAGATGTCTTCTATCAGGAATATTTAGGAAAAGGCTGATGGCACTAATGTTAAGCATCCATGTCAGAAACATAACACTCTCACCAGGCTTGTAATACTCGAGTCCAGGAATGCCCTAATTTTAAGGACTCGTGACTTGACTTGGACTTGAGCACTGATTACTCGGACTTGGACTCGTGCATTAACTGCATCCAGACTCATAAATTGGAGATGAGGACTCAGATTATTTCTCTATTTTTTTGTAACATGCCAGAATAATTTGGCATAAGATATTTATATCTACATTAATTTTTGCACTAATTTCGCATAAGAATGTCACACCTGCGCGCCTTGGCGCATGCATCAGATAGACTCTCAGGTGCGCTCCGGACAGCACGTGCCAAGCGGACTCACGAGCGTGCCGTAAACGACTCACACCTGCACAGGATTAAGGTGCAATCAGCGCACCGATATAAAAACTGTGAAAACACACTTACTTATTTTGCGAAGTATTGAGTTGTGTTGCTGACACATTACTGAGCCTTATTTCCTTGTTTGTTTTCTTGATCCCTGATTTTCTGTTTCTCGTCTTTGATTCTGCCGAATCTATGATAGCCTGTTTGTGCCTCGCTCGACCTGTTGCCTGTTTCACTGTTTTACGATTTTGCCTGCCGTTCTGGATTGTTTACCGTCTTCACTTGTATTAATAAACACACCTTCTGCACTTACATCCGTCTCCTCTCCCAACCATCTCTGACAGAATACTTCACACTCACTGACAAAGAGAAGCACATTCACCTGTTCATACGTCATGTTCAGGAACAAACTAATGTTAATGGCGCTGAAACAGTCGCCGTCAGGTGCAGTTGGAATCTTGTTCTCGGATTTGACTCAGATCAGTAGTGAACTCAACTCGGACTTGACTCAAAATTTTCTTTAATGACTTGGACTTGAACACTGGGGACTCGAGGTTTAGTGACTCAACTACAACACTGGCTCTCACAAACATAATGCTCTAATGTGCTTTATTGTCACAAATGCACTTGTGTGCATTTCAAAAACATAACCATGTTACACAGACATGATGCATCTCATAAACAAAAGCTTTGACTCTGACACCATGGACCTACATGGCAAGGAACTTGGATTTGGTTTGTTGTGCTGTTGGCACTTGTGTGCATTCAAGGTCATCCCCGTTGTCTCCTTGATAGTTCTTCTACATATGGAACACATAGCAGGGCATTTTTTCCCACTGCACGAGAAGTCTGTATAAGCAAAGTGGACAATCCTAACAGCATCTCTCCAGGCATTTTAGCACCATTAACGTTAGTTTGTTCCTGAACATGACGTATGAACAGGTGAGTGTGCATTCTCTTGCACAAAATTAGTATTAAAATTAATGTAGATATAAATATCTTGTGCCATATTATTATAGCATGTTACAAAAAATAGAGAAAAAAATCAGAGTCCTTGTCTCCAATTTACGAGTCCGAATGCAGTTAATGCACGAGTCCGAGTCATCAGTTCTCAAGTCCAAGTCAAGTCACGAGCCCTTAAAATTAGGGCACGAGTCTGACTCAAGTACTACAAGCCTGGCCAGAACAGATATAAGGATGAAAAATAATATTGATATTCAATTTAAAAAAAATTTCTGCATTTGTGAAGTACCAGAACATATTGTACTTTGTTAAACCTGAGAAGAAACGAAGGAAAGCTGTTCATTCGAGGTGGAAATTGGGCCAGGTGATGAGTATGAGCATGTCCTTCTCACATCACCAAGCCTAGATTTCTCTCCTTCAGCTGTGCTGGTCCACTGTACCCCACCTCTGAAGAGAACTGGGGAAATTTAGGCCTTTTTCTGTCAAGCAACATCAACCCAGTTCTTGGTTGCTAAGCATTTTATAAATGGAGCTGTTATTTTTATCCTCAGGTGCATCTGCACCACTGAGATCAAGCTGAGAAACTGGGTTCTGTCTTAACTGTGGTGTAGAACAAAAAAAAAAAAGACCAGCATCTGGCTAGGTGTGGGAGTTATGCCCTAAAAATGATAGATGTGGATATTGTGAAATTACAATGATCAAGACATAAAAGTAAGAATACCTTGAAATCATCTCATCTCATCTCATTATCTGTAGCTGCTTTATCCTTCTACAGGGTCGCAGGCAAGCTGGAGCCTATCCCAGCTGACTACGGGTGAAAGGCGGGGTACACCCTGGACAAGTCGCCAGGTCATCACAGGGCTGACACATAGACACAGACAACCATTCACACTCACATTCACACCTACGCTCAATTTAGAGTCACCAGTTAACCTAACCTGCATGTCTTTGGACTGTGGGGGAAACCGGAGCACCCGGAGGAAACCCACGCGGACACGGGGAGAACATGCAAACTCCGCACAGAAAGGCCCTCGCCGGCCCCGGGGCTCGAACCCAGACCTTCTTGCTGTGAGGCGACAGCGCTAACCACTACACCACCGTGCCACCCACCTTGAAATCATTCTGTGTAAAATATCCAAAATTCATAATGGAAAGATTGTCTAGTTTCTCTTTTCACATACCCGTAATGCCTTGCACCTTGGGGGGTATCCAGGCAACTGAATAAGATAACCTCAGTCATTTCTTTGAATTCAGATGGGGAAAAATGACTTTTCCTGTGCACCACCTTGTTCAAATAACCGTAAAAGGAATCCTGATTTAAAGTTTTATAGAATACCAAAAGAAGCTAAGCGTCAAAAAGCGCCGTTAGACAGAATCCGCTGTCAAAATTTTACACCGACGGACAACACGCAATTGTGTTCTACACACTTCAGTGGTGGCGTAAAGTCTGATGATCCAAGTCACGAAGCCGACAACCCCTCTGTCTTTGTGTTTAGTCATAAAAAGTGCGAAAAACAAGGACAAGTCAAAAAACTGAAAAGGACAACATTGTTGAAGGATCAAATCCCAAAACAAAGCTCAAACGATGCAGTGTAAGTAAGCGTACATGTCCTTCCCCTTTTAGTGTTTGTCGGGAGATCGAATGTAGTATTTGACCCTGTAGCCCTAACAGCTTCCTCTAACAGCTCAAAGATTGTCGTAATCTGGTAGCGTATGAGCTCGAGGAAAATCGGAGTGAAGGAAATCAAAATCAACTTCAACTTCGAAAATAAATCTGACAGTCCTGCTGTGTTTGCAGGACTTACTTGACTGAGTGAACTCCTTGCTTGTATTCTCGTGCACAAAGCGTTTTTTTTTTTCCTTACGACTTTCTCGTCGTAACCAGCACCCAGCAAAAACCATTTCACTGTGGATTCTTCTATGATTAGTCTCGATCTTTTAACTTCTGCAGGTCAGTAATTGTTGGAACACCCATGTTGACAGACGAAGAAGGCTGCTGACTCACTGTCACCCAAAGTAGAGATGTTCAAAGCGTTCGATCCGATATTTACAAGTGCTTTTTTTTAACCGATTGATTTCTCGAAGTCCACAGAAAAGGCTTTGCAGATTTCTTTAAGCTTTGGTTTAGCTAGTTTGAAGGTTTTAGGGAGATTTAAATTTGAAAGATTACTGTAAGTATGCGACGCCATGTTGTTTTAGTTTGTTTATATTTTGGTTACCCCCCAAGGTGCAAAGCATTATGGGTAATGTCAAAGTAGTCAATTATGTCTCATCTCATTATCTCTAGCCGCTTTATCCTGTTCTACAGGGTCGCAGGCAAGCTGGAGCCTATCCCAGCTGACTACAGGCGAAAGGCGGGGTACACCCTGGACAAGTCGCCAGGTCATCACAGGGCTGACACATAGACACAGACAACCATTCACACTCACATTCACACCTACGGTCAATTTAGACTCACCAGTTAACCTAACCTGCATGTCTTTGGACTGTGGGGGAAACCGGAGCACCCGGAGGAAACCCACGCGGACACGGGGAGAACATGCAAACTCCGCACAGAAAGGCCCTCGCCGGCCACGGGGCTCGAACCTGGACCTTCTTGCTGTGAGGTGACAGCGCTAACCACTACACCACCGTGCCGCCCCTAGTCAATTATGTAATTTGAGGAAATAATTGTGTTTGTCTTGTACTTTAATACATAATCGAAACAGGATCAGACCAATGCAATTATGTATATCATTTTAGACATCACTGTTGACTCTATGGCAGCATGGTGGTGTAGTGGTTAGCGCTGTCACCTCACAGCAAGAAGGTCTGGGTTCGAGCCCCGTGGCCGGCGAGGGCCTTTCTGTGCGGAGTTTGCATGTTCTCCCCGTGTCCGTGTGGGTTTCCTCCGGGTGCTCCGGTTTCCCCCACAGTCCAAAGACATGCAGGTTAGGTTAACTGGTGACTCTAAATTGACCGTAGGTGTGAATGGTTGTCTGTGTCTATGTGTCAGCCCTGTGATGACCTGGTGACTTGTCCAGGGTGTACCCTGCCTTTCGCCCGTAGTCAGCTGGGATAGGCTCCAGCTTGCCTGCGACCCTGTAGAACAGGATAAAGCGGCTAGAGATAATGAGATGAGATGTTGACTCTATAGTTCAGATACATGAGAATATAAATTTCTTGCACGAATTGTTTATACAGTACATCTATCCACCCTATTCATAGCAAGCACGTTATTGGAGATATTAAGCATGTTATAGTAATTAACACATTGAGAAATTACACTGTTAATTCCGTTGAATTAGTACCAATATTTGAGCTGAATATTACTAAGTGTGAAAACAATATCTAACACTTTTTTATGGTTTAGTGCTGACAATGTAATACTGTCAGGCGAGCATGCTAAACCTGTTAAATCTGTTGTGTGTTTTGGACAGCAGGGGGATCAGAAGGAGTAGAGACAGATGAGACGTCCGTGCCAGAGCAGTGAGGATTCTTCACTCTGGGGACAGCAGTTCCTGGAGACGTAACTTTTTATGTAGAGACAAGCTGTAGTTGTAGGTTGGATCTCTCATCCGAAATATGATCGTTCATTCTTTATAAATCAGTCTCTCTCTTCTCTTTTTTTTTTCTCTTTTCCTTTTTTTCCTGCTTCTTATCCAGTCTAAGGGGAATAACTGTCCCAAACCAGCATGCATTTGCATCTCACTGGGCATGAACTTGGTACACTTGTACTCCTCCTGATTGTGTGCTCGTCCAAATGTTGGTGTGAAAGCAACGAGGAATGCCCGTAAGAGTTTTAATGTGTACTGCTTGACTCGGATATATTTTAGACTTGAAATTATGTATCACAGCTGTCTTTTTGTATTTGCTATTTGCCTGAAAGTTTGCCTCATTGTGGTGGTTATTATGTAGGATGCATTATGTTTAACTACTTTAGGGTGTGTGTGTGTGTGTGTGTGTGTGTAATTTATTGAATGCTAATCTATATTTATTGCTCTTATGAATCTGCTTTAACTTATGATAATCTGTTAAATGTTTGCTTTGCTCCCTTTAATATTTCTCTTCTCAGTCTGTAGAATCAGATATTAAAAAAAGAAAAGAAATCAGAGCTTCCAAAACAGCAGTTAGCATGGCTGGCCTTCTATTCTTTCTTCCTTTTTTTTTAATAATCAAAGTTGCTGTATTTTAAGGAGTTTAAGAATTTTGATTTGACTAGGAATGTATGTTTTATGAATGGTTAGAAAGATCATCTTGCATGTACACAATGGTTTAAGTATCAGCAGAAACTGAATAAAAAGCTCTGAAATGTAGTCTCCTGTGTAGATGATTTCGTGCTGTTTGCAGAAGATCATTAGTCTTTTGATGGCCTTTCATGAGCGAAGCTGAAGCTCTGAAATCAAAGGCAGTATATTAGGCATGAGGCAGGAGCTGAACTATCAATCTACGCCACTCTCTCATCATGGTCTCTTTAGGTTCTCCCAGTAGGAAACTAATCCAATAAGCCTGGCCAATCGTTTATTATGACCAAATGAACCCTTAACGCCTGGCTTCACGTCTTCTCTTGATATATCGCTACCCAGGAGGAAGTAATCAGAAATATCATTATCCTACCTTCAAACGCGCAGAAGATGTCAGAGATTGTTACTTTGCCTGGAGTTTTTCCAATCTTTAGCCCTCTAGTTTCAGTGAG
The DNA here is from genome assembly GCF_027579695.1 of Neoarius graeffei. NCBI lineage: Eukaryota > Metazoa > Chordata > Actinopteri > Siluriformes > Ariidae > Neoarius > Neoarius graeffei. The sequence continues at coordinate 21,865,070 of NC_083585.1, forward strand.
CCTGTACCCAGTGGAGCTTCAGATTCTGTTCTTGGCTGACAGGATTGGAACTCAGTGTGGTTTTCTGCTGTTGGAGCCCATCCTCCTCAAGATTCAGCATGGTGTACAATCTGTGATGCTTGTCTGCTTGCTACAGCTGTAAAGAATGGTTATTTTAGTTACCTAGCCTTTCTATTAGGTCTAACCAGTATGGCCATTCTTTGCTGATCTGTCTCTTCAGCAAGGTGTTTTCACCTACAGAACGATTGGATGTTTTTCCCCCTTGAGACTGTTGTGCAAAAAGAAAAAAATTAAACCAGGTGATTCCCTGAAATACTCAAACCTTCCCATTTGGTGTGGTCAGAGTCACTAAGATTAAATTCTTCCCCATTCTGATATTATAAGTGTTGTAGTCGAGTCACTAAACCTTGAGTCTGAGTCCAGTCTTGAGTCCCATTTGCTTAAGTCCGAATCAAGTCCAAGTCGTTAAAGAAAATTCGAGTCGAGTCCACTATTGATCCGAGTTGAGTCCGAGAACAAGACTCCAATCGCACCATTTGATGGTGTCTGTTGCTGCCTTTATGTGAAAGCGTCTCTGCTACTGTGTTGGACTAACGTTACTGCTCGACTGCCACATTTTAGTTAACAGGCTACAGATAAAAAGCTTGTTCATTGCTCAGCAAGCTCCGCCCACTATCAACAGGGCAAATAACATGAGAGAGGGTTAACACTAGCTAGTTCATCACTCAGCAAGCCCCGCCCACTATCAACAGAGCAATGAACATAGCGTGTCACTTCCTTCTCTGGGTGGAGTCTCGCCAAATGACGATTGAAGTTCGAGGTCGTCCCCGTCGTCTCCTCGATAGTTCTTCTACATATGGAACACATAGCAGTGCATTTTTTCCCACTGCACGAGAAGTCTGTATAAACAAAGCGGACAATCCTAGCGGCGTCTCTCCAGGCGTTTTAGCGCCATTAACGTTAGTTTGTTCCTGAACATGACGTATGAACAGGTGAACGTGCATTCTCTTGCACAAAATTAGTATAAAAATTAATGTAGATATAAATATCTTATGCCAAATTATTATGGCATGTTACAAAAAAATAAAGAAAAATCTGAGTCCTCGTCTCCAATTTATGAGTCCAAATGCAGTTAATGCACGAGTCCAAGTCCAAGTCTGAATCATCAGTGCTCAAGTCCAAGTCAAGTCACGAGTCCTTAAAATTAGGGCGCAAGTCTGACTTGAGTCCGAATCCTTGACTCTCTAGCACTACAAGCCTGGATGTTATATTACATTACAGGCATTTAGCAGACACTCTTATCCGGAGCGACATACACTGTACCCAGAGCAACCTTGGGATGCTGTTGGGGGTGAAGTGCCTTGCTCAAGGGCACTTTAGCCGTTCCTGCTCATCTAGGGAATCGAACCTTTAGGCCCCAAAGCTGCTTCTTTACCCATTAGGCCGTGACTTCTCCCATTGAAAATGCTTGATGTAAACATTAACTGAAGCTTACCCAGCCTTCACACAGACTCTGAAGTGTATCATGATCAAACCAAGGTATGTTGCACTTCATTCATTTTTCTTTTTATCTTTATCCCTGTCTTCCTGTCCTGTCTACCCTATGTCAATTGTATGTTGTATATGTACGGACAGGTTGACGGCTAATTTCGCTGGTACATGTGACTAGTGACAATAAAGGGCTGCTGCTGATGCTGATGATTCATTCATCCATTTTTACTAACTGCTTTATCCTGGTCTGGGTGCTGTGGATCCATTGAACACTGTACCAGTGCATCTCAAGACAACATACACACACATTCATTAACTGGGGCAATTCAGATCAGCCAGACCACCTGCATGTTTTTGGAAGGTGAGAGGAAACTGATGAATCTTCAACGAAACCCACATGGACATGGGGAGAACATGTGAAATTCTACCCAGACAGCAACCTGAGTTCTAAGGTAGCAATTCTACCTCTTCATTCCATCAGAATGACAAATGAAGAATCTGTATGCGTACTGTAGACTGCAGACATTGCAACAGGCTCATCTGAATCATCCATCCATTATCCGTAACCACTTATCCTATGCAGGGTCATGGGCAAGCTGGAGCCTATCCCAGCTGACTATGGGTGAGAGGCGGGGTACACCGTAGACAAGTCGGCAGAACCTCGCAGGGCTGACACATAGAGACAAACAACCATTCACACTCACATTCATACCTATGGTCAATTTAGAGCCACCAATTAGCCTAACCTGCATGTCTTTGGACTGTTGGGGAAACCGGAGCACCCGGAGGAAACCCATGCAGAAATGGGGAGAACATGCAAACTCCACAGAGAAAGGCCCCTGTCAACCACTGGGCTTGAACCCAGAACCTTCTTGCAGTGAGGTGACAGTGCTAACCACTACACCACCGTGCCACCCTCATCTGAATCACACTTCCTGAAATGTGAACCTTGCTATGTGGTGTTCAGAGCTGTTTGTGATCAGGTCTGACTCTGGAGTGCAGGTTCAACTTTACAGTATAAGCCTGCCTCGAGTAGGGGTGTGAAAGTGCATCAATGTGGTAGCATTCTGTGATAATCTGAATTATTTATACCATTACAGTGCTATTGAAACATATTCTGTGGCAGATTTTTCATATCACTCCCCAGTCTAAAACATCTCACAGAGAAGAACCTGACTTCTGTCACTCAGTGCAGCCCATGGGAGACCCTCACAGTAATTGTCATGTTTGTCATGTTTATGGCTGAAGCTGGCTTCTTCCCAAGGTGCAGAAATGAGCAGTGGAGCTAGCCAGCCGCCCACGCTGCCTCCCACACACACTAGGGCCCATGCAGATAGCAGCATCTCCTCACAATGAATCCTGTCACCAGCTCCAGGAGTTAGAGCCTGCCATCAGTATTATCGCAGGTTGCCAATGGCAACCCAAAGCCTGCAAGACAGCTCTTTCTTCTCTTGTTCTTGCACTCTTTCTGATGCTGTTATGGGGCCTATGCTGCTCCCCAAGACTGCTGTTGACACCTCTGTCTGACACGGAACCTGTTCAGCTCAGAACCATGGTGTATTTATAGACGCTGAGATTACAAGTAATCCCTGCAGAGAACGTATTCATGATGCACAGCATAGGCTGCCATGCAATGACTCGTGAATCGAGTTTTAGCTGATATGTATTGTATTGTATTGTATTATTTCTTCAAATCTTTGTAAGGTTTATATTCACATTGTCACTGGAACAGTGTTACCTGCGTAGCCTGTGTCACTTCAGAAAATGGCTTCTTTTACTTTAGTATTTGATGCTGCAGTGGGCGTCATGGTGACTGTACAACTCGAGATGAAAGTAGTCTCCATGAGGAAGCTTGTTAAAAAAGTGTCAGCTCAGATGGGAAAACTCAAATTTTTGGAAAGAAAGAACTTGTGGACTTCACTATAAGGCAATGAGTTAGCAATATCACGATTGACTACAATAATTATTATCGTGTTATCATTGCGTATATTCATACACAGTGCCCTCCATGATTATTGGCACCCCTTGTAAGGTTCAGTAAAAGAGGTTAGAAAAAATCCACCTTTTGGTGAAGTCGCCTCATCTCACACTGAAAAATGAGAAAAGTCCAACCTTTAATTGAAATAAATTTATTCAGAGAAAAACAAATCCCTCCTCAAGAAATAATTATTAAAAAAAAAAAAAAAACATGTGCCACTATTACTGTGTACACAGTAAAACAGCACTGAGTCTCTCCTATAACATTTTATAAGGTTGGAGATACAGAGCAGGACATCTTTACACAATCTCTTTACACAATCTCTCCAGATCATCCAGGGCTCTCGGCCCTCTCTTGTGCTCTCTCCTCTTCAGCTCAGCCCACAGGGTTTCACTGGGGTTCAGGTCAGGGGACTGAGATGGCCAGGGCAGAAGCTTGATTCTGTGCTCAGTGAACCATTTTTATGTTGATTCGGACAACTGCTTCGGATCATTATCCTGCTGGAAGATCCAGTGATGACCCAGTTTTAGTTTCCTGGCAGAGGAGCCAGATTTTGATTTAAAATGTCCTGGTATTTCATGGAGTCCATGATGCCATGGACCCGAACAAGTTTTCCAGGAGCTTTGGAGGAAAAACAGCCCCAAAACATCACAGAACTTCCACTATATTTTACAGTTGGGATCGGGTTCTATTCATTATACCCATTCTTCTTTTTACATCAAACCCAGTTTCAGTGTTTATTGTCAGAAAGCTCCATTTTTGTTTCATCAGACCAGAGAACACGGTTCCAGTCAAAGTTGTAGTAGCGTTTTGCAAACTTCAGGGGCTTGCGTTTGTGGTTAACTGACAGAAAATACTTTTTCTGGTAGACCTTCCAAATAATCTCTTGGCATGGAGGTGGAGTCTGATGGTGGTTTTGGAGACTTGGAAACCCCAAGATTTTACGTTTTATTCAAATTCACCAACAGTGATCCTCCTCACTGTACATGGGGGCAAAATAAACTTGGGTCCTCTTCCAGGTGAGTTTGTCACAGTTCCAGGTGGTGTCCACTTTTTTTTGTTATTGCCCTAACAGTAGAAACGGACATTTTCAGACAAGTAGCTATGTTTTATAACCATTCCCTGTCTTATGAAGGTCAACACACTTCTTCTCCCTGATTTGGTTTGTGTGTTCTTCTATCTTTCCCATGTTGAAGGATGACTAAGGGAATTTGGCCTCTGTGTCACCTCATATTTGTTCCCCAGTTAATCAGGGAGTCATGGATTACAACTTGAAAGTTCCTACACGCTCCCATCAACTCAAACATGGACAATTTAATAGGAAACGTGCTTCAGTTACATTGTGTTCACTATCATTTCCAGATGCACTAATAATAGTGGCACGTGTTATTGTTGAAAATAATTATTTATTAATGAGGGATTTGGGTGGCACGGTGGTGTAGTGGTTAGCGCTGTTGCCTCACAGCAAGAAGGTCCAGGTTCGAGCCCCGTGGCCGGCGAGGGCCTTTCTGTGTGGAGTTTGCATGTTCTCCCCGTGTCCGCGTGGGTTTCCTCCGGGTGCTCCGGTTTCCCCCACAGTCCAAAGACATGCAGGTTAGGTTAACTGGTGACTCTAAATTGACCGTAGGTGTGAGTGTGAATGGTTGTCTGTGTCTATGTGTCAGCCCTGTGATGACCTGGCGACTTGTCCAGGGTGTACCCCGCCTTTCGCCCGTAGTCAGCTGGGATAGGCTCCAGCTTGCCTGCGACCCTGTAGAACAGGATAAAGCGGCTAGAGATAATGAGATGAGGGATTTGTTTTTCTCTGAATAATTTATTTCAATTAAAGGTTGGATTATTCTCATTTTTTCGGTGGGAGACGAAGTGACTTCACCAAAAGGCGGATTTTTTTCTAACCCTTTTTACTAATCTTTACAAGGGGAGCCAATAATCATGGAGGACACTGTATGACTTACTGATCACTTCATTATTTCCTGATACACTAAGGATTAGTGCATGTTTTAATTCTTCTTTACGAAAGTGCTAGCTGAATATTACTCTATGTTTATTAGTGGACATTATAGTGAAGGTTGTAATTAAGGTTTCTTTTTCATATCTCGGGAGATTTAACGAGTCAGGGATTCTCACTCACTTTTATCAAGTTTGTCATGTTTCTCCTAAAAGTCATAGAGAATGAGATGGGAAAGATTTTTTTTTTCTGAAACAGAATCTATTAGTTTGCAGAGACAAGTTACTTTTCACACATTGGCCAAAGTGCTGCACAGTAAAATAAAATGACTCCAAATACAATTTAAAATTCTTGGTAAAATATATTTTGATCATGTTGTATTGTATACTTGATTATTAAACTTACCAACAAAAAAAGTTAAATTGGCTAAATAAAATATCCAACAAAGACCTAGACAAGAAAACTGGCTGTAGTAACATCACAGCAGAGATAAAATAAAGGAAAGGCGATTAAAGTGGCTAGATCATGTATTCAGAATGGACCAGCGTCGACTGCGACAGTGCTTTTTGTTGACAAGTTACTCTTAGATGGACACCACCTGGAAAATGGAAGCATGGTAGACCAAAGACGACATGGCAAAGAACCATCATGGCTGAGCTTTTAGAGATGAGTCTTATATGGGGCGAAGCACAGAAAGTGGCACAGGAGAAATCCAGATGGAGATTGATCACTGCAGCCTTAGGTCCTACTGTGGACAAAAAGGAATAAGCAGAAAAAAAAACATAAACAATTTATTGTGAACCATAAATAAGTAGACCTGAGTGTTTAGTGTAATTAAAAAAAAAATCATAACATAAATGTAACATTATGACATTTAAAGTCAGCTAGTAGTATGCGAGTTGCATTTTTATCCCCCGCCCAAACAAAGTTTGGCGGGGGATAGAAACAGGTTCCGTCCATCCGGCTGTCCATCCATCCGGTCACATTTTGGTTTCCGGGTCATATCTTTAAAACTACTGAAGATATCTTCATGAAACTTTGTATACATATCAAGCAAAATGTGAACTGGTGCCTTTTGCTATTTTGGTCTTTTGAAAAAAAAAGTATTTTTCAAATTTTTACATAAAAAATAGATTATGACTCAGTTTCTAAGAGCAATGTTCGTTTCCGGAGCAGATATCCAAAACTATTCATGATACGGATTTGAAACTTGGTATACATGTTAACAAGGTGATGTAGATGTGCCTTTTCATACTAAGAAATTTGAGGAAATTTTAATTTTTCATGTTTCCATGGAAACAATTTCCGGCTTAGTCTCTCAGGTTAGTCTTAGGGGTAGGTTTTGTTTCCGGAGCAGAACTTGAAAACTATGAGTGGTATGGTCTTGAAAATTGGTCTCTGTGTTGATTAAGTAATGTATATGTGCCTTTTCATAATAAGAAATGTGAGAAATTTAAATTTTTAGCTCACCTGGACCAAAGGTCCCATGGGTTTATGCCATGGGCTGCTGGGGTCAGTGTAAAGAGGTAGGGTTGGTTTCCTGCAGCAGAACTTGATAAATGTGACAAATAATATCTTGAAACTTGGTGTATAGTTGGTGTAAAGGGTGGGGGATATAGATGACTTTCCCTGTGTCCAAAATCGCTCCCTACTCACTATATAGGGCACTATATAGTGGGGACACCATTTTGTAGTGCTGTCCGAAACCTTAGTGAGGATTATTACACCCTATATAATGCACTCAAAGTATCCCACAATGCATCACAAAAAGTAGTGTACAACCAATAGTCACTAACCAAAGCAATATATCCCATCATCCATTGCGGTGGGCGGAAATATTATGTGCAATGCAGTATGTGCCGGGGCGGCACGGTGGTGTAGTGGTTAGCGCTGTCGCCTCACAGCAAGAAGGTCCAGGTTCGAGCCCTGTGGCCGGCGAGGGCCTTTCTGTGCGGAGTTTGCATGTTCTCCCCGTGTCTGCGTGGGTTTCCTCCGGGTGCTCTGGTTTCCCCCACAGTCCAAAGACATGCAGGTTAGGTTAACTGGTGACTCTAAATTGACCGTAGGTGTGAATGTGAGTGTGAATGGTTGTCTGTGTCTATGTGTCAGCCCTGTGATGACCTGGCGACTTGTCCAGGGTGTACCCCACCTTTCGCCCGTAGTCAGCTGGGATAGGCTCCAGCTTGCCTGCGACCCTGTAGAACAGGATAAAGCGGCTACAGATAATGAGATGAGATGAGATGAGATGAGATGAGATGAGATGAGATGAGATGAGATGAGATGCATTGCGGTCGCACTGAAAGAAATCAAATTAAAAGTCTCAAATTTGATTTAATAAAAGGCAGCAGCAAAGAAGAAAGTATTCAGCCTTGATTTAAAAAAAAAAACCTGAAAGATGCAGGTACTTTGTATTGATTAACATGGTATAATACGCTCAGTATAATTATGGATTTATCACAAAAATACATGCATGTATTTATTATTTTGAAAACACACCAGCCAACTGATCTGGCACGTTTTAATTGTGCAACAGTAATGACGTAAATACCAGTGTGACGGACTAGTGTCCAAAAGCTTTTTTTTCATTTTACCAATGAGCTCACTATATAGTCCTCAATATAGTAATTCCCTATATAGGGAGTAGGGAGTAGTGAACGAGTGAGCGATTTCGGACACAGGGTCTGTCTTCTTGTTATGTTTGCGATTGTGTACTTTTCTGCAAATAGGCCTATTTTTATTAATACTGCATGACAGGCAGTGCTGCTGTACTGAATCTCAATCAACATGACTGTGATTCGATTGCAGCCATGAGGCTGGAGGCCGAGTGCCAAAGATAATCACAGCTGATATTCAATGCATCAGCACAACCTCGAGTGTGATATCACTTTTGTACAATAGTTCTATAAACGAGAAATTAATATCGACTCAGTGACATTTTGGACACAGTATGGCCAAATGTTATCTATGATTTTGCTCTGCAAGTAGGAATAGATCTCAAGGAAGCCACACTCACTTTTTCGCACATTGGCTAGCTGGCTAGCTACGTAGCTCACATCGATGTGTAAATTCCCGTTAAAGGTGCTTCTGGTAAAATTGGCGTCCTTTCTTCCTTTTCATGTTCACTGAACAAGCATAATTTTTTAAGTCAAAAGTTATGTTCCTGAAAGTCATCATTTGCCATATCTTTTGATGATGTTGCTGACAGTAGTAACCGTAGTTTTGAACTCGGAAGTGGAATTTTACCTGTGAACACAGACAAGCGGAGTGAAACACACAGTGAAACATCTCAGTGCTGTGATATGATGTAAATATCAGCACTCTTGGAATAATCAAACTGGAACAATCAAATTAGAGGATGGAAACTAATGGTTGTATAATTAAAGATAATAGCATACCTGAAGTAAACTCTCTACATACACTCACCGGACACTTTATCAGGAACACCCATCCACCTGCTGTTTGATGCAGTTCTCTAATCAGCCGATCCCTTGCCAGCAGCACAATGTGTAAAATCATGCAGATACAAATCAAGAGCTTTAGTTAAATTAATGTTCACTTCAAACATCAGAATGGGAAAAATTGTGATCTCAAAGTGTGACTTTCTTTCACTGTGGCATGGGTGTTGGTTTGAGCCAGATAGACTGGTTTGAGTATTTCAGAAACTGCTGATCTCCTGGGGTTTCACACACAACAGTCTCTAGAGTTTACACAGAATGGTGTGAAAAACAAAAAACACTGAGTGAGTGAGTGAGTGAGTGAGTGAGTGAGTGAGTGAGTGAGTGAGTGACAGTTCTGTGGGTGGAAACAAACGTCTTGTTGATAAGAGAGGTCAGAGGAAAATGGACAGGTTGGTTCGAGCTGCCAGGAAGGATATAGCAACTCATAGCAACTCTTTACAACTGTGGTGAGCAGAAAAGCATCTCAGCATGCAACTGCAGAAGACCACATTGGGTTCCGCTCCTGCAGCCAAGAACAGGAATCTTAGAATCAAGAACAAGTTCCTATTCAAGTGGCCAGTGAGTGTATATACCGTTACATTAGTATGCAAATGACCTTGATCAAAGGTGTTTTTTTTTTATGAACTTCACATCAGTTATTGTTGCAGATTTTTGTTGCGATCTTTCCTGAAACTCAAAAGTTTTACACTCTTTTAGTGTGTTTGAACTCAAGTTTATATTTTCTTCCTTTTGATGTACTTCCTGTCTAGGAGAAATTACTAAAGGAAATATCTTTTCAGATTTTTTTTTTTTATCTATGAGATATACTAATCAGTGTAACTTTTGATTAAAATGAATAATGTATCTCAATGCATTCAAATATCTTATACAATGTCTTGCAAAAGTATTCATCCCCCTTGGTGTTCGTCCTGTTTTGTCGCATTACAAGCTGGAATTAAAATGGATTTTTGGAGGGTTAGCACCATTTGATTTACACAACATGCCGACCACTTTAAAGGTGCAAATTGTTGTTTTATTGAGACGCAAACAATAATTAATATGAAAGAACAGAAATCTGGAGTGTGCATAAGTATTCACCCCCTTTCGTATGAAACCCCTAAATAAGAGCTGCTCCAACCAATTCACTTCATAAGTCACATAATTAGTTGATTAAGATCCACCTGTGTGCAATCAAAGTGTCACATGATCTGTCACATGATGTCTGTATAAATCAACCTGTTCTGGAAGGACCCTGACACTGCAACACGACTAAGCAAGCAACATGAAAACCAAGGAGCCTCCAAACAGGTCAGAGACAAAGTTGTGGAGAAGTATAGATCAGGGTTGGGTTATAAAAAATATCCCAAACTTTGAATATCCCACGGAGCACCATTAAATCCATTATAGCAAAATGGAAAGAATGTGGCACCACTACAAACCTGACAAGAGAAGGCCGCCCACCAAAACTCACAGACCGGGCAAGGAGGGCATTAATCAGAGATGTAAAAAAGACACCAAAGGTAACACTGAAGGAGCTGCAAAGATCCACAGCGGAGATGGAAGTATCTGTCCAAAGGACCACTTTAAGCCGTACACTCCACAGAGCGGGGCTTTATGGAAGAGTGGCCAGAAAAAAAGTCATTGTTTAAGAAAACATGTTTGGAGTTTGCCCAATAGCATGTGGCAGACTTCCCAAACACATGGAAGAAGATTCTCTGGTCAAATGAGACTAAAATTGATCTTTTTGGCCATCATGGGAAATGCCATGTGTGGCACAAACCCAACACCCTGAGAACACCATTCCTACAGTGAAGCATGGTGGTGGCAGCATCATACTGTGGGGATGTTTTTCCTCTGCAAGGACAGGAAAGCTGGTCAGGACTGAAGGAAAGATGGATGGCACTAAATACAGGGCAATTCTGGAGGAAAACCTGTTTGAGTCGGCCAGAGGTTTGAGACTGGGACGAAGGTTCACATTCCAACAGGACAACGACCCTAAACATACTGCTAAAGCTACACTGGAGTGATTTAAAGGGAAACATTTAAATGCCTTGGAATGGCCTAATCAAAGCCCAGACCTCAATCCAATTGAGAATCTGTGACATAACTTGAAGATTGCTGAACACCAACGCAACCCATGTAAGTTGAAGGAGTTGGAGCAGTTTTGCCTTGAGGAATGGGTGAAAATCCCAGTGGCTAGATGTGCTACGCTAATAGAGACATACCCCAAGAGACTTACAGCTGTAATTGCAGCAAAAGGTGGCTCTCTAAACTTTTGATTTTGTGGAGTAAATACTTATGCACACTCTCGATTTCTGGATTTTTTTTTTTCATCTTAATTATTGTTTGTGTCACAATAAAGCAACAATTTGTACCTTTAAAGTGGTCGGCATGTTGTGTAAATCAAATGGTGCTAACCCTCCAAAAATCCATTTTAATTCCAGCTTGTAATGCAACAAAACAGGAGAAACACCAAGAGGGATGAATACTTTTGTAAGACACTGGACAGCTAATACTTACTGACTGTAGTTTAACACGGTTGATAGTTTTACATGATCCAGGATGCCCCTTGCACTCTTCTCATGCTCCATTGACCTTACACATTCTTATGACTTTACTTGATTGAGATCTTCAGAAGATGAGCATGCCAGTGGGGCTTTTATCCTACTGAGAAGGCTACAAAAGCCAAAGCTTGTCTGTTTTGGGGTATTAAAGGGCACTCTTAGATCCCCATAAAAGCTTTGATTAGCTCAAACAGAGGAGGCTTGCCACAGAAAAGCCGGATTTCTAACTTTGTTCTTTGTTTAACTCTCATTTTTTTCTAAAATACACATCCATGTATTCACAGAGGAGCCTTAATTTCATTCCATGACATTCTGCAATTTCCAGACGTGTTATTCAAATTCTATCGTACTTTCTATATTCTTCTTCTTCTTTGTCAGGTCTGGTCTTGCAGACATTGACGATCATGGCTCTCCATTCCTCTCTGCATTCAGTCCGTCTGATGAGATCAATGGGAGAGAACTGGTGGTTCGTTGCGATCTTGTTCAGGCTGTCTGTGAACTTTGTCCGCTGTCTTCCTCTGCTTTTTTTGCCAGTGATCTTTCCTAACAGCAAGCACTTTTCCAATCCGTTTGCTCTCATTATGTGCCCAAAGAATTTCATTTGTCTTTCAAGGATGGTGTTGAGGAGTGATCTCTTGTACCCCGCCATTTGCATTACTTCCTCGTTTGTCTTTCTTTCTGTCCACGAGACCCTCAGGATTCTCCTTATAAACCATGTCTCAACTGCTTCCAGGCGGCGTTCAGTATCCTTTGTCAAAGTCCAGCATTCGCACCCATACAGAAGGATTGACCATATGTAGGTCTTCAAGGTCCTGATTTTTGTGTTGAGGCTTATGTTTCTGTTTGTGAAAATGCATTTCATGTTGTTGAAGGTAGATTTGGATATACCAATTCTTTTCTTGATTTCGGTGTCACTCCTGCCATACGAGGTTATTGTGCACCCGAGGTATTTGAAAGTGTTCACTTGTCTAATAGCCTCTCCTTTGCATGTGATGTTGCAGTTTGGGATAGCAGCCTTTTTGGAGATTACCATGCATTCTGTCTTCTTTGCATTCAGCTGTAGTCTTTTCTTTTCACTTTCTTCTGCTACTGTTGTCAAGATTCTTTGTAGCTTGTCTTCCGAATCCGCGATGAGGACAGTGTCGTCAGCATATCTTATATTATTGATGTTGTGACCACCCACACTGACACCTTCTTGCTCTTCAATGTGCCGCAAAATCATTTCACTGTAAAGGTTGAAGAGATCTGGTGAGAAGACACACCCCTGTCTCACTCCTCTACAGATTGGTCTGTATTCGCTACAGTCATTATCAATTCTGATGGTACTGGGATCCAGCAAGAACCAACAACAAAAAAAAAGTTACTTTCTATATAACCAAGCAATAATTCTTGGACTCAATGCCATTGACAATGATTGCAGCACAGTGACATCATCTTTTAGTTGATGCCGCTAGGAGTGTTAATCACATGTTGTGTTGGGGGGAAAAACATGCACCATGCTGTCATTTAAATGTAAAATTAGAGTATTGTGCTTTATTCCAAGCTTGGATATCATGCAGATCTATAACACACAAACAGAAATCTTCTAAAATGACCTGACCAAATTCTTTATCTCTTTCATCCCTCATCTTGAAGTTCCAAGGGGCTAGATATGTAGTACTCATTAAGGAAACAAACCAAACATGTTCTCTGTGCACATTTTAAAGGGCTTGAGCAGTGTTCTGGTCAACGGGCGAGGATGGGGCTCGGTTGGAGGGCGTGTGTTTTCAGCAACAGCAGGTCTATTCATTCTGTACTCTTGTTCTGATGAGTTCACATGTGAACCCAAGAGCTTTCTTTTATGTAGCCTTTATGTTCTGCAAGAGGGGCTAAGTTCCTGCCCTGTACAAATCATCAAGGACCTCATTTACAAGAAAGACTGGAAATCAATGCCTTGCATTTGTTTCAGGCTTTCTGCAAGACAGTAAAAAATAAATAAATAAAATAAAGTCAGTTATATAAGTAGTATGAACTGAATTTAGAACTACCGTGGAAAGTCAGAAAAATAACGGGAGTGTAATCGAAGTCTGTTTCAGAGAGAAAAGACAGTGATGGTAGTTCAACCTGTCACAGAGCAGTGACTTATGAGGAAAAGAGAAACACCACCGCACACGATACACAATGCTGGATAAAGACACACACAGAGGCGCCACTGAAAATAGATGTGCACTCAGGCACAGAGAGAGAGAGAGAGAGAGAGAAACAGAGAGCTGTTCAGTGAGGGGTCTTGGGAGTGGGGTTCAGAGCAGGCAGTGTCCAGTCTGGCAGGAAGTGCGATGTGTTCTCTCCGAAACGTGCCTGGAGTGGCCAAACCATGCTGAGTGCGGGGGAGAGAAACCCAACGCTACTCCCAAGATGAAGGCGGAGAGGCAGGCTTCCTCCAAAGAGGCAGGAGTCTTTTCACTTTTCCAGAGACTATGCATCCTCACCTTTTGCCTGGCAGGTAAGTACAGAAATACCTGCTGTCATGTGAACCTGGGTCAGAACTTCAGCAGAGAAAAGACAGAAAGAAAAAAAAGCTGGAAGTTGCTTTCCAATTGGTGTGTGATGCCTCTTGCATAATTGCAATTATTATTATTATTATTATTATTATTATTATTATTATTATTATTATTATTATTGTTGTTGTTGTGTTCAGTTTTTTATTTTTTTCCATATTTTAAGCTATGCAGAGGATTTAACATCTTAACAAATGAAAACTGTAGGTCATGAATTTGACATGCAATCCTTGGCTTCATCTGAATAATTTCTCATTTCAAGACCAAAGTGTGTGAAGTTTGCGCTTCAGCCAAAACGCTTTACTTCAAAACAATGTTATATAATTATTTATATAATTTCCTCCGTAATTAATTCAGTTGCAGGAGCTTTTTTTTTGGGGGGGGAGAGGCTGAATGCTTTATTTTTAGTGTTCACAAGGAAGGGCCAGCATGCTGAGACTCTGTAAGTGATGGTGTACATTATGCTATGGATTAGATGGAGAAAGACATGATGGGAAAGGAGAATGTTTCATGCAGCAGAACATGTAGCAGTCAAAGCCTGGCTCCAAGCACTACTTTTGTGTCATTGTACTGTGTGTTGATTTGCAAAATCACTGAGCTGCCACTGTCTGCTAGCCACCAATCACACAAGAGCATGGCGCTCACCCAGCTGGCCCTCACTGGACGAGGACAGGCCTACAATCCTGGCCTTTGTTAGCTCGTCTTGGCAAACCGTGAACCCCGAGGCCTGTTACCAAGGCGATGAAGACATGCCATGCTGACTCGCACCACATAATCCTGCTATGGCGGAGTGGAGGAACAGTCTTTGAACCTGCTGGAACATTCAGATGGCTTTGCTGCAAAATAATAATGGTTCAGCAGCTCTTTAAACCTGTATTTAGCCAACATGGCAGGTCTGAGACTTGGTCCTGAATTATCTCTTTCTGTTCAATTCAATTTGTACAAGTTTGCTGAGGTGACACTGTTTTTATTTAGGCATGGCCATGAATTAATATATGGAGGCCCTGAGTTAATATTTTGAAACTGTATCAAATTTCAAATTCAAATTTTATTGGTCTCACACAGGGTGGCACGGTGGTGTAGTGGTTAGCGCTGTCGCCTCACAGCAAGAAGCCCCGGGGCCGGCGAGGGCCTTTCTGTGTGGAGTTTGCATGTTCTCCCCGTGTCCGCGTGGGTTTCCTCCGGGTGCTCCGGTTTCCCCCACAATCCAAAGACATGTAGGTTAGGTTAACTGGTGACTCTAAATTGACCGTAGGTGTGAATGTGAGTGTGAATGGTTGTCTGTGTCTATGTGTCAGCCCTGTGATGACCTGGCGACTTGTCCAGGGTGAACCCCGCCTTTCGCCCGTAGTCAGCTGGGATAGGCTCCAGCTTGCCTGCGACCCTGGAGAAGGATGGAGCGGCTAGAGATAATGAGATGAGATGAGATGGTCTCACACACACACAACCATACATAGTACCATGTGCAGTGAAATGCTTTTTATGACAGAAAAATAGAATTTGCAAAAATTATTCGAACTGATCAGGTGAAGGGCCTTGCCCAAGGGCCCAACAGTGGCAGCTTGGCAGTGCTGGGGCTCAAACCTCCATCTCTCTGACCAGTAACCCAGAGTCTTAACCCATTAAGACACCACTTTCCTCTGGAAGATACTTGTTTACAAGTAGAACTAGAAGAACACTTGGTAGAGTGCATACCTCTGCCAAGCCACATATTCGGATTTGCAGCAAAATCTAATCAACGGTTCTTTGGCCTATGGTTCAACTTTCCTCAAAATATCATCAAAATCAGTTCACTATTTTTTGAGTTATGTGGGGAACAGGCAGACAAACAAGCAAACAAACAAACAGGCAAAAACATAACCTCCTGCAACAAAGTTGGCGGAGGTAAAAAGGAAAAATATAAAATACAATATAAAGGATATAAAAGATAGATGGCAGAAACAGTATGGACTATAGATGGAATAAAGTGCAGATATCCATCCATCCATTATCCATAACCACTTGTCCTGTGCAGAGTTGGGGGCAAGCTGGAGCTTATCCCAGCTGACTATGGAAGAGAGGTGGGGTACACCCTGGACAAGTCGCCAAGTCATTGCAGGGCTGACACATAGAGACAAACAACCATTCACACTCACATTCAATTTAGAGCCACCAATGATCCTAACCTGCACGTCTTTGGATTGTGGGAGAAACCGGAGCATCTGGAGGAAACCCACACAGACACGGGGAGAACATGCAAACTCCACACAGAAAGGCCCTCGCCGGCCACAGGGCTCAAACCCAGAACCTTCTTGCTGTGAGGTGACAGCGCTAATCACTACACCACCATCTAACATATAAGTATCTGATGAACCTGAATTATGATGCTGTGGCCACAAGAAACCAAAGTTGCAGCTACAAATTAAGTAACTTAAGCCTAAAACTTGATATGTTGTGGTAACCTCAGACTTAACATCTTATCTCATCTCATTATCTCTAGCCGCTTTATCCTGTTCTACAGGGTCGCAGGCAAGCTGGAGCCTATCCCAGCTGACTACGAGCGAAAGGTGGGGTACACCCTGGACAAGTCGCCAGGTCATCACAGGGCTGACACATAGACACAGACAACCATTCACACTCACATTCACACCTACGCTCAATTTAGAGTCACCAGTTAACCTAACCTGCATGTCTTTGGACTGTGGGGGAAACCGGAGCACCCGGAGAACATGCAAACTCCACACAGAAAGGCCCTCGCCGGCCACGGGGCTCGAACCCGGACCTTCTTGCTGTGAGGCGACAGCGCTAACCACTACACCACCGTGCCACCCTGTTCCCAACATAACTCTGAAATTTGGTGTACAGCTTTACTATTACCCTAGATTCAAGTCATTTGATTTTGATGTTGATAATATGTGGCTTGGCGGAGGTATGCACTTGACCGTGTGCCCTTCTAGTTTTAAAATACAGTAGTTCCCACAGGTTATGTACTTAGTGCCAATGAAATAGATCTTTACCTTACATTACAGGCATTTAGCACATGCTCTTATCCAGAGTGGCACACAACATACCCAGAGCAGCCTGTGGAGCAGTTGGGGGTTAGGTACCTTGCTCAAGGGCACTTCAGCCATTCCTGCTGGTCCACAGACTCAAACCAGCAACCTTTTGGTCCCAAAGCTGCTTTTCTAACCATTAGGCCATGGCTTTTTTAGACCCTTACCTTGTGGCCTCAATATATTAATTCATGACCATACCTTATCCTTAAAGATATGTGTAGCGATTATCTTATTCACATTATGAATACATTGTGTTTACTTGTTATGTGTAAAGATGATCTTCCATAATGATCCAACACTACACATCTTTTTATGTAGTTACTATTACACCAAACTAGAATATTAAAACCTATGCACCATTCAGGGTTTGGGCATCATTTTGGGCATTACCTCAAGTGACGATGGCAGTGTAAAGATCTTCTGTGGAGATTTGACCCTAGATTAGATGTTGTGGTCACTTGGCAGGGAGACTTGAGCTTTGTAAAATAAAATGGCTTGTTCAAATCCGTCCATCCATCATTTGTAGCCACTTATCCTGTGCAGGGTCACAGGCAAGCTGGAGCCTATCCCAGCTGACTACGGGCGAAAGGCGGGGTACACCCTGGACAAGTCACCAGGTCATCACAGGGCTGACACATAGACACAGACAACCATTCACACTCACATTCACACCTACGCTCAATTTAGAGTCACCAATTAGCCTAACCTGCATGTCTTTCGACTGTGAGGGAAACCAGAGCACCTGGAGGAAACCCACAAAGACACGGGGAGAATACTGTATGTAAACTACACACAGAAAGGCCCTCGTCAACTGCTGGTCTTGAACCCGGACCTTCTTGCTGTGAGGCAAGATTTCACTTGCATCAGTTTGTTGCAGTCGTGCCACACTGAAATGCAATCACTGCCCAATTGCAGCTGTCTTTTTTTCCTCTTCTGACCATTTTCTTTTCCTTATTATCCCATTTCCACTTCAGTGGAAATGGGATCTTGAAATTGCTTCAGTTTCGTGTACGTCATAGTAGTCGTTAGACAAGGGTAATTTCTCGCTTAGTTTTCAAGATATCTGGATGAAACTTGGTGTGCATATATAGGTAGTGACCATCTGTGATCTCCATATCATGCATTACTTGTCATGATGTCATTTTATAATGTCATAAAATTTTCAGGAATGACTATGAATGGGACCACCTGGTACAGTACCAGGACAAGCCAGACAAAATCCTTTCATGCCCTCTTCCATGGCCCTTATACCTTAATACTTTTTTGCACTCATTTGACCTGTGACCTTGACCCTTTGCCAGAATTAGGTCAAAGGTCATTTATGTGTTAAATCGCTACTCCTCCCTCATTTTTCATGAATTTTCACCAAACTGGGTACGGAGAACCTATTTAGGGGGCTTCAAAGTAATTCACATCAGTTAAGCGATTTAACCAATTTTCACTGAGTTACGTGACCTTGAACTTGTCAATTTGGTGACTCTATAGCAAAAAGTCAGAGTTTTGTCTATTTTTCATGGTCTTTGAGCTAGCCTTGCTCCTTTGCCATTGAAAAACATGTTTTAATGAATATTTATAGTTTTGACCTATTGACCTTTGACCTAGGTCAATATTAGGTCACATATTTTCAATAGCCTATATCTCAAAAGCAGAGCAAGATAAGGTCATAGTCACTATTAACCATGAATAGGAAGTCATATATGGACTTTCTTTTGGCACCAAAAAATTTGACCTGGAGTGACCCTGAAAGGTCAGATTGGAGACCCCCATATTTTTGAAGGCCTGTATCTCATAAACTGTGCTAGACAGGTCTGTAGTTACTATTAATCATGAATAGGAATTCATATATGGATTTTTTTTTTGGCACCAAAAAATTTGATCTAGAGTGGCCTTGAAAGGTCATATCAATTACCTGCATATTTTCAATGGCTTCTATTATGAAAACAGTGCAAGATAGGCCCATAGTTACTATTGATCATGAATAGGAAGTCATACATAGGCTTTCATTTGGGAGCATTGGTTTTGCCCTGGAGTGACCTTGATAGGTCAATGATCTGCATATTTTTCACTGACCTGCATCAAGAAATTGGTGAAAAATAGGAACTTAGTTAATATTATTAACCATGGATCTATCTTTTTCCCTTTGTCATCAGATTCCAGACAAGTGGCCTCATTTCTCTCAGTTCTGTGACCTTGACCTTTGTCCCAAGGCCTCAGGTGTGGAAATGGGATACCACTGTGCCCTTGGCATAGTACCTCTAGTTTACACGATGTAATTATACTTCATAAAAGTGGTTTTGTTGGAGATGTTCTTTCAATAAATCTGACATTTTTGACTTAAAGAACAAAGAGTCAGTGTGTTACTATGTGCAGTATGTGCATTACTATCATACAAAGGATTAAGAAGCATACATAGTGAGAGTGTGTTTTTGCATTAGCTGTTGGTGACATTGGCATGAAGTTTCTTCTTAAATATATAGGAGCTCTTTGACTCTTACATGGCAGAATATCATCTACAGATAGTCTAGAATGGGATCGATTATAAATTCATTATTAATATGACCCATGTGTCTTGTTTTGTATTTGCATTAAGTCGTCAGTGGAGTGAACATCACCTGCCCATCCTCTATCATAAGAGGCACCCTAGGTGGCTCAGCCCTGCTCTCTGTCAGGTACACCAGCACCAGCTCAGACAAGCCCGTCATCAAGTGGCAGCTGAAGAGAGAGAAACCCGTCACTGTGGTGCAGTCTATCGGCACTGATATCATCGGGAACTTGCGGAGTGAGTACCGTGGCCGCATCATGCTCTTCGAAAACGGCTCACTGCTCCTCAACTACCTGCAGCTGTCAGATGAGGGCACTTATGAAGTGGAGATCTCCATCACTGATGACACCTTTACCGGGGAGAAACGCATGAACCTCACTGTAGATGGTAGGCAGGGAAGGAGGGGTTTCCTGTCAGCATGTACAGTAGATTACCACTTAGGGCTCTGGCACACTGGTGCATACAATATTTCAGGTTAATAATCAAGAATCATATGCCAGAAACTGCTGAAACAGCACAATCTTCTGAGGGTTAACTCTGGATCAATGTTGGAAAAGGCTTTCAAAACAATACAATAATTTGAAATGAAATAAAAATATAAAATGTAACATGAATTCATTTTGCTTTGTGATAGATATTGGGATGTTTAATATACACCTGGATTCCGTGAAATTCATTCCATTTCCAGTTTAACATTTGAAATTTAAAAAGCAAACAAAAAAAACAGTGCTTTCCTAAGATTAATCTGCCCAGTTCTGGAGAGCTCATGTCCACTTCAGCCTCAGATTCCTGTTCTTGGTTGACAGAAATGAACCTCAATGTGGATGTAGCCTATCCACCTCAGAGTTTGATGTGTTGCATATTCTGAGATGCTTTTCTGCTCACCACATTTGAAAAGAATGATTATTTGAGCTAGTATAACCTCCCTGCCAGCTTGACCCAGTCAGGCCATTCTTTTCTGATCACTCTCATCAACAAGGCAATTTCAAATGCTGAATTGATGCTCACTTGATGTTTTTTTTTGCTTTAGTACCATTTGTACCAACTCTAGAGACATGGTGTTAATGGGTAATTTACAGAATACATACTACTATTGGATATATACAGTGGTATGCAAAAGTTTGAACACCCCTGGTCAAAATTGCTGTTACTGTGAACAGTTAAGCAAGTTGAAAATGAAATGATCTCCAAAAGGCATAAAGTTAAATATTCCCTTAATATTTTAAGCAAAAACATTATTTTTTTATTTTCATCTTTTACATTTTCTAAATGACAAAAAAGGAAAAAGGCCCGAAGCAAAAGTTTGCGTACCCTGCATGGTTCGTACCTAGTAACACCCCCTTTGGCAAGTATCACAGCTTGTAAACACTTTTTGTAGCCAGCTAATAATCTTTCAGTTCTTACCTGGGGGATTTTCACACATTCGTCCTTGCAAAAGGCTTCCAGTTCTACAAGTTTCTTGGGCTGTCTTGCATGCACTGCTCTTTTGAGATCTATCCACAGATTTTCAATGATGTTTAGGTCAGGGGACTGTGAGGGCCAGGGCAAAACCTTCAGCTTGGACCTCTTGAGGTATTCCATTGTAGATTTTGAGGTGTATTTTGGATCATCGTCTTATTGTAGGACCCGTCCTCTTTTTAACTTCAACTTTTTTACAGATGGTGTGATGTTTGCTTCCAGAATTTGCTGGTATTTATTCAAATCCATGCTCCCCTTGACCAATGAAATGTGCCCTGTGCCACTGGCTGCAACACAACCCCAAAGCATGATCGATCCACACTCATGGTTCAGAGTTGGAGAGGTGTTCTTTTCCTGGAATTTGGCACCCTTTTTTCTCCAAACATTCCTTTGCACATTGTGGCCAAAAAGTTCTATTTTGATTTCATCAGTCCACAGGACTTGTTTCCAAAATGCATCAGGCTTATTTAGATGTTTATTTGCAAACTTCAGATGCTGAATTTTGTGGCTAGGATGCAGGAAAGGTTTTCTTCTGATGACTCTCCCATGAAGGTCATATTTGTTCAGCTGTCGCTGCATAGTAGAACAGTGCACCACCACTCCAGGGTCTGCTAAATCTTTCTGAAGGTCTTTTGCAGTCAAACAGGGGTTTTTATTTACCTTTCTAGCAATCCAACGAGCAGTTCTTTCAGAAAGTTTTCTTCATCTTCCAGACCTCACCTTGATCTCCACTGTTTCTGTTAACTGCCATTTCTTAATAACATTACAATCAGAGGAAACAGCGACCTGAAAACACTTTGCTACGTTCTTGTAGCTTCTCCTGCTTTGTGAACATCAATTATTTTATTTTTCAGAATGTGAGGGAGTTGCTTAGAGGAGCCCATGGCTGTTGATTTTAGGGACAAGTTTGAGGAGTCAGAGAATTTATACAGCTTTGAAATCTGCATCATCTGACCTTTCCTAACGAAGAATTTGAACAAGCCACAGCTCAATAAGCTAATTAAAGTCTGGAACCTTGGTAAAAGTTACCTGAGAACTCAAATGCATTGGGGTGCCCAAACTTTTGCATGGTGTTCCTTTTCTTTTTTCACTCTCCAATTGTAAAAAACAAAAATAATACACAAATCTTGCAGAAAGCACTGAAAAGAAATGTGTTGTCTTTACCTTTATGCCTTTTGGTGATCAGTTCATCTTCTGCTCACTTAACTATTCGCAGTAACAGACATTTTCAGTAAGGGTGCCCAAACTTTTGCATGCCACTGTACACAGTATACACAGCAAAATAAAATAATATAATATTGTATTGTCATGTAGTGTTCACCCTTGTGTTCACTACGTTCGAAGACAAAAACTGATTAAATATCATTTGTTATGGAAACTGAAATCAGCTGCTCAACATTATTCCTGTTTACAGATTTTAAGATATGGTTCACCCAATGGTAAATGTACCATTATGCAGTACAGCAACTGCAAAAATGTAAATTATAAATATATTTGTGTCTTTCCTTGTCAGTTCCTGTGTCCAGGCCATTTGTGAATTTGGTGGCATCCTCTGTGCTGGAGCTGACTGAGCACTTTACACTGAACTGCACTCATGAAAGGGGCACAAAGCCTATTTATGGCTGGCTGAAGGGTGGGAAGTCTCTGACCAATGACTCGCGTTTGCTCCTGTCACATGACCAGAAAGTTCTAACTATCTCCAGGGTGCTGATATCAGATGATGATGTCTACGCCTGCACTGTGGAGAACCCTATCAGCAGTATGAAGAGCATACCTGTCAGGCTCACAGTCTACAGTAGGTACAGGGTGCAGGTTCTTTCTCCATAGTACATATTGTTTGAGATGCTTAAAGGAAAATTTAACATTTTTTTTATCTAATCACTGTCTAATCGGTGTCTTTTACCAAGCAGAATAGTTCTGACATATTTATCTGTACTGAACAAATGGAAGAAAAATATTGACTCAAAGCTCACCTTTAACCCTCATCCTACCATGCTATTTTACACCTTAATCTTACCATGTGGGGTCCGTTTGGACCCCAATACTTTTCTTTAAAATTAAAGCTTATAAAGACAAAATCACCAGATAAGTTTTGTTCAGAACATCTTGTATTAATAACAGCAATACACTAAAGGGCCCAAGGCATAAAGAACACACTTAACCTTCATCCTACCAGCCAATTTTACATACACAAACTACCAGGTGGGGTCCGTATGGACCCCAGGAGGGAATAGCTTGAAATCAATGCAGTAAGAACCAATTCAATGCAGCAAACAGACATAACTTTATTGAAGAACAAAATCCACTATGGCTGAATATCAGTGATGTATTATAAATGCAATAACATTGCAATAATATTGCAATAACTAGCATACATGTAGCAAATTATAGCGCCACAAAAAAAAATTGGCATTATATACATGATGTTTGCAGCTCATGCAGCTGTAAAACATTCTGGATTACAACTTAGGTCTTTTCTTACAGAATTTAAAACAAAAAAGTAATTGTAAAATAATTTAGGGCTTTTGTTTTGCAGCCTGTGCTTATTGCAGCAGTGGGGTCCACACGGACCCCAAGAAGGAATGCCTTGGTAGTTTCATTACGGAACATAAAAGAAATAAAAGAAGTTAACTTTCAGTGTACTATTCAATTATAAAATGAAAGACAGATAAACTTTACTCTGGTGTCCGGTTGGACCCCAGTAACAAATTAATTATACCTTCACAATGCAAAAAGCTGATCTTCCGGTGCTTTAGTGTTTTAATTAAGACATAAATTCCGACAAATTCATAAAACGGTGAGGCAGTATGTCACATATTTTTAAAATGGCAAACAAACATAGGTGTGGGGTCCAGATGGACCCCACTTGGTAGGATGAAGGTTAATGGAAGCCAAAGTGGAGCGTTTTATCTCGATTAAACTTACTGTTCTGTGAAAGAGTGTAGTTCTGAACAACATTCGGAGTTATTCAGGCATTTCTAGATGCACTTCTATTTGTATTTTGACGCAATAATAGTTGTTTTAGCTGTTTGCTAGTGTTGTTCTTGTTTAAATTATCTGTGTGACCCGGTGGAGTTTTTCAGAGCAAAGTTGCTTAACTTAGGCCTTAAAATCTGCATGATGTTTATGATGATGATGATGATCATCATCATCATCATCATTTCAATTAAGTAATTCATCATAAGTGTGAAGTATAGAAATGCACAAGCACAAACTATTTCCCCTAGTGCTAGTGAATTGGCTTCAGTTTGCATATCTATTGGTCTCTGATTATAAGTGACCACAACAATCCCTTCTGAAAGAGTAGCTGGACCCCTGAAAACAAAAATTATAGAAATTTAGAGCTTAATATCATGCAAATACTTTTGAATGAGTGGCGCAAGAGAAAAGCGTTCAGTTTATCGTCCAGAGATTGAGTTTGAATCCTAAAAATGCCAAGTCAGGCTCAAGTCCAAAAGAGTAAACTTAGCCATGATTGATGGATTACTGCAACATGTCCCTTACATGGATGGATTCCCAGAGTAAGATGTAGAGTAGAGTAGGCTTCATAAGTCAGGGAGTGGTTATAAAAATAGCTACAAGCCTGAAAATGTCCATTTCTACTGTTAGGACAATAATAAAAAAAAAAAAAAAAGTGGACACTAACTGGAACTGTTACAAACTCGCCTGGAAGAGGACCCAAGGTTATTTTGCCTCCACGTACAGTGAGGATGATGGTAAGAGAAGCACAAAAAAAATCTCCAAGGATCACTGTTGGTGAATTACAAGAAAAAGTAAAATCTTGGGGTTTCCAAGTCTCCAAAACCACCATCAGACTCCACCTCCATGCCAACATATTATTTGGAAGATATGCCAGGGGAAAAAAAAGCCTTTTCTGTCAGTTAACCACCTGGAGTTTGTGAAACGCTACTACAACTTTGACTGGAACCGTGTCCTATGGTCTGATGAAACAAAAATGGAGCTTTTTGGCAATAAACACTGAAGGTGGGTTTGGTGTAAAAAGAAGGATGGCTATAATGAAAAGAACCCGATCCCAACTGTAAAATATGGTGCAAGTTCTGTGATGTTTTGGGACTGTTTTTCCTCCAAAGACCTGGAAACCTTATTCGGGTCCATGGCATCATGGACTCCATGAAATACCAGGACATTTTAAATCAAAATCTGGCTCCTCTGCCAGGAAACTAAAACTGGGTCGTCGTGAGATCTTCCAGCAGGACAATGATCCGAAGCATCTCAGTCCCCTGACCTGAACCCCAGTGAAAACCTGTGGGCTGAGCTGAAGAGGAGAGAGCACAAGAGAGAGCCGAGGACCCTGGATGATCTGGAGAGATTGTGTAAAGAGGAACAGTCTCAGATGCTCTGGTCTGTATCTCCAACCTTATAAAATGTTATAGGAGAGACTCAGTGCTGTTTTACTATTGACATACTGTAGGTTGTACAAAGTATTAAATGCAGGAGTGTCAATAATATAGGCACATGTGTTTTTGTTGAAAATAATTATTTCTTGATGAGGGATTTATTTTTCCCTGAATAAATTTATTTGATTTAAAGGTTGGATTTTCTCATTTGTTCAGTGTGAGATGAGGCAATTTCACCAAAAGGTGGATTTTTTCGAACCCTTTTTACTAATCTTTAAAAGGGGTGCTAACAGTTGTGGAGGACAATGTAACTTTTGCCTCTCGTTCTACCACTCCTCCTCCTCATACGCTACTACACTGTTAAGATACAGCAATAACCCAGTGGGGTTCTACGTTTTCTCTGCACCCGCTGACCTTTAAACCCCCCAAGCACCACTATTCTCTCCAGCTCGAACAAAACCTGTAAACAAATCCAGGCCGTCATCTCAGTTTGAGCTCTCAGCCTCGTCTACACTCTTATTTCTTTGGAATGAAAGTTAAAGAGTTCAAACTTTGTTTCATTTGAGAGGTAAAATCACTTTATAGTCGTGCTGCATGCAGTATGTAGAGAGAGACGGATGATCAGTGGAACATGTTTTTCGGCACGAAGGAACAGCACCATGACAACACTTGCCTTCCTGGTGTTTTCTTTTTTTTTTTCTTCTGCAGGACGAAGTTCTCTCTATATTATCCTTTCCACTGGTGGAATTTTCTTGCTCATAACCCTGGTGACGGTTTGTGCCTGCTGGAAGCCCTCCAAAAAGTAATCTCACCTTCTGAGTAAAATTATACTGTTCTTATTATATTATACAGTTATTATTATATTATTCTGAGTATATTAAACAATACTCTAGTTATAATGAGGCTGGTGTTTTTGAGTGTTGTGTACACAAGAACAACTTTCAGACGGTTTATGGATAAGACTTTACTAAAAGGTCCACAAACGCAATCAATATTAAACTAAATTGCAAGCTATAATGTACGTTGGGGCAATTTGAGAAATTTAATATATTTTTCTCCTTACCCCTCTAATTATAAATCAAATCATAACACAGGATATTTAAAGCTAGACTGCCTTTCAGATTTTTCAAGTGTAGGTCATAAAAATAATTTTCCCTGACACGAAGTTATTTTTGTTCAGTGGACTGAAAGCTACTGAATTCAAATCACAGACTTCCAATTTTATTCATTTTTTTTAAATAGAACAATTAATGAATTGAGAGCCATGTGGTCCAAAATTCTCTGCTATTTTTTCTTGCTTCACCATGACCCAATGCAAGATGCTACGTCATGCATGACGTGGTGGGCTTTCCCCGTTCACGCAAGGCATTGTGGGATACAAATTTGAAACAGGAGAGAAAAATGGAGGACGTGAGTGTGTGAATGAAATGTGAAAGAGCGACTACAGTAACGGAAAGCGAGAAGAAAAGACGTTATGTTATATACGAAGGAAAGGAAACGCAGGACCAAACTAATAAATATCGGCGCTCAGCGAGCACCTCGGTGTGATCAGCTGTTCGTTTAGCAACAGAATGATGGAACTGTCAGTGCACGCTCAAAGGTAAACCTGTAGACGGCAGTAATGCAGCACTGTGGATGCTAGCAGCTGTAAAACCCAAAAAAAGAAGAAGAAGAAGAAGAAGCTAAACCTGCACATGGACACACACACGGACTTCCTCTGTCTGCTTGACTGCGCCAAGCGAGTGATTTCATGCACATTATTTGCTTTAATCCCCTCAAATTAAATAACTTCCCTGCCACAGAATGGCCTGATATTTTGTGAGATATGACAGAAATAAATATATATCGCAATGACCACATTTCAGAGGGAACTCAATTTCACCGATATGAAATCAAAAGTCCGTCTAGCTTTAACAATTATTCACCGAAGGCGAGGTGAATATCAGTGAATACTAACCGAGACAAAGTCGAGGCCTGAGGAGGATAATTTTTTTGATTATAAATACACAGGTATTTATACTAAATACCGTCACTGAGCCTTGTATGGACCTTTTTGTAAAGTGCTGCTAACAAACCTGTTGAAATGCTGAAAAGTTCTTGGTTTTATTTCAACACTGCCGCAGATATGTGATCAGTTTGCTGATTTGTTATTAACAAAGCTCATTTGTTGATCTGATTTTGTAGAAAAAGGCAACAGCCTGTGATGCACAGCAGGCAAAATGTAGAGCAGAACAATGGCAATCATGAAGGTAACATCTCAAGATTTCAATCTTTTCAAACAATTCTATTTCATGGGGAACTGGATTCTAAATATCATGCATCCTTTGATGGTGGTGTAAAATATTTAATTTCAGGAACAATGCATTTATTTGAATATTCATTTATTTTTAAGAATTATCTCTTTATAATATTAGTGTTTATTGGGCTATACATCTATATAGAACCTTCATGACAGTTGACATAAACTTACATTTATAAAGGCTAATTGTGACAGGTTTGAGCTGTAATAAATATTGCTTTTTAATCAAAATTGCTGTCATGACATTGATGTGTATAAATATCACACAAATAAAATTATAGTGTCTTGCAAAAGTATTCATCCCCCTTGGTGTTTGTCCTGTTTTGTCGCATTACAAGCTGGAATTAAAATGGATTATTGGAGGGTTAGCACCATTTGATTTACACAACATGCCTACAACTTTAAAGGTGCAAGTTGTTGTTTTATTGTGACACAAACAATAATTAAGATGAAAAAAACAGAAATCTGGAGTGTGCATAAGTATTCACCCCCCAAAGTCAATACTTTGTCGAGCCACCTTTTGCTGTAATTACAGCTGCAAGTCTCTTGGGGTATGTCTCTATTAGCTTAGCACATCTAGCCACTGGGATTTTTGCCCATTCCTCAAGGCAAAACTGCTCCAGCTCCTTCAAGTTAGATGGGTTGCGTTGGTGTACAGCAATCTTCAAGTTATGCCACAGATTCTCAATTGGATTGAGGTCTGGGCTTTGATTCAGCCATTCCAAGGCATTTAAATGTTTCCTTTTAAACGACTCTAGTGTAGCTTTAGCAGTATGTTTAGGGTCATTGTCCTGCTGGAATGTGAACCTTCGTCCCAGTCTCAAACCTCTGGCCGACTCAAACAGGTTTTCCTCCAGAATTGCCCTGTATTTAATGCCATCCATCTTCCCTTCAGTCCTGACCAGCTTTCCTGTCCCTGAAGATGAAAAATATCCCCACAGCATGATGCTGCCACCACCATGCTTCACTGTAGGAATGGTGTTCTCAGGGTGTTGGGTTTGCACCACACATGGTGTTTCCCATGATGGCCAAAAAGATCAATTTTAGTCTCATTTGACCAGAGAATCTTCTTCCATGTGTTTGGGGAGTCTGCCACATGCTATTGGGCAACCTCCAAACATGTCTTCTTAAGCAATGACTTTTTTCTGGCCACTCTTCCATAAAGCCCCGCTCTGTGGATTGTACAGCTTAAAGTGGTCTTATGGACAGATACTCACATCTCCGCTGTGGATTTTTGCAGTTCCTTTAGTGTTATCTTTGGTGTCTTTGTTGCATCTCTGATTAACGCCCTCCTTGTCCAGTCTGTGAGTTTTGGTGGGTGGCCTTCGCTTGTCAGGTCTGTAGTGGTGCCATTTTCTTTCCATTTTGCTATAATGGGTTTAATGGTGCTCCCTGGGATATCCAAAGTTTGGGATATTTTTTATGACCCAACCCTGATCTATACTTCTCCACAACTTTGTCTCTGACCTGTTTGGAGGCTCCTTGGTTTTCATGTTGCTTTGCTTAGTCGTGTTGCAGAGTCACGGTCCTTCCAGAACAGGTTGATTTATACAGACATCATGTGACAGATCATGTGACACTTTGATTGCACACAGGTGGATCTTAATCAACTAATTATGTGACTTATGAAGTGAATTGGTTGGACCAGCTCTTATTTAGGGGTTTCATACGAAAGGGAGTGAATACCTATGCACACTCTAGATTTCTGTTTTTTCATCTTAATTATTGTTTATGTCATAATAAAACAACAATTTGCAGCTTTAAAGTGGTCAGGATGTTGTGTAAATCAAATGGTGCCAACCCTCCAAAAATCCATTTTAATTCCATCTTGTAATGCAACAGAGCAGGACAAACACCAAGGGGGATGAATACTTTTGCAAGACACTGTAATTGTACTCAAGGATCATTCATTGCCCTGTCATAAATATGAATTAAATCATAATTATACAACAAATTCATTGGTCGAGCAGCATTCCTAGAGATTATGTTTGTTATGACCACACTGGGATGTGTCACTGTTTGTATCACAGATCCACTCTTTTGTGTTCGCAAAATAAAATTCCACTTCCTGGTTTGAAACAGCTACTTCAGTCATGTTAGTGATGTCATCAGAGGACATGGCAAATTATACTTTTCAGGAATATATATTTTGACTTTTAAAAACCAAAAGCTCATCAGATGAAGATGAAAAGGAAGCAGTAGGCAGTTAGCTGACATGCTATAAACCGAGTGCTGCTTCTTCAGGATCTGTTTTGGCTCGCAGAGCAAAAATAAACAGAACATTTGGTCATGTTGTGTCTGAAATGTGACTTGCCTGATGTTGATTTCTTGTTTACAGAACTGTTGTATAAAAGCAGTATCACGCTGTATCACAGCCGTGTCGATAGTCAATATATCTGCACTCTTGCTTGTGCAATATTGCTGAAATGTCATTTAATTAAGGAGCTTCGAACCATGATTTACAGTAAAACTGTCACTGATACTTTCACTATACAGTATGTCAGGCTTACATGTTATTATACATGCAGGAAACACTTCAGAGTGTGTTTTGGAAGGGTTCACCTTTGCTAATTTTCCAAGTTGATCTCACTGATAAAACTACACCCAGAAGTAGAAAGTAACAGAGCAGCCTTGGGCCCAAAGGGTCCAAACGGTCGCCGGTTCGATTCCCAGGACCAGCAGGAAAAACGTGAGGGGAGTTGAGTGAATGAACAGCTGTATCCCTCTGTATCATGGCTGAAGTGCCGTTGAGCAAGGCACCTAACCCCCAACCGCTCCCTGGGTGCTGTAGCATAGCTGCCCACTTCTCTGGGTATGTGTGTGCGCTCATTGCCCACTTGTGTGTTAACTTGTGATGGGTTAAATGCAGAGGAGGAATTTCACAGTGTTTGAGTGTACATGTGACAAATAAAGGCTTCTTCTTCTTCTTCATTTCAAAACAAATAAAACTCTCCAAATACTCACTGCATTTCTCTGTTTTCATAAATGTGTAGTCATAGGCCAAGATTCACGATGCAGGGCAAATTAATGTGAGGCCGCAATCAAAAAAAAAAAGTGCCAACGGGAGTGGCCAATTTTGCAGGTTATCTCCTAACAATGCACAAATTAATTAATATAAATGCAGTCAATTCATTTTCACGAGACCGTCAATGACGGCATAGCCCACTCTGGCCCCGTCGAGTTCAGAAGGAACGATCTAAAGTGGGCTACCTTGCACAATAAATGTTGCAAGCTAATTCCACTGTATACAAGCTATATATAGACACAATATACACCCGAGGAATACCATCCTATTTGCCAGAAAGAATCCAAAACGGCGAGGAATTGATCAAGAAGAACCGATATTTTGTTGAGCTGCTCATTAAGGCTTAATTAGTCCACAACTTCATTCATAAATGTAATTCAGTAAATCTGGATAGAAGGTATATGCACCCGACCTTCATGCCAGGGAGAAGAAGCGATTTGTTTGGAAACTGCTCGTTAGGGCTTAATTCCGGCATATCTTCATTATTAATTGCAATTATGGAAATTTGGGTAGAAGCTATCTACAGTGGTGCTTGAAAGTTTGTGAACCCTTTAGAATTTTCTATATTTCTGCATAAATATGACCTAAAACATCATCAGATTTTCACACAAGTCCTAAAAGTAGATAAAGAGAACCCAGTTAAACAAATGAGACAAAAATATTATACTTGGTCATTTATTTATTGAGGAAAATGATCCAATATTACATATCTGTGAGTGGCAAAAGTATGTGAAACTCTAGGATTAGCAGTTAATTTCGTCTCCTTTCATTTCATTATCTTACCGCTTTATCCTGTTCTACAGGGTCGCAGGCAAGCTGGATCCTATCCCAGCTGACTACGGGCGAAAGGCGGGGTACACCCTGGACAAGTCGCCAGGTCATCGCAGGGCTGCAGTTAATTTGAAGGTGAAATTAGAGTCAGGTGTTTTCAATCAATGAGATGACAATCAGGTGTGGGTGGGCACCCTGTTTTATTTAAAGAACAGGGATCTATCAAAGTCTGATCTTCACAACACATGTGAAGGTCTCTCTCACACTAGCGAATGTTAATGTTCATGAGTCCACCATCAGGAGAACACTAAACAACAACGGTGTGCATGGCAGCGTTGCAAGGAGAAAGCCACTGCTCTCCAAAAAGAACATTGCTGCTCGTCTGCAGTTTGCTAAAGATCACGTGGACAAGCCAGAACTTTTTGGTTTAAATGAGAAGCATTATGTTGGAGAAAGGAAAACACTGCAGTCCAGCATAAGAACCTTATCCCATCTGTGAAACATGGTGGTGGTAGTATCATGGTTTGGGCCTGTTTTGCTGCATCTGGGCCAGGACGGCTTGCCATCATTGATGGAACAATGAATTCTGAATTATACCAGCGAATTCTAAAGGAAAATGTCAGGACATCTGTCCATGAACTGAATCTCAAGGGAAGGTGGGTCATGCAGCAAGACAATGACCCTAAGCACGCAAGCCGTTCTACCAAAGAACGGTTAAAGAAGAATAAAGTGAATGGCCAAGTCAAAGTCCTGACCTTAATCCAATCGAAATGTTGTGGAAGGACCTGAAGCGAGCAGTTCATGTGAGGAAACCCACCAACATCCCAGAGTTGAAGCTGTTCTGTACAGAGGAATGGGCTAAAATTCCTCCAAGCCGGTGTGCAGGACTGATCAACAGTTACCGGAAATGTTTAGTTGCAGTTATTGCTGCACAAGGGGGTCACACCAGATACTGAAAGCAAAGGTTCACATACTTTTGCCACTCACAGATATGTAATATCGGATCATTTTCCTCAATAAATAAATGACCAAGTATAATATTTTTGTCTCATTTGTTTAACTGGGTTCTCTTTGTCTACTTTAGGACTTGTGTGAAAATCTGATGATGTTTTAGGTCATATTTATGCAGAAATATAGAAAATTCTAAAGGGTTCACAAACTTTCAAGCACCACTGTATATGCACCCCAGGCAGGCCTACCTTCCTGACAAAAAGAATAAAAATCGGTGAGGAATTAAGAGAGAAGAAGCAATTTTTGTGAAATGTGGTTGATGCCAGACGGACAACAGACAACACATGATGGCATAAAGTCATCACCTGTCGGCCGGATGAGCTAATATTCAACACAATCTACCAAGAGCATCACATTTTAGCACAGGGTGGCAAACTACTACAGCGCCTTGGCATTCGATATATTCTGATGACATCTTCTTCTGGCATTCCAAATAAATTACCACAAGTGGAGAAAATCCTCTCCCTTCTACAACACCCTCGCTTTTTTGTGTCTCATCCTTGAGAGCACAGTGGGACTTTGACAAGCATATAATTTGAAGAGAAAATATTTGCCTAATCTGAGCGAACACAAATCTGTTCTCTGCCTGCTCAGTCTGTGCTGTGTGCGCTGACAGACAGCAACATCTCTGCAAAATTAAGACTTTTTTTTCAACATTAAATGATGCCACAGTTAGCAGGAACCTGACTATCGCAAAACTTAATGAATCACATTCCATGATTCATTTAAATACTTTCCTCCATCAAATTTTGCAAACTGAAAGAGAACCTCCAACAAATCCATCTGCAATGAGGTCACATGCAAAAATAATTTTGTCCACTCCTTTCCATCACGAACTTTTCACTCATGCCAAAAGAGGGTTTGCACAAACCGTGAGTAATTCTGGCCCAGTGTGTCTTTTTAGCATCAATGATTCAATCTAAATTCCTCACGGAAACTTTCTGATATGACAGCGAGAATGAGACGTCATACTCGCCACATTAATATTTCTAATACGATGTACACTTCATATTTATCAATGCAGTTTGCATTGCGACAGCTAGCTATGTGAGAGATAACATTTCAGACATTACAGTGGTGCTTGAAAGTTTGTGGACCCTTTAGAATTTTCTATATTTCTACATAAATATGACCTAAAACATCATCAGATTTTCACACAAGTCCTAAAAGTAGATAAAGAGAACCCAGTTAAACAAATGAGACAAAAAAATTTATCCTTGGTCATTTATTTATTGAGGAAAATGATCCAATATTACATATCTGTGAGTGGCAAAAGTATGTGAACCTTTGCTTTCAGTATCTGGTGTGACCCCCTTGTGCAGCAATAACTGCAACTAAACGTTTCTTGTAACTGTTGATCAGTCCTGCACACCGGCTTGGAGGAATTTTAGCCCATTCCTCCGTACAGAACAGCTTCAACTCTGGGATGTTGGTGGGTTTCCTCACATGAACTGCTCACTTCAGGTCCTTCCACAACATTTCGATTGGATTAAGGTCAGGACTTTGACTTGGCCATTCCAAAACATTAACTTTATTCTTCTTTAACCATTCTTTGGTAGAACGACTTGTGTGCTTAGGGTCGTTGTCTTGCTGCATGACCCACCTTCTCTTGAGATTCAGTTCATGGACAGATTTCCTGACATTTTCCTTTAGAATTTGCTGGTATAATTCAGAATTCATTGTTCCATCAACGATGGCAAGCCGTCCTGGCCCAGATGCAGCAAAACAGGCCCAAACCACGATACTACCACCACCATGTTTCACAGATGGGATAAGGTTCTTATGCTGGAACAGTGTTTTCCTTTCTCCAACATAACGCTTCTCATTTAAACCAAAAAGTTCTATTTTGGTCTCATCCATCCACAAAACATTTTTCCAATAGCCTTCTGGCTTGTCCACATGATCTTTAGCAAACTGCAGATGAGCAGCAATTTTCTTTTTGGAGAGCAGTGGCTTTCTCCTTGCAACGCTGCCATGCACACCGTTGTTGTTCAGTGTTCTCCTGATGGCGGACTCATGAACATTAACATTAGCCAATGTGAGAGAGGCCTTCAGTTGCTTAGAAGTTACCCTGGGGTCCTTTGTGACCTCGCCGACTATTACACATCTTGCTCTTGGAGTGATCTTTGTTGGTCGACCACTCCTGGGGAGGGTAACAATGGTCTTGAATTTTGTCTATTTGTACACAATCTGTCTGACTGTGGATTGGTGGAGTCCAAACTCTTTAGAGATGGTTTTGTAACCTTTTCCAGCCTGATGAGCATCAACAACGCTTTTTCTGAGGTCCTCAGAAATCTCCTTTGTTCATACCATGATACACTTCCACAAACATGTGTTGTGAAGATCAGACTTTGATAGATCCCTGTTCTTTAAATAAAACAGGGTGCCCACTCACATCTGATTGTCATCCCATTGATTGAAAACACCTGACTCTAATTTCACCTTCAAATGAACTGCTAATCCTCGAGTTTCACATACATTTGCCACTCACAGATATGTAATATTGGATCATTTTCCTCAATAAATAAATTACCAAGTATAATATTTTGGTCTCATTTGTTTAACTGGGTTCTCTTTATCTACTTTTAGGACTTGTGTGAAAATTTGATGATGTTTTAGGTCATATTTATGCAGAAATATAGAAAATTCTAAAGGGTTCACAAACTTTCAAGCACCACTGTAGGAATAAAGCCGGCTTTGCTAATGTTTTCCAATGTTCTTGTGTTGCTTGTGAAAAGACGTGCTAATTTACCATCAGCAGCTAAAGTCTGTGTGAGCCAGACGTCTTTTTCTTTTGTGAATCTTTCTTGTACTTTTACTTTCATACTGTAGGTAAATTCATGAGTTTAACTTGAAGTGAAGAATTTGCAGGTGTACCAGAGTATTTATGTTCAGATAAATGCTTTTTTTTTTTTGCACTGTACCAACACTGAGATGCAAAGTCAGGTGTCGTGAGTGCGAGTAAGCCTTAGTTTTGTAGACAGAGGACATGACATGGTTGCATGAAGATATGAAGTTTATCTTTGAGTGGTGAACATATTCACGAGTGAGTGAAGTGAACAAGTGAAAATATTTTTCAACACAAGAAGATAAACTTCATGTCTTCGGGCAACCATGTAATGTTCTTTATATGATATGGACACATCCACACACAAAAAAAAAGTCAATCAAAAGAATTTTAATTTTGAACCGGTTCACCACTTTGAGATTGTACATCAAGTCTGTTGGAAAACACTGGGAGTGACATCATCGGAGTGAAATATCAAGAATTATTATCCATACAGGACACTTTTTCCATGGAATAAAAATGTGTTCTATTCCCTTCTAGCAGGTTTCATTCATTTGGTTTGATAGCATGCAATATTGTTATCATATCGCTTATCCTATGTGTATTACGTCACTATACCCAATGGAGAATGAGCGTTGAATATGGTTTACGATATTGCATGGTTGTCAAGACAACATGACATCACACGTCGGAGCTGATGTGAATATCTAATCAGAAAGTTTTCTGCTGTGCATACGCAGAAGCATTTCTTTGCTAGCCAGGAAAGAGAAAGACGTGTTGAACACACAAAAGGCTACCAAAACTTCATTATATATTCTTCACACATATTTACAAGCAGTGGCAAACCATTACTATTATGTCTGGGACTTCAGCTGAGCCAAAACTTAGCCAGACACACCAAAAAATCAACAGGGCAAAGGATTTTGCAAGGGATTAGCAGCAGGCTTTCAAGTCGCTCCGTTGTGTGTAGCTGTCGATCTTGATTTTAAAAGTAACTCAGTAAGTTACACAGGGAAATGAATACTTAAGTCTGAGTGGAAAATACTGCAGCAGTGTAGAAGAAGAGTCTGGAGACAGAAATCTTAGTTTCTCAGTCGTTAGCCTGTGCTACTTGCTCTTGATAGCACTGGCTTGATCGTTTTATTAGCATTCACTAACACGACTGATGAACTCGACACCGGCTGGAAGGTGACTTCACTGTTGTGCTGACTCGTGGTTAAGCTCACGTTGGCCTTCGAGAAGGCTTAGGGTGATAAAATTTTGGTCCCTCCCACAAAAATCAAAATCTGTTTGGTTAATTCATCTGTCACTTCCTACATAAACATACACTGCCATGGCCTTCTGTCCCAGCACTGAAGTCCTAACCAATGAGTGAGGCACCTCTAAGCTCTTCTCAGCCTAGAGACAACAAACAAAAAATCTCATTGGATAACTCTATATTAATGTTTTCAGGATAGTAACCCTTTCATTTCTGAAGGAAATTTGATAAAAATGAAACCAAATTAGGGCGGCACGGTGGTGTAGTGGTTAGCGCTGTCACCTCACAGCAAGAAGGTCCGGGTTCGAGCCCCGTGGCTGGCGAGGGCCTTTCTGTGTGGAGTTTGCATGTTCTCCCCATGTCCGCGTGGGTTTCCTCCGGGTGCTCCGGTTTCCCCCACAGTCCAAAGACATGCAGGTTAGGTTAACTGGTGACTCTAAATTGACCGTAGGTGTGAATGTGAGTGTGAATGGTTGTCTGTGTCTATGTGTCGGCCCTGTGATGACCTGGCGACTTGTCCAGGGTGTACCCCGCCTTTCGCCCGTAGTCAGCTGGGAGAGGCTCCAGCTTGCCTGCGACCCTGTAGAACAGGATAAAGCGGCTACAGATAATGAGATGAGATGAGATGAAACCAAATTAAAATTAGAAGAGAATAATTACAATTAAAATAATGAAAGAAATTAAATATAACATTTTAAATGCTGATATGTTTGGGCCTTCTCCGATATATATATGATAGACCACTCAACACCAGCCAATATTATTTAAATATGTCACTCAGATCCGCAATGTATTTTGCAGGAAAAATGTGAGTTTTTCAACACAAGAAGATAAACTCCATATCTTCAAGCCAATGTTTTTTAAAATTATTATCGCAACACATTCACAAACAAAAAGAACCCAAATTTATCAAAACAATTTATCGATTTCCTCATGAGTGGCATATTGAAAAATATGTCATGGTTTTGGTTCTCCATGTCCCAGATGTAGCTTGTATGCAGATGCACAGCTTGTGAACAGGCAAGGCAGGCAACTGCTTGGGGCCAGGGGCCCCCCGAGAGTCAGGGCCCGAAGGCTTATTTATTTTGTTTTTTATTGTTTTTATTGTTCTTTACCATTATATTTTCACATTTGGAATTTAAAAAACTTTGGTTTAATACATTTTTCGTTGGTGTCAGATTATTTATAACATATTGGTGATGAACACTGGTCAGAAGGGCCCCCTGGAAATTTTTGCTTGGGGCCACAACAGACTCTAGAATCGCCTCTGCTCATATGAAAAATACGAGTGGCGTATTTCCCAGTAAAACAGTCATGTCCATATATTGTAATATATCAATGTTGCTTCATTCAGGTCAGATTTTACGTCATCCTGACATTAATACTGTTACCAAATAAGCATTAACAATACATATCCATTCTTTCTAGTTGCAGTTGATATTGTGCCGGGAAGGAGCTACCATAATCGTAAAGGCCCAGGTGGTTTATATGTTCTGAAGGAAACCGTAAGTAAAAATACCTTCCAGAATCGTCAGAAAAGAATTGCTTTACATTTAATATTTAAGGATAGCTGCACCATTCCCAGAAGGTTGGTTGATTGTATTCAAATAGTTTCTTCTATAACGACAGGACTTTGCTGAAGAACAAGACGAGGAGCCGTGTAACTACATCCACCCTTTGGATCCGCACAGTCCTCCTTGCTATCCCAGCACATTCTCCTCTCCAGATGCATATACCTACTCAGGAAGAAGATACCCTCGCACTCCTGTCCCCTCTCCTCCCACAACCCCAACCACCACCATGGCTACGGTGTCTTCACCACACCTGCAAAGCTTAACACGAAAGCCCCACCCTTCGGCTGCAAGCCCCACCCCCTCACACACAGAGGAACAGTCAACCGGACACGAGACGAGCATTCACAGCCACATTTAACCATCGGTGCACAGAGAGAGAGAGGATGCGTCTGAATGTGCATGTTAATGTGTAGCGGTCTGGGAAAACCATTCACACTGTGACATTTTCTAGGATAAGAATAAAGACAGACTTTTCTTTTGAAAACTACAGACTTTTCTGGACTGAAATATGTTTCTCTTTTGCATGTACCTCTACCAAAAGTAAAGCTTCGGCATTTTAAATCCGCCCATCCCCAAAAGTGAAAACAGAGAAAATTGTATCTAATGATTCTATTCTGGGCGGCACGGTGGTGTAGTGGTTAGCGCTGTCACCTCACAGCAAGAAGGTCCGGGTTCGAGCCCCGTGGCTGGCGAGGGCCTTTCTGTGCGGAGTTTGCATGTTCTCCCCGTGTCCGCGTGGGTTTCCTCCGGGTGCTCCGGTTTCCCCCACAGTCCAAAGACATGCAGGTTAGGTTAACTGGTGACTCTAAATTGACCGTAGGTGTGAATGTGAGTGTGAATGGTTGTCTGTGTCTATGTGTCAGCCCTGTGATGACCTGGTGACTTGTCCAGGGTGTACCCCGCCTTTCGCCCGTAGTCAGCTGGGATAGGCTCCAGCTTGCCTGCGACCCTGTAGAACAGGATAAAGCGGCCAGAGATAATGAGATGAGATGAGATTCTATTCTGACTCCACTGCAGACATTCTGACAGTTGGAATTAATTTAATGTTGTCATCCCTTTAAAAGCTGCTTTTTTTGCATGAAGGAGAATGGAAGATTCAGCATATTTAATTTCAAAAACACTACTGAAAAACTCTGTCTTCTTTACTTCTACTCAAGATAAATCTGGCAACCTTGGCGGCATGAACTACACTATATAAACATGTGATCATCACACCCATATGCATTTGTTGAACATCCCATTCCAGATTTAGTCCCTGCTTTGCTGTTATAATGCCCTCCACTCTTCTGGGAAGGCTTTCCACTATATTTAGGAGCGAGGCTATAGGGATTTGTGTTCATTCAGCCACCAGAGCGTTCATGGAGTCAGACGCTGATGTAGGGTGAGGTCGCTGGGGTGCAATCAGCGTTCCACTTCATCCTAAAGGTGTTCAGTGGGGTTGATGTCAGGGCTCTATGCAAGTCACTCAAGTTCTTCCACTCCAATCTTGGCAAACCATGACTTCATGGGCCTCTCTTTGTGCACAGGGGCATTGTCATGCTGGAACAGGTTTGGGCCTTTTAGTTCCAGTGAAGTGAAATTTTATGCTCCAGCTTACAGACATTCTGTACAATTCTTTACTTCCAATTTAGTGGAAGCATTTTGGAGAAGATCCACATGTGGGTGTGATGTCAGACGTCTACATACTTTTGGCCATATACCGTAGTGGAGAAGCAAATGGTTTTGATCATTTTCATGCCACACCCAAAAAATGCAAATGTGTAACATGTCTTTGACATAGGGTAACTTTTGCGTCGTAAATATTTACATAACTTTTCGCCAACTTTGAATACAGCCGTGTTAGGATAATTTACTTAACGAGGAAGGTTAGGAAGACTGACTGTTTTTACAGCTGTGTTGGTAAAATTGATTTCTTAACCCAATGTGATGTAAATATGTAAAGCTGACACAAAATGCAGTTTTGTCTTTTTATCTGAATTCAGACAGAGGTTTTCCCAGACCACCACACAGACAGTGTCTTGCAAAAGACACTTCATCCCCCTTGGTGTTTGTCCTGTTTTGTTGCATTACAAGCTGGAATTAAAATGGATTTTTGCAGGGTTAGCACCACTTGATTTACACAACATGCCGACCACTTTAAAGGTGCAAATTGTTGCTTTATTGTGACACAAACAATAATTAAGATGAAAAAAAAACAGAAATCTAGAGTGTGCATAGGTATTTACTCCCAAAAGTCAAAACTTTAGAGAGCCACCTTTTGCTGCAATTACAGCTGCAAGTCTCTTGGGGTATGTCTCTATTAGCTTAGCACATCTAGCCACTGGGATTTTCACCCATTCCTCAAGGCAAAACTGCTCCAACTCCTTCAAGTTAGATGGTTTGCGTTGGTGTACAGCAATCTTCAAGTTATGCCACAGATTCTCAATTGGATTGAGGT
This sequence comes from Neoarius graeffei, assembly GCF_027579695.1. NCBI lineage: Eukaryota > Metazoa > Chordata > Actinopteri > Siluriformes > Ariidae > Neoarius > Neoarius graeffei. The sequence goes on from NC_083585.1 coordinate 21,905,581, forward strand.
CTGGGCTTTGACTAGGCCATTCCAAGGCATTAAAATGTTTCTCTTTAAACCACTCCAGTGTAGCTTTAGCAGTATGTTTAGGGACATTGTCCTGCTGGAACGTGAACCTTTGTCCCAGTCTCAAACCTCTGGCTGACTCAAACAGGTTTTCCTCCAGAATTGCCCTGTATTTAGTGCCATCCATCTTTCCTTCAGTCCTGACCAGCTTTCCTGTCCCTGAAGATGAAAAATATCCCCACTGCATGATGCTGCCACCACCATGCTTCACTGTGGGAATGGTGTTCTCAGGGTGTTGGGTTTGCATCACACATGGTGTTTCCTATAATGGCCAAAAAGATCAATTTTAGTCTCATCTGACCAGAGAATCATCTTCCATGCGTTTGGGGAGTCTGCTACATGTGGTTGGGCAAACTCCAAACATGTTTTCTTGAAGCAATGATTTTTTTTTTTTCTGGCCACTCTTCCATAAAGCCCCACTCTGTGGAGTGTACGGCTTAAAATGGCCCAATGGAGAGATACTCCCATGTCCGCTGTGGATCTTTGCAGCTCCTTCAGTGTTATCTTTGGTGTCTTTGTTGTATCTCTGATTAATGCCTTCCTTGCCCGGTCTGTGAGTTTTGGTGGGCGGCCTTCTCTTGTCAGGTTTGTAGTGGTGCCATATTCTTTCCATTTTGCTATAATGGGTTTAATGGTGCTCCCTGGGATATTCAAAGTTTGGGATATTTTTTATAACCCAACCCTGATCTATACTTCTCCACAACTTTGTCTCTGACCTGTTTGGAGGCTCCTTGGTTTTCATATTGCTTGCTTAGTTGTGTTGCAGAGTCAGGGTCCTTCCAGAACAGGTTGATTTATACAGACATCATGTGACAGATCATGTGACACTTTGATTGCACACAGGTGGATCTTAATCAACTAATTATGTGACTTATGAAGTGAATTGGTTGGACCAGCTCTTATTTAGGGGTTTCATACGAAAGGGAGTGAATACCTATGCACACTCTAGATTTCTGTTTTTTCATTTTAATTATTGTTTGTGTCACAATAAAACAACAATTTGCCCCCTATATAGTTGTAGGCTTGTTGTGTAAATCAAATGGTGCTAATCCTCCAAAAATCCATTTTAATTCCAGCTTGTAATGCAACAAAACAGGACAAACACCAAGGGGGATGAATACTTTTCAAGACACTGTATATCGTTGGTAATAAACTGAAATAAAATGTGTCACTGAAGTCAAACATGTCATACTATATTTGGAATTACCAGAAGGTAATGGAAATACCAGATAAATATGGAGGTCATGTTGTGAAGTGTCTTTGTCAAGTTCATTTACTGCTATGTTCCTACCTTTTTAAGAGCGTGTTAAACGGAGCACATTCACTTTTAAATTCTTTAAAGCAATATCAGACACCTAACATAGCAATAAAGAGTGAATAATTGAATGGACAGACATTAAATAAACAAAACATGACATTTCTATGATGTTTTATAATGTGTCTGCTCAATATAAGTGATGACCGTCCTTTAATGAGCAACAAAACTCATTTGGCTTTCACTGATGTTTCTTTTCCACTTTTTGAAAACAACCTCTGACTAAAATCTGCCTTATATAATGACTGCAAACTTGGTAAAGGCAAGTAATATTGTCCGGTGAGTCATCTTGTGTCTGGATGTTTTCACGTTTGACAGTGCCTGCCCTCAGTGATTCCACATGACAGCATGTTCTTGAAGTGTGGTATATTTACACGCAAGCAATGACTCAGCATGTGCCAGTATAGCTGAAAACAATCGGCAGCCATATTCTCACTTATTATCATGCTGTGTGTCATTTGGCATCCAATATTGGGCCTGGTCATCGAGCCTCATTTATCAATTATTTGTGAAAGTTGTATAAATGGACAAATTTCACAGGACAAACAATACATTTCTGCCAGATTTACAGAATTTTCAGCAATGCTGAGTTTCTTCATACATAAATAAATACCAATCATCAAAAAATAACATGCAAAGAATGTTCACAGAACAGTTCATTTACATTTGTCATGAGTACAATATTCCATAAAAGCACACAGAGAGGTAAAAATGACAAAATGATGACTAAGAGGCATTTCAGTGCCTCCTAAACACAGCATGTGTTAAATCTTCCAATAATGCAGCTCAGCCACTGCAGCTACCACAATCCCGTTAATGTTTCCAAATTTAACAGGGTGCCAGTAGTTTTGTCCTAATCAAAAGGCGAGTTGTATTTATCTTAATTTATGGATTTGTTTCATTTCATAGTCACTTCACAACATTTTCAAAATGTTTGTGTGTAATTTAAATAAATTTGCTTTTAGCGTTCAACTTGTCAATGTAATCCATATCAAAACATGCAGTAACTCATGCTGGTTATGTGATTACACATTGGTCACATTGGTAAGCCTTCTGACATAAATTCACACAAATTCAGGAGCTGTCATAGGATACAAATGTTTTGAAATACCACATTTCTTGTGTAAATGCTCCTGTGAATTTTTTATAAATAAATTTGTTCATATCCATAATGAGGCCTATTGTCCTTAGGCTATAGAAGAACACTCAGTGCTGTTTTATTTGCAAAGGAGGTTATATAAATTATTAAATGCAGGGGCGCCAACTATTAATGAGGGATTTGTTTTTCCCTGAATAAATTTATTTCAATTAAAGGTTGGATTTTTCTCATTTTTTCAGTGTGAGACGAAGCGACTTCACTAAAAGGCGGATTTTTTTCTCACCCTTTTGATGAATCTTTACAAGGGGTGCCAATAATCATAGGGGGCAATGTGAATGGATTTGTCATCACGACATTATGACTAGTATATATACAGCATTGTGCAAAAGTCTTCAGTACTCTAGTTTTGTTTTGCTTTTTTTCATACAAACTTTGTTAGAGATTTCTATTTTATGACTTCTATATTATCGAGTCAGTACAAAAACATTTTAGAGTCCAAATGCTCCTTTTCCAGTACAAAATTAAATGTTACAGGAAAAAGAAGTTTGTATCTGAGCAGCATATTACATAAAAGAGCACTTTTCAGATTAAAAAAGAAAACATAATGAAGGCTGCTGGGTTTTGGTGTGAAATGAAGAAGCGAGTGTGACAGTCAAAGTGTCCAGAAGAACTGCGACTGGTTCTGGAAGATGCTCAGTAAAACCTACAGCTCATTTCCTTAGAAAATTGCACTCACTGGACCTGAGACTTTTTTTTTTTTTAAGCAAAAGGTCGTCTTACACCAAATATTGACTTTGTTTCATTTATTATGGCTCACTGATTATAGTATTTTTTTTTTTTAATGTTGAAACATTTTGTAATTTTTTAAGCCGTTTTTGGTCTACAGCTTTTCTGTACATGCGCCTAAGACTTTTGTACTGTACAGTACTGTGTGTACCGTATCTCTCTCTCTCTCTCTCTTATATATATATACAGCCACTTATCCTGTTCTACAGAGTCGCAGGCAAGCTGGAGCCTATCCCAGCTGACTACGGGCGAAAGGCGGGGTACACCCTGGACAAGTCGCCAGGTCATCACAGGGCTGACACATAGACACAGACAACCATTCACACTCACATTCACACCTACGGTCAATTTAGAGTCACCAGTTAACCTAACCTGCATGTCTTTGGACTGTGGGGGAAACCGGAGCACCCAGAGGAAACCCACGCGGACACGGGGAGAACATGCAAACTCCGCACAGAAAGGCCCTCACCGGCCACGGGGCTCGAACCCGGACCTTCTTGCTGTGAGGCAACAGTGCTAACCACTACACCACCGTGCCACCCCTATATATATATACTAGTGCATCTCAAAAAATTAGAATACCATGAAAAAGTTCCTTTTGTTCATAATTTAATTCAAAAAGGTAAACTTTCATATATTCTATATTCATTACATCTCATCTCATTATCTCTCTAGCCGCTTTATCCTTCTACAGGGTCGCAGGCAAGCTGGAGCCTATCCCAGCTGACTACGGGCGAAAGGCGGGGTACACCCTGGACAAGTCGCCAGGTTATCACAGGGCTGACACATAGACACAGACAACCATTCACACTCACACCTATGGTCAATTTAGAGCCACCAGTTAACCTAACCTGCATGTCTTTGGACTGTGGGGGAAACCGGAGCACCCAGAGGAAACCCACGCGGACACGGGGAGAACATGCAAACTCCGCACAGAAAGGCCCTCGCCGGCCACGGGGCTCGAACCCGGACCTTCTTGCTGTGAGGCGACAGCGCTAACCACTACACCACCGTGCCACCCCTATATATATATATACTAGTGCATCTCAAAAAATTAGAATACCATGAAAAAGTTCCTTTTGTTCATAATTTAATTCAAAAAGGTAAACTTTCATATATTCTATATTCATTACATGTAAAGTGAAATATTTAAAGCCTTTTTTGTTTTAATTTTGATGATTATGGCTTATAGCTCATGAAAATCAGAAATCCAGTATCTCAAATTATTAGAATATTCCCTAAGATCAATCAAAAGGATTTACAATACAGAAATGTCCAACTTCTGAAAAGTATATTCATTTATACACTCAATACTTGGTTGGGGCTCCTTTACCATGAATTACTGTATCAATGCGGTGTGGCATGGAGGTGATCAGTCTGTGGCACTGCTGAGGTGTTATTGAAGCCCAGGTTGCTTTGATAGTGGCCTTCAGCGTATCTGTATTTTTGGGTCGGGCGTTTCTCATCTTCCTCTTGACAATACCCCATAGATTCTCTATGGGGTTCAGGTCAGGCAAGTTGGCTGGCCAATCAAACACAGTAATATCATGGTCAGCAAACCATTTAGTAGTAGTTTTGGCACTGTGGGTAGGTGCTAAGTCCTGCTGGAAAAGGAAATCAGCATCTCCAAAAAGCTCGTCAGCAGATGGAAGCATGAAGTGCTCTAAAATCTCCTGGTAGATGGCTGTGTTGACTCTGGACTTGATAAAATACAGTGGACCAACACCAGTAGATGACATGGCACCCCAAATCATCACAGACTGTGGAAACTTCACACTGGGCTTCAAACACCTTGGATTCTGTGCCTCTCCACTCTTCCTCCAGACTCTAGAACCGTGATTTCCAAATTAAATGCAAAATGTACTTTCATCTGAAAAGAGGACTTTGGACCAGTGAGCAACAGTCCATTTCTTTCTCTTCTTAGCCCAGATAAGACACTTCTGACATTGTCTCTGGCTCAGGAGTAGCTTGATATTAGGAATGCGAAAGTTGTATCCCCTTTCTTGAAGATGTCTGTTCGTGATGGGTCTTGATACACTGACACCAGCCTCAGTCCACTCCTTGTGAAGCTCTCCCAAGTTCTTGAATCAACTTTTCTTGACAATCCTCTCAAGACTGCAGCCATCCCTGTTGCTTGTGCACCTTTTCCAGCCACCCTTTTCAGCAATGACCTTTTGTGGCTTGCCCTCCTTGTGGAGGGCATCAGTGATCATCTTCTGGACAACAGTCAAGTCAGCAGTCTTCCCCATGATTGCGGTTGTGTGTACTGAACTAGACCGAGAGATATACTGTGTTCATACTGTTTTACTCAAACTTGAAATGAAATATTCTAATATTTTGAGATTTTTTTTAATGTTTTTTGTACTGTATGCCATACTGATTAAAATTAAAATAGAAAAATGCTTGAAACATTTTAGTTTATGTGTAATGAGTCTATAATATATAACATTTTCACTTTCTTAAATAACTGATGGAAAATATTGAACTTTTTCACAATATTCTAATTTTTTGAGACGCACTAGTGTGTATATATATACAGGGAGTGCAGAATTATTAGGCAAGTTGTATTTTTGAGGATTAGTTTTATTATTGAAAAACAACTATGTTCCTGATGAACCCAAAAGACTCATAAATATCAAAGCTGAGTATTTTTGGAAGTTGGAGTAGGGCTTTCTTAGTTTTAGCTATCTTAGGAGGATATCTGTGTGTGCAGGTGACTATAACTGTGCATAATTATTAGGCAACTTAACAAAAAACAAACATATACCCATTTCACTCATTTATTTTCACCAGGGAAACCAATATAACAACTCAACATTCACTAATATACATTGCTGGCATTCAAAAAAAAAAAAACAAATCAGTGACTAATATAGCCGCCTTTCTTTACAAGGACACTCAAAAGCCTGCCATCCATGGATTCGGTCAGTGTTTTGATCTGTTTGCGATCAACATTGCGTGCAGCAGCAACCACAGCCTCCCAGACACTGTTCAGAGATGTGTACTGTTTCCCCTCCTTGTAGATCTCACATTTGATGAGGGACCACAGGTTTTCTATGGGGTTCAGATCAGGTGAACAAGGAGGCCACGTCATTAATCTTTCTTCCTTTAGACCCTTTCTGGCCAGCCATGCTGTGGAGTACTTGGATGCATGTGATGGAGCATTGTCCTGCATGAAAATCATGTTTTTCTTGAAGGATGCTGACTTCTTCCTGTACCACTGCTTGAAGAAGGTGTCTTCCAAAAACTGACAATAGGACTGGGAGTTGAGCTTGACGCCATCCTCAACCCGAAAAGGTCCCACAAGCTCATCTTTGATGATACCAGCCCATACCAGTACCCCACCTCCACCTTGCTGGCGTCTGAGTCGGACTGGAGCTCTCTGCCCTTTGCTGATCCAGCCACGAGCCCATCCATCTGGCCCATCAAGACTCACTCTCATTTCATCTGTCCATAAGACCTTAGAAAAATCAGTCTTGTGATACTTCTTGGCCCAGTCTTGACGTTTCATCTTGTGTGTCTTGTTCAGTGGTGGTCATTTTTCAGCCTTTGTTACCTTGGCCGTGTCCCTGAGTATTGCACACCTTGTGCTTTTTGACACTCCAGTGATGTTGCAGCTCTGAAATATGGCAAAACTGGTGGCGAGTGGCATCTTGGCAGCTTCATGCTTGACTTTCCTCAGTTCACGGGCAGTTAGTTTGCGCCTTTTTTTTTCAACGCGCTTCTTGCGACCCTGTTGACTATTTTGAATGAAGCGCTTGATTGTTCGATGGTCACGCTTCAAAAGCTGGGCAATTTTAAGAGTGCTCCATCCCTTTGCAATATATGTCACTATTTTTTACTTTTCTGAGTCCGTCAAATCCCTCTTCTGACCCATTTTGCCAAAGGAAAGGAAGTTGCCTAATAATTTTGCACACCTGATATAGGGTGCTGATGTCATTAGACCACACCCCTTTTCATTACAGAGATGCACATCACCTGGTATGCTTAATTGGTAGGAGGCTTTCAAGCCTATGCAGCTTGGAGTAGGCCAACATGCATAGAGAGGGTAATGTGGTCAACATACTCATTTGCCTAATAATTCTGCACTCCCTGTATATATATATATATATATATATATATATATATATATATATATATATATAGTGGTGCTTGAAAGTTTGTGAACCCTTTAGAATTTTCTATATTTCTGCATAAATATGACCTAAAACATAATCAGATTTTCATACAAGTCCTAAAAGTAGATAAAGAGAACCCAGTTAAACAAATGAGACAAAAATATTATACTTGGTCATTTATTTATTGAGGAAAATGATCCGGCGGCATGGTGGTGTAGTGGTTAGCGCTGTCGCCTCACAGCAAGAAGGTCCTGGGTTCGAGCCCTGGGGCCGGCGAGGGCCTTTCTGTGTGGAGTTTGCATGTTCTCCCCATGTCCGCGTGGGTTTCCTCCGGGTGCTCCGGTTTCCCCCACAGTCCAAAGACATGCAGGTTAGGTTAACTGGTGACTCTAAATTGACCGTAGGTGTGAATGTGAGTGTGAATGGTTGTCTGTGTCTATGTGTCAGCCCTGTGATGACCTGGCGACTTGTCCAGGGTGTACCCCGCCTTTCGCCCGTAGTCAGCTGGGATAGGCTCCAGCTTGCCTGCGACCCTGTAGAAGGATAAAGCGGCTAGAGATAATGAGATGAGATGAGATGGGATGAGGAAAATGATCCAATATTACATATCTGTGAGTGGCAAAAGTATGTGAACCTTTGCTTTCAGTATCTGGTGTGACCCCCTTGTGCAGCAATAACTGCAACTAAACGTTTCCAGTAACTGTTGATCAGTCCTGCACACCGGCTTGGAGGAATTTTAGCCCATTCCTCCGTACAGAACAGCTTCAACTCTGGGATGTTGGTGGGTTTCCTCACATGAACTGCTCGCTTCAGGTCCTTCCACAACATTTCGATTGGATTAAGGTCAGGACTTTGACTTGGCCATTCCAAAACATTAAATTTATTCTTCTTTAACCATTCTTTGGTAGAACGACTTGTGTGCTTAGGGTCGTTGTCTTGCTGCATGACCCACCTTCTCTTGAGATTCAGTTCATGGACAGATGTCCTAACATTTTCCTTTAGAATTCACTGGTATAATTCAGAATTCATTGTTCCATCAATGATGGCAAGCTGTCCTGGCCCAGATGCAGCAAAACAGGTCCAAACCATGATACTACCACCACCATGTTTCACAGATGGGATAAGGTTCTTATGCTGGAACAGTGTTTTCCTTTCTCCAAACAAAACACTTCTCATTTAAACCAAAAAGTTCTATTTTGGTCTCATCCGTCCACAAAACATTTTTTCCAATAGCCTTCTGGCTTGTCCACGTGATCTTTAGCAAACTGCAGACGAGCATAAATGTTGTTTTTGGAGAGCAGTGGCTTTCTCCTTGCAACCCTGCCATGCACACCATTGTTGTTCGGTGTTCTCCTGATGGTGGACTCATGAACATTAACATTAGCCAATGTGAGAGAGGCCTTCAGTTGCTTAGAAGTTACCCTGGGGTCCTTTGTGACCTCACCGACTATTACACGTCTTGCTCTTGGAGTGATCTTTGTTGGTCAACCACTCCTGGGGAGGGTAACAATGGTCTTGAATTTCCTCCATTTGTACACAATCTGTCGGACTGTGGATTGGTGGAGTCCAAACTCTTTAGAGATGGTTTTGTAATCTTTTCCAGCCTGATGAGCATCACCAACGCTTTTCCTGAGGTCCTCAGAAATCTCCTTTGTTCATGCTGTGATACACTTCCACAAACATGTGTTGTGAAGATCAGACTTTGATAGATCCCTGTTCTTTAAATAAAACGGGGTGTCCACTCACACCTGATTGTCATCCCATTGATTGAAAACACCTGACTCTAATTTCACCTTCAAATCAACTGCTAATCCTAGAGGTTCATATAATTTTGCCACTTACAGATATGTAATATTGGATAATTTTCCTCAATAAATAAATGACCAAGTATAATATTTTTGTCTCATTTGTTTAACTGGGTTCCCTTTATCTACTTTTAGGACTTGTGTGAAAATCTGATGATGTTTTAGGTCATATTTATGCAGAAATATAGAAAATTCTAAAGGGTTCACAAACTTTCAAGCACCACTGTATATATGAGGGTAAGTCAAAAAGTTCTAAGACAAATTGAAAAAAGTCTTTATTTATGAAAATAACTTAGCTATTTCTCTACATATCCTCCAATTAAGTGTAAACACTTCTGCAAACGATGTTTCCATCGGAGAATTCCTTCTTTCTATTCCTTTTTTTATTCTTTTGAATTCCTTTTGAAATTATAGCATCTGTCTTAGAACTTTTTGACTTACCATATATATATGAGAGAGAGAGATATAGAGAGAGAGGTACAGTGTTAGTTTAAGCAGCACGGTGGTGTAGTGGTTAGCACTGTCACCTCACAGCAAGAAGGTTCTAGGTTCAGGCCCAGTGGCCGACGGAGGCCTTTCTGTGTGGAGTTTGCATGTTCTCCCTGTGTCCGCGTGGGTTTCCTCCGGGTGCTCCGGTTTCCCCCACAGTCCAAAGACATGCAGGTTAGGTTAACTGGTGACTCTAAATTGAGCGTAGGTGTGAATGTGAGTGTGAATGGTTGTCTGTGTCTATGTGTCAGCCCTGTGATGACCTGGCGACTTGTCCAGGGTGTACCCCGCCTTTCGACCGTAGTCAGCTGGGATAGGCTCCAGCTTGCCTGCGACCCTGTAGAACAGGATAAAGCGGCTAGAGATAATGAGATGAGATGAGATGAGATGAGACGTTAGCTTACGAGTATAAATGTTGTAACTCCAAATCCAAAACAATACAAATACAATCTTAGTTTGACCAGTAGATGGAGACAAAGGGTTCTGAATAGGAATTTTATACGCAGTAGTGGACAGATTATTTATTTCAAGCATGGAACACCAGCCTCCCATACAGACGTTTTATCCAAAACAAATTAAATAAAGCATTTATTTATTTATTTATTTATTTATTTTCTTTTACTGAGGTGCATGGATGTTATATTATGAGAATATGTACTTGTGCTTGCAGGGTTGGTATTATCATTCAGCTCAGTCTCTGGTTGGTGTATTATTAACACAACTGGGTGACATTTTTTTAGTCATAACAGAGATTAATTGGAAGACAAGAGGGGGGGTTGCATATACTCTCTGTCACTGCTTTATGGCATTGAAAATTATCTTTCTTTTTAAAAAAACTTTTTGTTTTTGTCTTTTTGTTGTTCTTTTTCCCAACAGACCCATTAAAAAAATAATAGTTTATTCAGGCTCAAGCTTTAACGCACAGATCACAGTGAGCAAGTTCAAGTATTTTCATTGACTATACAGTATATTTCTCATCCTTGTGTCTCACTTTTTCTCTCAAATGATGAAATCATTGCAAAATCAGTGCAAAACAGATCCAGTGTGCTTTATTTTTAGAGTTGGACATCCAGTTCATCCGTGTCATATCAAATTTAAAAGACTGAAAATGCTCCCAGAATTGTATTGTAACACAAGTCACAAGTTTCACAACACCAGGAAGCAACCACAGCATAACTAATGAATTCCACAACACTTTTACAACCAAAATAGCAATCTCACTGGTGTTATACACATGTAAAGTGATACCAGTGACATTTTTTGCTCAAAATGGAAGATTATTTCAAAATGGCTGATACATGAGGAGAAATGCAATCTTGACACAATATCAGATCAATAATTTGAGATATTCATGCAATCTTTAAATTTACAGGGTTTCTATATAAATGTAACACCAGTGACAGGCAGAGGTTATTCCCAAAATAACAGATGAATGTATGAAATACATGGAAAATGGATTCAAGTTTGGAAGCAGCACTTAGCTTTTGACACATGAATGTACTCTGATACATTACAAATGCACTTAAGTGTTCTGGGAACATCCATCCATCCATCCATCCATCCATTATCCATAACCGCTCATCCTGTGCAGGGTTGCAGGCAAGCTGGAGCCTATCCCAGCTGACTATGGGTGAGAGGCGGGGTACACCCTGGACAAGTCTCCAGATCATCACAGGGCTGACACATAGAGACAAATGGCCATTCACACTCACATTCACACCTACGGCCAATTTAGAGCCACCAATTAACCTGACCTGCATGTCTTTGGACTGTGGGGGAAACCTGGAGGAAACCCACGCAGACACGAGGAGAACATGCAAACTCCACACAGAAAGGCCCTCATCAGCCACTGGGCTCGAATCCAGAACCTTCTTGCTGTGAGGCAACAGTGCTAACCACTACACCACTGTGCCACCATTCTGGGAACACTAGTAACAAAATGTTATTTTTTATAATTTTGATATTTTACAATGTGGATTATTTTCTTTTTATCCGTTATTTAAAAAAAGACACTTGCTCCAAACTATTTTGTAATTCTGACTGCTTTTTTTATATAAAATGTGAATCTTCTTGTGGGACAAATGATTATACACACATACACCATTCATTCATTCCCTCCGTCAGTTTTGTTGGAGCAGGTGATGTTTTCACCTTTGTTTGTCTGTTCCCAACATAACTCAAAACGTAGTGAACAGATTTTAATGATATTTTGAAGAAAGGTGGGCCATGGGTCAAGGAACAACTGATTAGATTTTGATCCAAGTTCAAATATGTGGCTTGGCGTGCACTCTACCAAGGTGTGCCCTCTACCAAGTGCCTTTCTAGTTCATTCATTTATTTATTCATTTTCTATGCCGCTTATCCATTACAGGTCGTGGATGAGCTGGAGCCAATCCCAGCTGACATTGGGTGAGAGGCAGGATACACCCTGGACACTCACACCAAGGCCACAAAATATATATATATATTTTTTTCCTTTGCAAATTACAAAACCAAATTCATCCAACTGACATAATTATTTACTTTCACAACACTTTCCCTAAAAAATACCCAAAAACCAATGTCATATTTTATATTTAAAACATATTTATCTCAGAAACCGCTGGGACAAGCTACTCTGTTGAGATCGTGACCCATTTCCTCACCCTAGCTAATAAAGGAGCAGGCAGTGCATTTAGGTGCCAAAAAAATCCTTGGTATTATCATTTTTATGCCAGAAAATAATCTAATTTTAAATGTTTCTTCTTTTCAGATCCAAGCTATGAGCCCTCTCTTTTCATAAAACTGCCACGGACTTCAGGTGGGTCTGACTGGGTCCCACACAGTTTTAATTTTGATTGGTGTCACGACTCAGTCAGTTTTTAGGACAAAAAACTAGAGTTTTTTTTATTTGCGCTAGCAGCGCAGGTGCAAATTGTTACTATCACTCAGGATCTTTCTACTTTATTAATCTTCTTATTCTCATAACATTTTTAGGACGCTATTTCTCCCTCACTTTTCAACCAATCATCACCAAATTTCACAGGAAGAATACCTCTGGGCTGAATTACATTGCTGTGACTTTTGGTGCTGATCTGGATCACCAAATTAGAATGATCCATGAAAAACAGGCTTTTTTTCAATCACTTATAACTCTGTCAATTTTCATGATTTTTTTTCTTCATTTTGTTCAGGGCAGCAGGGCGCAATTTTTCCTCACTAAGCATCATTCTCTATTTATTTATTTTTTTCAGGTCAGCTCGCGCAAATCACTGGGACTTTAGTCACAGTATCTAGCTAGTTAATTTGCGCTAGTAGTGCTGGTGCAAGTTGTTACTCTCACTCAGGATCTTTCTACTTCATGATTATTATTATTATTATTATTATTATTATTATTATTATTATTATCCTCACATGTTTAGGACGCTATTTCTCCCTCTGTTTTCAACCAATCATCACCAAATTTCATATGAAGAATACCTCCGGGCTGAATTACATTGCTATGACTTTTGGTGGTGATCTGGATCACTGTTCCGGAATGATCCATGAAAAACAGGATTTTTTTCCTCACTAAGCGTCATTTTCTATCTCTCACCATTCTGGATCAATAGGGTACGGTAACTAAACATCCCGGTTTGTAACAACTAGTGCAAACTACTGTGACTTTAGTCACAGTCTCTATCGTATTATTATTCTATTCAGGCTGATCTTGTGCCCTTGCAAATATTTCACGCATACACTTAGGAGCTGTTTTAGGCAGTGCCTAAATATCTATATTTAATTTTTTTCGCGGGCCGGTTTCCATCAAATCCTGCATTCTGATTGGTTGGCGAGTGGGTCCGTATCCTATGATACGGACCCCAGTTATGGACCTCTGGCGACTCTCTCGTTCACAACAACAACAAACATAGTAGCAATTTTTGTCAACATTTCTCTTTTTTTTATGATTATCAAAAATCTTAATTTTTGCCAGCATTTCTCAGGAGAACAGCATTAATTTTACAGCATGGATAGCGATAACGACAGTGTTCACAGCAAAAGCGAGTTTTACTACCCTGAGGAAGAAGAAAAAAATAAATATATTATTTACCAGCTTAAGGTCGGTCCGTATGGTGAAATACCATGACCTCGGCCTTGAATACTGACCTCAGCCCAGAGGGTCTCAGTCAGTACTTTCAAGACCTCGGTCACGGTATTTCACGATACGGACCTCCCAGCTGGTAAATAACACATATATATATATATATATATATATATATATATATATATATATATATATATATATATTGACATGGTCTGAGCGGTTATTTAATCAAAAACCACCTCGACTGCACCTTTGTAGAGTGACATGTAGAATGTACTCATTATTACTTATTCAGGTCTACAGAACATTAAGTTACACTTCAGTTCAGCCTAAACTAACACATTCCAGTAAAACAGGGAAAGGATCGATTTTCCCGAAATGCTTAATTTGTGACACATCGCTAAACTCTAATAACAATACTGGCTTTATGCTGATATTTAACATGCAGTTTTTCTGAAACATGTCCCATGAAATAATATTTGCAATGTAAATTATGGTGTGCTTCACTGTCCATGTAAATGAATTCAGTTCTGTTCCATTCAGCTATTTTCCAGATCATTTGCATGACTGCTATATTTACCTTTACCGAGCCATTTATTTTGCATGAAGTAACAATAGTTTTTCTTACTGTACTTTTTGACCATAGCCATCTTTAATTATACTTCACTATGATGGGTCCCAGAAGGCTCAAAGTTGTTATTTATAGGTTAAGAACTCTTCATCAGAGCATAGGTAAGCTTACAGAGTGCTTTTGCACGACCGTAAATGCTGCTTTAGTGTTGATAATAGCTCTAATCAGGCTCCATGGAAGGAAATAGGAAGGATAATTTAGTCAAATCCAGTGTTTGTCAGAGTATTCCAGTGTAAAAATAGAGCCAAATCAAATTTGACTCATTTTACTGAACAGATTTCTGATTATTTTTAAACAGCCTTTATTAAGTGCCCTTTTTTTTTCATTAAAATGCTGATAATTAATGAATTAGTTCTTGTTCCGGTTCCAGTTTTTGATATGTATGACTGTGATGTCTTCTGGATTCTGTTTCGTCAGACATCTTATAAGATCCTTATAAATTTGACCTTAGCATAACTCAAGAAGCACGTCTATTCCTATTCTTCGCTAATGAGAGCTCAAGAGTCCTCGAACATGTACAGTACAAAACCACATCAGTCAACAAGCTATATTTAGTCTGTAAATCTTCAGGCAAGGCTTTGACGCTCTACACATGTGGTGATGATTTTAAAGGAGATACACAGAACCTTTATTTTTAAATACATTTCTGCGTGGATAGTATCTCCATCCTTGACTCTTGCATGTTGCATAAATGGGAATAAAAAAAAATGATGATGATTGTTTGCATGTTCGAAATAAACTAACAATGAATAAATAAGCAGAAAACAAGAAAAGCAAAACATCATTTGCAACAAGAACACATAAAAAGCCACTAAATTAGAAAATAAACCATAAATAATATAGGTAATAATCATATAATATCAAAATCAAAACAAAAGAAAACAAAACAAAAATATAAACAAGGACGCACTAAGCAGTTTTGAGTTTACATGTATGAAAAGGAGTGGGCTGAAGTAAAAACTTGTTTAATCCCACCCCTCTTCTTTAGTCAATATAAATTGATTATCTAGCTTCCTTATACACACACACACACACACACACACACACACACACACACACATATATACACTGTATATTACTTATAACTTCAACTATTCAGATATCAATTCTATATGACTATATCATATAATTAATTATATATGTATATCCATATGTCTACACATAAGTTTACTACTAATACCACGCTCACAATGGAGAACAAGATAAAAACAAAAAACAAAACAAATAGATGATGACTCAGAAAAGAAATATATATATATATATATATATATATATATATATATATATATATATATATATATATATATATATATAAAATTATTTTTTTTTTTTGAGAGTTAAAATCGACCGCAAAGTTGGCATTCGAGCTGCTCCGCTGAGCCAGCCAGCCCTGAGAGCGTGACGTCACAGCGGTAACCGGTTCTAAGGCCGAGGCTTTTGACAGCTATAGACCAAAGCTAGACTTGGCAGGCGAGAGTGGTTGCAATGGCCTCTTCGTTAGGATTTATTGAAGATTCTTCGAATTCCTCAAATAGTAATACATCTGACTGTGATAGTCCTGAAATTGGAGTGTGTATGCTACTTCTATACACGTAGAACTGTATCAGTTGGAACCATCAGAAAGTGAATTCGATAGTAACACGTCGGCCACGGAGGCCCCCACCTTACGAAATAAAGCCAGAGAACAAAGCCGTCTAGAGAATTGGATGGAATTGAACTGACAGTCTCATGTGACTCTCATTAAAACAGGATGGGTGTTATAACTTGTGCAGCATACATGTACATGCATGCATTTTCACTGATAAAACATAAAAGGCTAATTAAATAATCAGATGAACTGAGACGATCACATTCTGAAGCAAATTAAATAATCTTATACTGGTAACTTAAACACACAATACAAGTTACATGTATTAATCTAAATGCAGGTAAACAACGAGTGTTGTTGTTATGTAACCAAATCAGAGTTGCATCTTACCCGTCTGTGTTCCCGCTTCTTGAAGGCCGATCTTGTGGATGATTGTTTTAAAACAATCTGACTTTCAGTTGTTCGTTCAGCTCTTTGTTCATTTGCTTCTTCTACATAAGGGTGAGATATTGCTGCTGAGGCAAGCATATCCAGCGGAGAAATCTGACGACTGGTCCACTCGTTCTCCATTTTCTCCATACTGAGTACTCCGCCATTACTGCTCAGCTCACGCTCCGGGAGAACTGGTGCAACTGAACTTATTTTCCTTTTCTTGTAGTTTTCTTTTCCTTTAATTGTTGGTACTGCACCCTCTTTCAGTACGGGCTTATAGCCAACACTCCTCAACAGATCAGAGGTTTCATATGAGTCATCAGTAAAATTTGCCCGTGAATTTCTCGCAAAACACATCCAAAACTTTGTAGCTTGAACATTCTTGGGCGATGAATGAACCTTCTGTTGTGTTGCTGCACCCGCAAGCAACACATCTACATGGCATGTTGATAAATTAGCTCAAAATGGAGGATCGGAGTTGCAGTCAGCTCTGTGTTTTAGTATAGCGGAAATGGTGATGAGACCGATAGACTTCCTGCTGTGACGTCACAGATGTCAAGGTCATTCACTCAGACCGCTACCTATATGAATCATTTTAATCGTAAAAATTACTATATTAGATTTATTGATAATGCTTAAAACTATTCCTGTGCTATTCTTGAGGTCTCAAGGCATTTATAAACGAAAGGTGAGGCCGTGGTTCTGCGTATATGCTTTAAGAAAAGGATAAGGATATACCGTACACTCACTGGTCATTTTATTAGGAGCACCCATCCACCTGCAGTTTGATGCAGTTCTCTAATCAGCCGACCCCTTGACAGCAGCACGATGCATCAAATCACACAGAAACAAATCAAGAGCTTCAGTTAATTAATGTTCGCAATGTTCAAACATCAGAATGGGAAAAATTGTGATCTCAAAGTGTAACTTTCTTTCACTGTGGCGTGGGTGTTGGTTTGAGCCAGATGGACTGGTTTGAGTATTTCAGAAACTGCTGATCTCCTGGGGTTTTCACACACAACAGTCTCTAGAGTTTACACAGAATGGTGCGAAAAACAAAAAACACTGAGTGAGTGAGTGAGTGAGTGACAGTTCTGTGGGTGGAAACAAACGCCTTGTTGATAAGACAGGTCAGAGGAAAATGGACAGATTGGTTTGAGCTTTTTTGCCAGGAAGGATATAGTAACTCATAGCAACTCCTTACAACCATGGTGAGCAGAAAAGCATCTCAGCATGCAACAGCAGAAGAACACAGTGGGTTCCACTCCTGCAGCCAAGAATCTTAGATCCAAGAACAAGTTCCTGTTAAAGTGGCCGGTGAGTGTAGATCAGAGATCGGAAGAGATAAAAGGAGCCCATGAGAGGAGTTTTCCATATTACTGGCTTCATCTGTGTCACACACAACTAGTCCAGCTGAGTCTCCATTATCAGGATATTGTCTTTCTCTCAGATCTCCTCCTGAACACCTCTTATCATTCAAATGTGACTGGACGCCTCGCCTTTGTCTCCTGATTAATTGCGGCCTCTCGCATCCTTGATTACCCCAAGTGTGTGAATGTTTAATGTGGTGGATTGCATAAGCTTTTTCAGCTTCTTTATGTTATATTGTGTGTCCTTGTAATACTGCATGGTTTGGCTGACCTTTTGAGATACAAAATGAGGTGTGTATTTAAAAAAAAAATACTTTGATCCACATTGGTTTCTGGTCCCCTATGCCTGTCCTGATCGTTTTCCTCTCCTGGTGCACTCAGAAACAGCAGGCTGATCTATTGCTGGGTTTCACGTAATGTCACATCCGCCTCGTTAGTTATTCAAAACTTTAGCTGGTGGTCTAACGCTCAGTTGACAAAGCGTTTGTACGGAGAAGGTGCATTGCTCGCATGAAAAATGCCTTACGCTTGCGTTGTTTTAGGTTGTTCGAATCAATCAAACCGTGAAACTGCTAAAAGTTTCTTCAGGATTCGCCATGAACTAATGAAAAAGGGTGAATGAACACAGGATTTCACAAACCGACGGCGAGAAAGGTGGCTTTTGAACCTCTCGCTGAAATCGAAGGGAGCCGAGTCGAAGCATGCTCGAGTTTGCAGTGATCACTTGGTGAAAGGTTTGTATTTCCCTCTCAGCTATGGCCTTAAGGTTTTACAAGTACTTTTCTTGCTGTGTGTCATTATTTTATGTTCCTTTTTTTGGTCACGAAACGCTAAAGTCCCCAGCTGTTTCTTTGTTTTCTCCTCACAAAGTCCATATGCATGAAGGTCGCGACAAAATTCTTCCCCAGCCGTACAGTTACAATGCGCCGTGATCACTCCTCCGTCTTGTTTAACTAAGATCCAGGTCTTTAAAGGGGTTTCTGATGATCTTTGTGAATGATTTAGCTGAGAGATAAGAGCCAACACAAGTGAGAATCCAGCAAACTGTTGTTTGAAAAGCTTAAAATATATATATATATATATATATATATATATATATATATATATATATATATATATATATATATATATACTTAGACGGGTAAAAACAATCCAGGATTCATTCGGCAGCGACTTGATAGCGAAGTCCTTTACCCAGCCACATACAAAAAAGTTGTAAGCCTCCATACTCTTCCACGCTTTCATCTGTTTTGCGGTGTAGAAGGACGTCTGCAACACCAGATAGTTCAAGATGTCGGGGAACTCGACTGAAGGGTAGTTTTCGAGATCGTATGACAAATCCTTCTTTCCCAGACTGTAGGGGTCGATTCCATTACACAGAGCAATCTTCTGAATAGATCTAAAGCCAGCAGTGGCTTCTGGATTACAAGTGTACTCTGATAAGTTATCGCTAGTTATTTGCACTACGGCAGCCATTTTGGTTTGCTAGACCACCAGCTGTTTTACCATAAGTTAAATTGCTAAGAAAAGTCACGTGACCGAAACCCAAGAATACCTCCATTTTTCTTCTCTTTTCTTGAGCTTTCATCAGTCTGTAAAAAGAGAGCTCTGATTTTTGTCAAATGGATTAGTACTGTCAGTCATTCACACAACAGCTCTTTCCTGTTTTTATCTGCTTTTCTGTGTGTTTTTGCAGCATTAGAGCTGTATTACTTCCACCTCGGGTGAAGTCATGTGTTTTCCTGCTATTGTACCCTCTGCTGTCTAAGCAACACAATTCCAGTTAGGCAGAACTAAGATTACACTGCCTGCTGATAATCACAATTCATTTTTTATTTCATTGATTCGAACTGGACCGAAGATTGCACATAGCAATCTTCTGAATATATCTAAAGCAAGCAGTGGCTTCTAGATTACGAGCATACTCTGATAAGTTATCGTTAGTTGTTTGCACTATGGCAGCCGTTTAGACCACCAGCTATTTCATCCATTATCTTTAGCACCTTATCCTGTTCTACAGGGTCGCAGGCAAACTGGAGCCTATCCCAGCTGACTACGGGCGAAAGGCGGGGTACACCCTGGACAAGTCGCCAGGTCATCACAGGGCTGACACATAGACACACAACCATTCACACTCACATTCACACCTACGGTCAATTTAGAGTCACCAGTTAACCTAACCTGCATGTCTTTGGACTGTGGGGGAAACCGGAGCACCCGGAGGAAACCCACGCGGACACGGGGAGAACATGCAAACTCCGCACAGAAAGGCCCTCGCCGGCCACGGGGCTCGAACACAGGACTTTCTTGCTGTGAGGCGACAGCGCTAACCACTACACCACCGTGCCGCCCCAGCTATTTCACTTCTGGTAAAACTAAAAAACTAAGAAAAGTCACGTGACTGAAACCCAGCAATAAGTGTGTGTTTTGCATAGTTTAAGGAGGAGCAAAGTAGATTTGGTGAATGGAGGTGTTATGGGGTGTGTGTGCTCCCCCCAGGGAGGATGTTAATTAGAGCAGGGCTGTTGAGCAGGCTCACTCTTGCCTCCACTGCTGATACTCTGATTCTCTTCTCACAAGGGTGTTAACAATTCAGCTATATGCACCTACAGCTTGATTCTCTCATATATATATGTTGTTTGTGGTGTTATATCTCATTAGAAAATATGCTTTAAAGGAGAAAAAAAGTTATAACAGCTTCTTGGCTTGCTTATTCAGATCTGACAAAAACATTTCCCACTTGGGTTCTGAGGAAGATCAGTGCTGTGTAGAATGAATGAGTAGAATGAATGGATGTAGAATGAGTAGAATGAATGAATGTAGAATTTATCTTGTTCTACAGGGTCGCGGGCAAGCTGGAGCCTATCCCAGCTGACTACGGGCGAAAGGCGGGGTACACCCTGGACAAGTCGCCAGGTCATCACAGGGCCAAGTGCACATAAAGAATTACATTATAATCATACAAGACGAATACTAGATTTTAGCAGTCCGTAAAATATATATTTACATCTATAAAAAAAAAAGCTTTTCTTCGACATTTAGTAGGCTATCATAGACATACTGCTTCATTTTATCTGCAAACTATTTAAGCCGCCCATGGTTTTCCGTCTAAGCTAAAATACACACGTCCAGCATAACTGTCGAGTGGACCGACATCACACGCAGCAATGTGTATAAAAAGCGATTGCGATAAGAATTGAAGATATCTGAGAGAGACAAGAGCAGCCCACTTTCTCTGTGTAGTAACAGTCCCCTGGCAACGGGGAAGAGCTGCAATTACATTAAAAATCCTACAATCGCTCAACGTCTCCCCCTTTCACTTTCCTGTCCTTGTATTGCACCCGGAACAGTGAAGGGCTGTGTAGACCTTGGGAGAACGGTACGGCTTGAACACGTCAGGTAAGTTAACATGGATATTCTTTTGGAAGTGAATTCAACCTATTGTACACAGAGACAGAGTGACAGGATGGTGACGTGAAGCATTTACTGTATGTTCTACATTGTGGAGAATATTAGTATTATTCAGATATCCATGGTGTTACTCCGGATTACATGAAGGAGGTCGTACGTAAATACAATAAACTACTGTGTTTATTTTAAAAGCTGAAGAACTTCCTGGAAGGAGCAGAGCAGTTTTTTTTTAACCTACATACAGTATTATATGTATTGGGTTATACTGAGCAGTTTCCAAAATTATGCTTAATTCATTCATTCATTCATTCAGCAAGTAACAGGAGTTTCTTCTGACCGCATCAAATTCAGCTGCCACTCTTATACAGGTATATCCAAACCACCTCGGTTTTTATTCTCAGATATTCTACAAGCTGATTAATCTCGGATCTGTTTTTAATTTCAGTTTAATTGGCAGAACTGTTCTTCTAAACCTGATCACTTACATGATCTTCATAAGATCTTCAGTAGGTCCCTGTGTTCCTTCTCAGTGGTCCTGACCTTGGAGAAGATTTATTAACTCTGAGGGGCTCTCAGAGTTCCTCCTGCTGCCTCGGTGAGCCTGCACTGCCAGCATGGGATCAGGTTCATCCTACGCCCCCAAAACCATCTACCTGGACGTGGATGGAAAAGTACAGAAGGTCAGTAGTGCATTCCTGTGTATGTTATATTTCAGAAATTACTGATGCTTACATGAGTATTCAAAGACAAAATTTACTGGTCTCCCACACACACACAGTTTTGCACAGAATAACATGCAGTGAAATGCTTTTTTTTTTTTTTTGACTGTCTGGTGTCATAAAAAAACAGAATTTCTATAAAATAATAATGTACTAGCATTGAAGTAGAAAAAGAAACAGAAAAATATCATATAAACGATATGATCCACTCAGTCGGGCAGCACAGTGTTGTAGTGGTTAGCACTGTCACCTCACAGCAAGAAGGTCCGGGTTCGAGCCCCGTGGCCGGCGAGGGCCTTTCTGTGTGGAGTTTGCATGTTCTCCCCGTGTCCGCGTGGGTTTCCTCCGGGTGCTCCGGTTTCCCCCACAGTCCAAAGACATGCAGGTTAGGTTAACTGGTGACTCCAAATTGAGCGTAGGTGTGAATGTGAGTGTGAATGGTTGTCTGTGTCTATGTGTCAGCCCTGTGATGACCTGGTGACTTGTCCAGGGTGTACCCCGCCTTTCGCCCGTAGTCAGCTGGGATAGGCTCCAGCTTGCCTGCAACCCTGTAGAACAGGATGAAGCGGCTAGAGATAATGAGATGAGATGAGAATAAATTTTCAGTTGCTTTTCAAGAAATCTTTATTATTATTATTATTATTATTATTATTAGTGTAGGCACCTAAAGAGTCTGAGTTAGTTTAATAACCAGTATTAATCATACGGTCTCCCAGTGTTTATTCTATCTCTAATCTCATCTCATTATCTGTAGCCGCTTTATCCTTCTACAGGGTCGCAGGCAAGCTGGAGCCTATCCCAGCTGACTACGGGCGAAAGGCGGGGTACACCCTGGACAAGTCGCCAGGTCATCACAGGGCTGACACATAGACACAGACAACCATTCACACTCACATTCACACCTACGCTCAATTTAGAGTCACCAGTTAACCTAACCTGCATGTCTTTGGACTGTGGGGGAAACCGGAGCACCCGGAGGAAACCCACGCGGACACGGGGAGAACATGCAAACTCCGCACAGAAAGGCCCTCGCCGGCCACGGGGCTCGAACCCAGGACCTTCTTGCTGTGAGGCGACAGCGCTAACCACTACACCACCGTGCCGCCCACTAAAGAAAATATTATTTAATATTTTCATTTATGAGATTTTATTATAAAACAAATTTAATGCCATTACGCCTATTTCTAAACATATTTATTCATTTCAATGCTTAAAATTACTTTATTCTACTGGCAAATCATTTCAATTCTTTCTAGGAATAAAGGCATGAAGTAAAATTTTTTGCAAATAGAATTTCAAGGTTGAAATTAGTAAAATAAATTCTATAAATTTAAAAATAGGCTTTCTTGCAAAACAATATAATAAAGAGAAACAGTATTTTTAATTACAATTTGCTTATAATCAAGATATTTTACTTTATAGAATATCTCTTACAATGTATTTACCTGTAAGAAATCTTGCTGATTCTTATTTCTGACCGGCTGGTAAAACTGAAGATGAATCAGAAAGCTAGAGTATGATCTTCTGAAATTTGAGTCACTTGTACTATTAAAACCATGAACAGAAATGTGCTATCAGTTACAGTCATTTCTGAAGCACAAGAAGCAGAAAATAACTTGCTTAGGGAAAATATGAAGCATTTCATTAATTCCAGTCAAAGTATCTATTGTTAACATTATTATGGACAATTATCAGGATGAGTAACCATTTAAAAGCAGATTCTAATGTAGTTTGGTATGCAGACTGGTTCATTAATTATATATATTAATCTACATCCAGATTGAAGAACATCAAGTCCTGTCACACTTGTACGTAGATATAGCAAAGGTGCTGTGAAATAAAATCAGGTTAAGTGCAATCAGGAACAAAATCAAATACGAGTCGAATTAAATAAAACAAATAAAATCATTTTTAAAATATTAAAAACGTTGAGGACGGCATGATGGTGTAGTGGTTAGCGCTGTTGCCTCACAGCAAGAAGGTCCGGGTTCGAGCCCAGTGGCCGACGGGGGCCTTTCTGTGTGGAGTTTGCATGTTCTCCCCGTGTCTGCGTGGGTTTCCTTCGGGTGCGCCGGTTTCCCCCAAAGACATGCAAGTTCGGCTAACAGCCCCCAAGCATAACAACGTCATCACTTGTTTACCGCAATGCATTGTGGGGGATAGCCGTAAATATAGGGGATAGGGGGTAGTTGAGTGATATGTCAGATTAACTTTATGTGAGAGGAGCGATTTTGCCGTGCTCTGTCATGGAACACAATGAAATTGGTGATTTAAAGAGATGAATAACATGATGAGGGTTTATAACCGGAAAATCGGAATCCAAATCAATCTTGGTGAGAAGGTAAGAGTCTAGACCGAGTCGACCACACTGTACAACAACAACAACATCAGATCTCAGAATGTCTTATTTCTGAGGACGTACTGTATATTGGATCACAAAGCAATCTTAGACTTAAGTCTAAATTTGTTTCTTTTAATCTTCAGTTATTCCTTACCAGTTTCTAAAAATCTTTGTTCTAATGAAATCTTCGCCTTGTACTTAATCTTGATCCAGCGCAATGAAAGTTACAGATGCAGTTCGGGAAACTATTCTGAAAAATCAACTGTTGACTTAAGTCTAAGGTTGCTTCGTGATCCCGGCCCCAGATGAACAGCATCAAAACATTTATAAATGAGTGATTAGTTAAATAAAACTTGATATCAGGAAACATTACAAAAAAAAATCTTTGGAAACCCGCTGATCTACCGTATCATGTTCAGTATAAATGCATTTTCTTCAATAAATGCCGCTAATGAGGTACACTGAACATTATACACACCCGAAAGAGAACCCTTGGTGGTTTGGGAGTTTTATCGGTCCGACAGGCTCGTTCGGCTGCCGAGTGCTTCAGTACATTGAGAGGCAAAGGCCGAAGAATGCTTCTTTGTTTTACAGGCTTTGGAATATCGCTAGTTTCAGACGATGAACAGTGTCGATTGTTATAATCTTCTATAACCGAAGGCCGTTCCGCAGACCATGGAAATATTGTTGGGTTACAGTTTAAGTACGTCTTTTTGCCGCCAGAGAAATGTAAGCTACAAACACTTGTCCATTTCGATTCAGTTCGAAGGTTTTCTTTGCGGATTAAACTTATCCATTTCTTTCTTCTCTTCTTCTCGACTGGCAGCTGATAAAAGTTCAAATTAGGTGTAACAATAACCATTACTACCTCACTTCACATAAGTGTAACAATAACCATTAATAACCATTACTACCTCACTTCACTTGTCATATGCAATATGTGATATACTATTATCTGTGAAACAGGATTATGTGTCATATATCCTTTGATAAACGTGCAATATTTTAACTGTGCAATATCCCCACATAACTTTCATTCCCCTCCCAAAATGTGCAATATTTCCATATAACTTTCCCCTCTTTTAATAATCCAGGAACAGCACTCAGGACTAGCCTTTTATTTTATTAATGTTATTTAACATTTGCCCTCTCCTGTTTAATACTTGTATTTAAAATTTTGAGCATATACACTACCGTTCAAAAGTTTGGGGTCACTTTGAAATGTCCTTATTTTTGAAAGAAAAGCACTGTTCTTTTCAATGAAGCTCACTTTAAACTAATCAGAAATCCACTCTATACATTGCTAATGTGGTAAATGACTATTCTAGCTGCAAATGTCTGGTTTTTGGTGCAATATCTCCATAGGTGTATAGAGGCCCATTTCCAGCAACTCTCACTCCAGTGTTCTAATGGTACAATGTGTTTGCTCATTGCCTCAGAAGGCTAATGGATGATTAGAAAACCCTTGTACAATCATGTTAGCACAGCTGAAAACAGTTGAGCTCTTTAGAGAAGCTATAAAACTGACCTTCCTTTGAGCAGATTGAGTTTCTGGAGCATCACATTTGTGGGGTCGATTAAATGCTCAAAATGGCCAGAAAAATGTCTCGACTATATTTTCTGTTCATTTTACAACTTATGGTGGGAAATAAAAGTGTGACTTTTCATGGAAAACACAAAATTGTCTGGGTGACCCCAAACTTTTGAACGGTAGTGTACCCCCCCCCCCCCCAATATATTGTATAGTGTTTCTATATTTTATATCATTATTATCGTGTTTTATTTTCTAATCTGTTGACTGAGAGAGCCCTGCACAAAAATTCCAATGTGTCTGAATTGTTGGTTTATGCACAAATGGCAAATAAAAAAACCTTGACCTCTTTGTTGTGGAGACACAGTAAGGCACACAGCAATTCACTTTAGGCGGCATGGTTAAAACCAGTTAGACAGAACAATGCAGTGTTTAACAAAGGCAAACGTGAACAATACAGCAGAGCTGACCCCTGGTATCACCCATAATGCATTGCGGTAAACAAGCGATGACATAGTTACAGTGCTCAGCATAAATGAGTGCACCCCCTTTGAAAATTAACATTTTAAATAATATCTCAGTGAACACAAACAATTTTCAAAATGTTGACAAGACAAAGTTTAATATAACATCTGTTTAACGTGAAAGTAAGGTTAATAATATAACTTAGATTACACATTTTTCAGTTTTACTCAAATTAGGGTGGTGCAAAAATGAGTACACCCCACAACAAAAACTACTACATCTAGTACTTTGTATGGCCTCCATTATTTTTAATGACAGCACCAAGTCTTCTAGGCATGGAACGAACAAGTTGGCGACATTTTGCAACATCAATCTTTTTCCATTCTTCAACAATGACCTCTTTTAGTGAGTGGATGCTGGATGGAGAGTGATGCTCAACTTGTCTCTTCAGAATTCCCCATAGGTGTTTGATTGGGTTCAGATCAGGAGACGTACTTGGCCACTGAATCACTTTCACCCTGTTCTTCTTCAGAAATCCAAGAGTGGCCTTAGATGTGTGTTTAGTCATGTTGGAAAAGTGCACGACGACCAAGGGCACGGAGTGATGGTAGCATCTTCTCTTTCAGTATAGAGCAATACATCTGTGAATTCATGATGCCATCAATGAAATGCAGCTCCCCGACACCAGCAGCACTCATGCAGCCCCACATAAAGACGCTGCCATCACCATGTTTCACTGTAGGCACCAGGCAATTTTCTTTGTATTCCTCACCTTTGCGACGCCATACAGTTTTGAAGCCATCAGTTCCAAAAACATCTATCTTGGTCTCATTACTCCAGAGTATAGAGTCCCAGTAGTCTTCATCTTTGTCAGCATGGGCCCTGGCAAACTCTAGGCGGGCTTTTTTGTGCCTGGGCTTTAGGAGAGGCTTCTTTCGTGGACGGCATCCATGCATGCCATTCCTCTGCAGTGTACGCCGTATTGTGTCACGGGAAAAAGTCGCCCCAGTTTGGCTTTCTACATCTTTAGATAACTGCAGTGAACTTGCATGTCAATTTTCTTCAACCCTTCTCATCAGAAGACGCTCCTGTCGAGGTGTTAACTTCCGTGGACGACCTGGACGTCTCTGTGAGATGGTTGCAGTTCCACCTTTCTTAAATTTTTGTACCACTTTTGTTACAGTATTCTGACTGATAAGTAAAGCTTTGCTGATCTTCTTGTAGCCTTCACCTTTGTGGTGTAAAGAAATTATTTTCTTTGGGGAATTCTGAAGAGACAAGTTGAGCATCACTCTCCATCCAGCATCCAGTCACTAAAAGAGGTCATTGTTGAAGAATGGAAAAAGATTGACGTTGTAAAATGTCACCAACTTGTTTATTCCATGCCTAGAAGACTTGGTGCTGTCATTAAAAGTCATGGAGGCCATGCAAAATACTAGATGTAGTAGTTTTTGTTGTGGGGTGTACTCATTTTTGCACCACCCTAATTTGAGTAAAACTGAAAAATGTGTAATCTAAGTTATATTATGAACCTTACTTTCACGTTATAAGTTAAACAGATGTTATATTAAACTTTGTCTTGTCAACATTTTGGAAATTGTTTGTGTTCCTTGAGATATTGTTTAAAATGTTACTTTTCAAAGGGGGTGCACTCATTTATGCTGAGCACTGTATGGGTTAAGGTCATTCATTGGAGGCTCTAAATTGACCGTAGGTGTGAATGCAAAGGTGTGTGAATGGTTGTTTGTCTCTATGTGTCAGCCCTGCAACGATCTGGCGACTTGTCCAGGGTGTACCCCGCCTCTCGCCCATAGTCAACTGGGATAGGCTCCAGCTTGCCCGCGACCCTGCACAGGATAAGCGGTTACGGATAATGGATGGATTAAAAATGTTATAAAACAATGCCACCTATGAAACCGTAGGACAAACAGAACACTCAGTATTGGATTTTCAAATGTCTAGCATGATGGATGCCTTTATTAAGAGATCTTAAAAGAACTGCAAAAAAAAAAAAAAACAAGGTCACTTTTTTAAAAATTTTATTTCTGCCCACGGAATGTTGAAAAGTAAAAATGAAACTGTTATGAGTTCAAATCCCAGGACTGTCTGGGTGACCCTAAACAAAGCTGTTAACCCTCAAACCCTCATGTAGCCCATATAATTGCTGATCATGTGCTTTGCATCTTCATAATAGTTTGTGAAACACAAAAATGGTTTCCCAGTTTAGATATCAATCCATGCAGTTAAATCGATGTGTCCCAAATAGGATTGTTTTTATAAATAGGTCACCAAGCAGACGATTTATCATCAGGTAAAAGGAGAGGGGGAGTAGTCATCAAGAGCATGTGCAGGAATAGTAGCGAGTTGAGGTTAAAAATAAAGCTGATGCACAGGTGTCAGTGGCATAATAGGCTGCAGTAACACCTGCTAGTAGCGTGCTCAACCTGCACCACCACCGTCAGCACTTCTCAGGTGCAGTTCCCTGTGGAAAAACCTTAAGACATGTAAATGATTGTAATGAAGCGAGGGAGCAATTTAAACTCCCCTTCCATGGGGACATCTTGATCTCAGCATTGCGTGCCCTCTATGGCAGAGCTGTTGCATGTTCGTAAAATATGGGCGTGTGTAATTTTATTCATGTTCTCCTAATGGGCCAAGTGGGAGCTGGACGTGACATGTGTCCACTCTAGACTGCTGGAGACTGGAGCTGACTGAGCTGTCTCATCCACCTGTAGGTCATTACTCCAAGCTGGTGCCACTATCAAAATGAAATGGCCTGTTTATCGTCCCTGTATATACACTGCCTGGCCAAAAAAGGTGCACACTGTAGTATTTCAGTGGAGCTTTGATTACAGTGCACATCTGCCATGGCATTGTTTCAACAACCTTATGTAACGTAACAACATTTATTTCCATCCAGAGTTGCATAACTTTTTCTTTGACCTCTTGTATTGACCCTGAGAGAGTCGAACCACTTCGTAAAGTCTTCTCCAGCATCCCAAAGACTTGCAATGGAGTTAAGGTCAGGACTCATTCATGTGTGAATCAGTCCTGGCATTGTTGTTCTGGAATATGCCCGTGCCATCAGAGAAGAAAAGATCTATTGATGTGATGATAACCTAGTCATTCAGTACATTCAGGTTGTCAGCTGACTTCATTTTATTGCCCCATAACATTGCTGAGTCTCGACCTGACCAAGCACTGATCATAACACTGCCTCCAGAGGCTTGTACAGTGGATACTATGCATGATGGATGCCTTGCTTCATGAGCTTCCCTTCTTACCTTGACACACCCATCACTCAGGAATAGGGTCAATCTGGACTCATCAGACCACATGACCTTTTTCCATTGCTCCAGAGTCCAACCTTTATGCTCCTGAGTAAATTCAGATTAGTCTCACAAACAAGCAGTGCTGTAGTCGAGTCACTAAACCTCGAGTCCAAGTCCAGTCTTGAGTCCTCAGTGTTCAAGTCCGAGTCAAGTCCAAGTCATTAAAAAAATTGAGTCGAGTCCGAGTCAAGTCCACTATTGATCCGAGTCGAGTCCAAGAACAAGACTCCAACCGCACCATTTGACGGCGGCTGTTTTTGCTCCATTAACATTAGTTTGTTCCTGAACATGCCGTATGAACAGGTGAATGTGCCTCTCTTTGTCAGGGAGTGTGAAGTATTCTGTCAGAGATGGTTGGGAGACGGATGTGAGTGCAGAAGGTGTGTTTATTAATACAAGTGAAGACGGTAAACAATCCAGAATGGCAGGAAAAATTGTAAAACAGTAAAACAGGCCGAGGCACAAACAGGCCATCGTAGACTCTGCAGAATCAAAGACGAGAAACAGGAAATCAGGGATCAGGAAACCAAACAAGGAAATAAAGCTCTGTAATGTGTCAGCAACGCAACTCAATACTTCGCAAAGTAAGTGTGTTTTCACAGGTTTTATATCGGCGCGCTGATTGCGCCTTAATCCTGTGCAGGTGCGAGTCATTTACAGCGCACGCAAGAGTCCACTTGGTTCGTGCGTGCTGTCCGGAACGCATCCAAGAGTCTATCTGATGCACGCACCAAGGCACGCAGGTGTGACACTCTTGCATGAAATTAGTACAAAATTAATGTAGATATAAATATCTTATGCCAAATTATTATGGCATGTTCCAAAAAATAGAGTCTCCAATTTACGAGTCCGAATGCAGTTAATGCACGAGTCCGAGTCCAAGTCTGAGTCATCAGTGATCAAGTCCGAGTTGAGTCACGAGTCCTTAAAATTAGGGCACGAGTTGGGCTCGAATACTACAAGCCTGCAAACAAGTGGTTATCTTATGGCTACACGGCTGTTTAATCCCAATCTCATGAGTCCCCATCACATTGTGCATGTGGAAATACTCTTACTTTCACTATTAAACATAGCCGTGAGTTCTAC
The DNA here is from genome assembly GCF_027579695.1 of Neoarius graeffei. Classification (NCBI taxonomy): domain Eukaryota; kingdom Metazoa; phylum Chordata; class Actinopteri; order Siluriformes; family Ariidae; genus Neoarius; species Neoarius graeffei. Next base: position 21,936,219 of record NC_083585.1, read on the forward strand.
TGTCGATTTTTTTAAGATTTGACTTCACTTAGCATTTAAGTGATCTCTGATCATAGTCAGTCAAGATGTTTTTCTAACTACATTCCTTCCACGAAGTTGATGGTTCACCACTATCCTTCCAGGTTTTAATAACACATTGGACAGCGTTGTTCTTAACCCAATTCCATTAATATCAGTAATCTCCTTCGTTGTTTTCTTTGCTTGATACAGGCCAATAATTTGACCCTTCTGAAACACAGTAGCATCTTTTCCATGAACACAGGATACAATTTCCTATATGTTTTTTAAAGAATTGAGAAACTACTCACTGCATCAATTCAGGTTAAAAGAATTGTTAACAGCTGAAACACATTAATCACTGCAGTAATTATCCAATCAAAGGCAGTAACGGTCCTCTACACAATCTCATGACCTTAATCAAGCTTTCAAGAATATTTTTGGCTTATTAGCGTGTCTTCCTACATAATATAAGCTCATCAGTAGTTAGCACTGTACATGCTGAAAAAAATCACTGTTTTTTTTTTCTAGGTGTTGTTCAGTCGTCACTGCAGTCCGTGTGACATTAAAGAGCTTTTGTGTTCCTCTTCCAACATCTCCAGGTTCGTAGATTGTGTGAATTTCACATTGATATAGCATTTATACTGCTGTTGTAACTTGAAGGTACAACAGAATCTTTTGGTTTAAGCATGAAATGTGTATATGCTTCTTAACAGAGGTGGACAAAGTACCCAAGTTCATTACTTAAGTCAAAGTACAGATCCCACTGGTCAAATGTTACTCTGATACAAGTGAAAGTTGTCCAGTCAAATTTTTACTGAAGTTAAAGTACTGAAGTACTTGCTTTTAAAAATACTTAGGTATTAAAAGTACATTTTCTGTCAACGCATTGTTGTATTATTGCCACAACGCTTACAAAACCTAATGCCTCTGAAGCAACCGACCGGATGTACTGACTAGCTTGTAGAACCTGTAGAATAAATGCCTGGTAGAACATCACAAAATGAAATAACTGAATTGACAAAAAAGATCCATTTTAACGCTCCTACCCAATCCCACAAAGCAGCATGGTAGTGTTCTGGCACAACTCTGGCAGTGTCAGAATCATCAATAAGATGCTAGCTAGATTTTCTCTTTGGCTACTGGTAAATAATGCGTAGTAGCTAAAGTAATTATGCAAGGTCATAAAAGCTACAATGGTAACATTACCAAAGACAGAAATATGAATTCACAAAATGAATGTATGCTGTGCATCATGGTGGTTTAACGTTAAGCTAGCTAGTCAGTGAAGCTCCTGACATGCTAGCAAACTCTTTTCAAACTCTAAATCATATTGGGTAGCTAAAGTTACTAGAAAAGAAAGATTTCTACATTCTATTTATTTGGCAAGATTATGCTAAAACATATTTCTGAAAGGACTTCAGATAAGTTAACTTTATTTATGTTAGCATAACTCTGTTTGTACATGGTGTCCAAGTTAACTAGCGATGTGTTAGCCGTGGACAAGGCTATGGCCCCTTGGTGGGAAAATCCATAGAAAGTCATGTGACTAACCAGACTGCATAGCTGTTGCAACGTTATCACTTGCTCTAAAAGCACAGACAACTTAATTGCAAGCTTTCTCTTGGAATAAAACGTTTATGTACCTCAACATACTTCCACAGGTTGGATGGTGAGTTTTTGGAGGCCGTGATGTGGTTCATTTTAGGCAAACAAAGCAAATATTTAAAACGAAATGAATCTTTATTCCTTTCAGAAAACTGAAACATGGGTTCTGGGTATGGCCACGGGTGCATTCATTCCCCAGAAGAAACGCCTCCTTCCGTTCTGCCATCAACTGATTGAGTTCAAATAACGCTGTTGAGAAGTCATTGAACTTGATTTTATCCAGTCTATGGATGTGACGTGACGCTAGTGATTACTGATAGACTGTCTCAGTGTCACCTGCGAAAAAAAACAATCACATTTTAGAAAAGAAAAGAAAAAAACATCCACTTTCAAAGCCGCATCATAGTAAAAAGTAACGAGGACCTTGATAGAAATGTAATGGAGTGAAAAGTACGATATTTGCCTTTCAAATGTAGTGAAGTTAAAGTCATAAGTTTCCAAAAAAATTAATACTCAAGTAAAGTACAGATACTCAAAAAGTGTACTTAAGTACAGTACTCAAGTAACTGTACGGTACTTCGTTACTGTCCACTTCTGCTTCTTAATACCTCATTTCTATCTATTATGTACAACCCCAATTCCAAAAAAGTTGGGACAAAGTACAAATTGTAAATAAAAACGGAATGCAATAATTTACAAATCTCAAAAAACTGATATTGTATTCACAATAGAACACAGACAACATATCAAATGTCGAAAGTGAGACATTTTGAAATTTCATGCCAAATATTGGCTCATTTGAAATTTCATGACAGCAACACATCTCAAAAAAGTTGGGACAGGGGCAATAAGAGGCTGGAAAAGTTAAAGGTACAAAAAAGGAACAGCTGGAGGACCAAATTGCAACTCATTAGGTCAATTGGCAATAGGTCATTAACATGACTGGGTATAAAAAGAGCATCTTGGAGTGGCAGCGGCTCTCAGAAGTAAAGATGGGAAGAGGATCACCAATCCCCCTAATTCTGCGCCGACAAATAGTGGAGCAATATCAGAAAGGAGTTCAACAGTGTAAAATTGCAAAGAGTTTGAACATATCATCATCTACAGTGCATAATATCATCAAAAGATTCAGAGAATTTGGAAGAATCTCTGTGCGTAAGGGCCAAGGCCGGAAAACCATACTGGGTGCCCGTGATCTTCGGGCCCTTAGACGGCACTGCATCACATACAGGCATGCTTCTGTATTGGAAATCACAAAATGGGCTCAGGAATATTTCCAGAGAACATTATCTGTGAACACAATTCACCGTGCCATCCGCCGTTGCCAGCTAAAACTCTATAGTTCAAAGAAGAAGCCGTATCTAAACATGATCCAGAAGCTCAGACGTCTTCTCTGGGCCAAGACTCATTTAAAATGGACTGTGGCAAAGTGGAAAACTGTTCTGTGGTCAGACGAATCAAAATTTGAAGTTCTTTATGGAAATCAGGGACGCCGTGTCATTCAGACTAAAGAGGAGAAGGACGACCCAAGTTGTTATCAGCGCTCAGTTCAGAAGCCTGCATCTCTGATGGTATGGGGTTGCATTAGTGCGTGTGGCATGGGCAGCTTACACATCTGGAAAGACACCATCAATGCTGAAAGGTATATCCAGGTTCTAGAGCAGCATATGCTCCCATCCAGACGACGTCTCTTTCAGGGAAGACCTTGCATTTTCCAACATGACAATGCCAAACCACATACTGCATCAATTACAGCATCATGGCTGTGTAGAAGAAGGGTCCGGGTACTGAACTGGCCAGCCTGCAGTCCAGATCTTTCACCCATAGAAAACATTTGGCGCATCATAAAACGGAAGATACGACAAAAAAGACCTAAGACAGTTGAGCAACTAGAATCCTACATTAGACAAGAATGGGTTAACATTCCTATCCCTAAACTTGAGCAACTTGTCTCCTCAGTCCCCAGACGTTTACAGACTGTTGTAAAGAGAAAAGGGGATGCCTCACAGTGGTAAACATGGCCTTGTCCCAACTTTTTTGAGATGTGTTGTTGTCATGAAATTTAAAATCACCTAATTGTTCTTTTTAATTGATACATTTTCTCAGTTTAAACATTTGATATGTCATCTATGTTCTATTCTGAATAAAATATGGAATTTTGAACTCCCACATCATTGCATTCTGTTTCTATTTACAATTTGTACTTTGTCCCAACTTTTTTTGGAATCGGGGTTGTATGTTATACTGTATAACTTATATGTAATACAAATTATTTTATATAAATTGACCATAAAATGATTCATTATTATTAAAATCACTGTTAGTACAAGACTGTCAAAGCACTTCACTGATCATAAATAAAGTGCATCAAAATGATTTTTTAAATATATTTTTATAAGGCACTAGACGACATGAATAACATATTAAGCGAGACATTACAGAATACTGTCCACAAATTATGATTTACAGTTTAAAGATATTCTCCCATGTCCCAACAGCTAGCCGCTGTGTTCGGGGATCAGGTTGTCGAGGCCCCTGCCTTCGATTGCCGCCCAATCCACACTGCACCGGCCCCCTACGGCTACCTCTGTAGGTGGTGAACCCACAGGAGGTCGGGCCCACATCACCACTTCGAGCTGAGCCCGGCCGGGCCCCGTGGGCAAAGGCCCAGCCACCAGGCGCTCGCATACGAGCCCCAACCCCAGGCCTGGCTCCAGGGTGGGGCCCCGGCTGCACCATACCGGGCAACGTCACAGTCCTTGACCTATGGTCATGAGCTTTGGGTAATGACCGAAAGAACAAGATTGCGGATACAAGCGGCCTAAATGAGTTTCCTTCACAGGGTGGCTGGGCGCTCCCTTAGAGATAGGGTGAGAAGCACAGTCACTTGGGAGGAGCTCGGAGTAGAGCCGCTGCTCCTCCACATCGAGAGGAATCAGCCGAGGTGGCTCGGGCATCTCTTTCGGATGCCTCCTGGATGCCTCCCTGGGGAGGTGATCCAGGCATGTCCCCCCGGGAGGAGGCCCCGGGGAAGACCCAGGACACGCTGGAGGGACTATGTCTCTCGGCTGGCCTGGGCACACCTCGGTGTTCTTCCCAAGGAGCTGGCCGAGGTGTCTGGGGAAAGGGAAGTTTGGGCTTCCATGCTCAGACTGCTGCCTCTGCGACCCGGCCCCGGATAAGTGGAAGAAAATGAGATGAGATGAGATGAGATGAGATGAGATGAGATGAGATGAGATATTCTCCCCTTTCACGTATCCCACAATCCACTGCGCAGTTGGGAACGTCCAGTGGCCAGGCCCAGGTTGCTGATAACGGTGTTACAAACTATATAATCAGTTTCGATGTTCAAATATCAGATATTCAAATATTATTACAGGTTTACATGGTCTCACAGATTTTTTAAAGATTAATATTGCTCGAAATGATTTACATTTACAATTTGTCATCAGTGTTAATGTTGTTGGCCAGAGTTATAGTGCTGAGTAGCTGGAACATGCATTTTGTGTAAACAGTGTAGAGAGTGAATGGGAGATAAGATAAGGATGACCGATTAAAAGCTTCTGGGCTGACTAAAAATACCATGGAACCAGTAACTAGACATATAAAAGCAATCTAATGACATCACATTTCAGTTTACATATGGTGTCTGAACATCGAAACTGATGACAAATTGTAAATGTGCAATCATTTTGAGCAGTATTAATCTTGAAAAAAAATCTGTGAGACCATGTAAACCTGTAATAATATTTGAACATCCGATATTTGATATTTGAACATCAAAACTGATTATATAGCCTAATATTGGTTTTTGTACCATTATCAGCAGCCTGGGCCTGGCTACTGGAAGTTCCCAATCGTGCAGTGGATTGTGAGATATGTGAAAGGGGCAAATAAATATTGGTGAATTATTGAAAGCAAAAAGTTAAGAAATACTAGAGATGTAAGGGTTTAGCTGAAAAAAAAGAGGCTGAAAAGGTGAACAAGGGCCCTAAGTGACATCCTACATGTTTAAAAGTAGACGACCTTTCGATTTCATAAAATCAGTAAAATTTAGTTCCTTCTGAAATTTGGTCATTGTGATATCTGTTAATTTTTGTAATATCTAAAAAAAAAACAACAATGTGTATGAAATTGCTCGCTTTGCGCAGTCAGGCAGACAGAGGAAGTCCGTGCGTGTGTGCATGCGCAGGTTTACCTTTGAGCGTGCACTGACAGTTCCATCATTCTGTCGCTAAACGAACAGCTGATCACACCGAGGTGCTCGCTGAGCGCTGATATTTATTAGTTTGGTCCTGCGTTTCCTTTCCTTCATATATAACAGAACGTCTTTTCTTCTCGCTTTCCGTTTCGGTCTTTCACGTTTCATTCACACACTCACGTCCTTCATTTTTCTCTCCTGTTTCAAATTTGGATCCTACAATGCCTTGCACGAATAGGGAAAGTCTACTACGTGATGTATGATGTAGTATCTTGTATTGGGTCATGGTGAAGCAGGAAAAAATAGCGGAGAATTTAGGGCCACGTTTTTTTTTTTAAAATAATAAAATTGGAAGTCTGTGATTCGAATTGAGTAGCTTTCGGTCCGCTAAACAAAAATAACTGGGTGTCAGGGAAAATTCTTTATATGACCTACACTTGAAAAATCTGAAAGGCGGTCTAGCTTTAACTTTAAAACTGAATTCTTTTGGAGCCCCCTGGTGGCTCAGAGGTGTTAAGTGACTACGTATACTGCTGAGAATGAGAAACGGCCCTGGTCCTGTTTTTTTTTCTGCAGGACCACAGCTATAATGTTGGTGGACCCTGAGGGAGCTCTGGTATCCATCGATCCCACCATGCCCACCAACTCACCCAAGTAACTCAATTTTTTTACCACGTTACATACCACATCATAATTTCTAAACCTTCTGAGAACTAATTATTTCACATCATTTCTTCTCATACAGTTCCTTATATAAAGTTGTTCCGCTATCCACCGGCCAGCTGGGAGGTAACATATAAAACATACTGTACTTCCCAACACTGTTATGACTCTTTCGATCTGTACCAGTGACATTTACGATGACTGATGACTGTTTCCTCAGAGTACATTGTACAGATAATTTAGCTTAGCATGTGATTTACAGTCTGTATGCTTCCCTGCACAGAGAAAGAAGACATGTTTCAGAATGTGTTATCGCAGGTGGCAGAGCAGTTCAGCAGGTAATGCCAGTGTTTGTTTTCCCAGAGACCGAAGTGACACTCTTTAGCATTTCAGATGCAGTGTGCTTGGGCTATGTGTCTGAAAAGAGTTTTTCTTCTTCAGGGCCTTCAAGATCAATGAGCTGAAAACTGAAGTGACCAATAGGCTGGCTATGTTGGAGAAGAGAGTGGAGCGTATGTCTTCTACGCATACTTGACGCATCTATATATAAGTATGATGTCGTTCTTTGTGATATTTACATCTGACTTTTGCTCTTTTTTCCACCTAGTGGAGGGCCTGAAGGTTGTGGAGATTGAAAAGTGCAAGAACGACTTAAAGAAGCTGAGAGATGAGATGACTTCCAGAGGAGGAGGAAGGTAAGCAGTTGGAGAGCAAATCAAACTATGTATATACTGTATATATAAACATGAAATTCACTCAGTCAACCCAAATGTTTCGTAAATCAGTAGCTACGCATTGTATCAGTAGCTCTCTAACACCACCTTTTTCTCCATTAGAGTGAATTGTCCGTGTAAGTACAACTTCTCGGACGATGGAAAGAAATTAACTCCTCGACGTGATGTGCCCAGCTATCCAAAGGTTCTCTGAACAAAATGTTTTGAATGACTCATTCACTGAGAAAGAAAAAAAAATCTATCCTCACACCATTTATTTTCTTTCACCTCAGTACACACTCTCTCAGGAGACGATCGAAGCTCTGAAGAAGCCAACCTTTGACGTCTGGCATTGGGAGCATAATGAAGTAAGTCTGTCTCTGAGGAATGTAAACATTTAGACATGGCAAAGTCAGATTTCTTTGTCACGATGCACCTTTGTGTTTTGCAATTTGATCGTGGTTTGATTTTGTTTTGTGTTTCAGATGCTCAGTTGCTTGGAATATATGTACCATGACTTAGGCTTGGTAAAGGAATTCAACATGAACCCCATTACTCTCAAACGTTGGTTGGTAAGAGGAAGATTTTAAGCCAGCTGTTTGACCCGGTTACAATTCTAGTTATGGCTATGAATGTGAATTTACAGGCATGTAAGTGTAAAGACTCCATTATGAGCTTACGTTTACATTTTCCCAGCTTGCTATTCAAGAGAATTACCGTAGCAATCCGTTCCATAACTTCCGCCATTGCTTCTGTGTGAGCCAGATGATGTATGGCATGATTCACTTGTGCAACCTTCAGGTGAGAACCTTCTTGATTACTAAAGGCGTGACAGCTGCCCTGTGATACAAGCACATAAATATGTTTCATGTGTGTGCATGCATGGGTGTTTTCGGTCAACAGGAAAAGCTCACACTGACAGACTTGGGCATTTTAATGACTGCTGCAGTATGTCACGACTTGGACCATCCTGGCTACAATAACACGTATTTAATTTGAAATTAATTTCAAACTCATAATTCTTACATTGCTATATATGAATACAACAAGTTGGTGGAGGGTGAGCAATTTTTTTTTTTTAATGTTCTTTCAGCTACCAGATAAATGCACGTACTGAGCTAGCTGTACGTTACAATGATATCTCACCTCTGGAGAACCACCACTGTGCTGTGGCCTTTCAGATTCTCGCTTTGCCCGAGTGTAACATCTTTGCCAATGTGGACCCCGAAGCCTTTAAACAGATCCGTCAGGTTGGTCCAGGAAGGCATGAGTTTCTAACTTCTAAAACGCTACAAGAGAACCTTTAAATTATTGATTTAAATAAGGAGGTGTATAATATACTGTACAGTTGTAATATAACCGTTTAACCTTTGACCCTACAGGCGATCATCACACTGATTTTGGCTACTGACATGGCCAGGCATGGTGAGATCCTCGACTCTTTCAAGCACAAAGTGGACAATTTTGACTTCACCAATGAGGAACATGTAACATGTGTACGTACTCAATTCCACAGAGTGTACAGTACATTCACGCCAACAGCAATGGGCCACATTCAGAGTTGGTGAATTAAATCAGTCATTTAAGTCCAGGTTGAAAAAAAAATAATCAGTATTGAGACTTAAGCTAAATATATAACTTGATTGATTGCAAGAAAGTCAATTCAGATTACAGAAATTATTCTTTTTAGAACTTTTGAGGCACTAGTTGTTGTTTCAGTTCTATGTAGATAACAGTTATTAAAACCATGGTGCAATAGAATATGCATTATTTTCTATTATTATACATACAGGCCACTTTTTCCATGGAATAAAAACGTGTTCTATTCCCTTCTAGCAGATTTATTGATGCCATGCAATATTGTTATCATATCCCTTATCCTCCATATATTACGCCACTCTCCCCAATGGAGAATGAGCGTGCAATATTGTTATAATATCGCACGTTGTCAAGACAACATGACGTCACACATTGGAGCTCATGCAAAGATCCGATGGCAAAACTTTTCTGCTGTGCATGCACACAATCGTTTCTTTGTCAGCCAGAACAGACAGAAGATCCAGTGCTAGGTTTAAGCACTAAATAAATAAACTGAAAATTGAAACTAAAGATGCGCTGAACACCCGAAAGGCTACCAAAATTTCAGTATATATTCTTCACGTATATTTACAAGAGAAAAACATACCAACGGACACCAAAAAACTGGAAAAGAGACACATCGGAGATGTAAAACTATGTAAAAAAAGATTCAGCACAAGCAAGTGACTGACAGTTTGTACACAAACATGGCCGTGAGGTTTACTTCATTAAAAGCATTAGATTTAGAGAGAATTTTGAAAAAGAAAGATGCGCTGAACACCTGAAAGGCTACCCAAACTTCATTGGATATTCTTTAATCTTCCATATTAAATATATGGAAAAACTGGAAAAGAGACACGTCAGAGATGTAAAACTTCCATGCTAGCGAGTGACTGTGACAATTTTGTACACAAACATGGCTGCAAGGTTTGCTTCATTAAAAGCTGAAGATTTAAAGCAGAAGATATATTGTGAAAGAAAAAGACGCGCTGAACACCCAAAAGCGTGCCATATTGTTATAATTTTGTTATAATATTGAACATTGTCAGGACAACATGACGTCGCATGTCAGAGTTCACAAACAAACATGGCCGCAAGGTTTGCTTCATTAAAAGCGGAAGATTTTGAGAGAATTTTGGCTGCCAGGTCACTCCGTTGTGTGTCATTGTCGATGTTGATTTTAAAAGTAACTAAGTAAATTACATCAGGAAATGAATATTTAAGTCTGAGTGAAAAATACTGTAGTGAGTATGCGTGGAAGAAGAGTCTTGGGACAGAAATCTTAGTTTCTCAGTCGTTAACCTGTGCTACTGATGAACATTACAGCAGCTGGAAGGTGACTTCACTGGCACGTTGATGAACCCTACACCGGCTGTAGGTGACTTCACTGCCGTGCTGATGAACCCTACACTGGCTGTAGGTGACTTCACTGCCGCGCTGATGAACCCTACACTGGCTGTAGGTGACTTCACTGCCATGTTGATGAACCTGACACCAGCTGTAGGTGACTTCACTGCCACTCTAATGAACCCGACACCGGCTGTAGGTGACTTCACTGCCATGTTGATGAACCTTACACCAGCTGTAGGTGACTTCACTGCCATGTTGATGAACCCTACACTGGCTGTAGGTGACTTCACTGCCACGTTGATGAACCCTACACTGGCTGTAGGTGACTTCACTGCCACGTTGATGAACCTTACACCAGCTGTAGGTGACTTCACTGCCGCTCTAATGAACCCGACACCGGTTGTAGGTGACTTCACTGCCACGTTGATGAACCCTACACCAGCTGTAGGTGACTTCACTGCCGCTCTAATGAACCCGACACCGGTTGTAGGTGACTTCACTGCCACGTTGATGAACCCTACACCGGCTGTAGGTGACTTCACTGCCGCGCTGATGAACCCTACACCGGCTGTAGGTGACTTCACTGCCACGTTGATGAACCCTACACCGGCTGTAGGTGACTTCACTGCCATGTTAATGAACCTTACACCAGCTGTAGGTGACTTCACTGCCGCTCTAATGAACCCGACACCGGTTGTAGGTGACTTCACTGCTGCACTAATAAACCTTACACCAGCTGTAGGAGACTTCACTGCCGCTCTAATGAACCCGACACTGGCTGTAGGTGACTTCACTACCGCTCTAATGAACCCTACACTGGCTGTAGGAGACTTCACTGCCACGCTAATGAACCCTACACTGGCTGTAGGAGACTTCACTGCCACGCTAATGAACCCTACACTGGCTGTAGGAGACTTCACTGCCACGCTAATGAACCCTACACTGGCTGTAGGAGACTTCACTGCCACGCTAATGAACCCTACACTGGCTGTAGGTGACTTCACTGATGCTAATGAACCCTACACTGGCTGTAGGTGACTTCACTGCCACTCTAATGAACCCGACACTGGCTGTAGGAGACTTCACTGATGTGCTAATGAACCTTACAGTGGCTGTAGGCGACTTCACTGCCGCTCTAATGAACCCTACACCGGCTGTCGGTGACCTCACTGCCGCTCTAATGAACCCTACCCCGGCTGTACGTGACTTCACTGCCGTGCTACTGAACCCTGTAGGTGACTTCATTGCCACGCTAATGGAAGAGAGGCAGGGTACACCCTGGACAAGTCACCAGATCATCACAGGGCTGACACACAAAGACAAACAACCTTTCACACTCACAATTAGCCTAACCTGCATGTCTTTGGACTGTGGGGGGAGCACCTGGAGGAAACCCATGCAGACACAGGGAGAACATGCAAACTCCACACAGAAAGGCCCCTGTCGGCCACTGGGCTCGAACTCAGAACCTTCTTGCTGTGAGGCGACAGTGCTAACCACTACAGCACCGTGCCACCCTTGCACCAAAATATATCAAATAGAAAGGTGATATAATACAATTTGTCAGACAGTGGTGCAAGATTTAATTCAGCTCCTCAAGAGGGACATTGGCCCCTTGTCTGAGTAAATACTCTGCAGGTTTTTAACAGCGGAACTGAGACACACTTGTTGGGGTCCAATTCTGTCCAACTGTTAAAGCAGTGACGAGATAATAGACAATTCTGAGCTGAATACTACAGACACAATGTCAGTTTTAGTTTCTTATAATGCATGCTGAACTAAAGTCCGAATATGGCCCAATGTGATGAGTGCCTTTTTTGTCTTTCTTGCATGGCAGTTGATGAAAGGTACAGATCTGATTACCCAGTCCACAAAAGTCCTCTTTGTTTCTCCCTTGTGTGTGTGAATGTAGCTGAAGATGGTCCTGATCAAATGCTGTGACATTTCTAATGAAGTCAGGCCCACAGAAGTTGCCGAACCATGGGTAGACTGTCTTCTGGAGGAGTACTTCATGCAGGTCAGCACAGTCTGCTCTCCTGCACTCTGCGCTACATTAATCAGTTGAGTTGCTCTGCACATAGACTTACACACATGCATATTTCTGCTCAGAGTGACAGAGAGAAATCTGAGGGTCTACCTGTCGCTCCGTTCATGGACAGAGACAAAGTGACCAAGCCCACAGCTCAGATTGGCTTCATTAAGTTTGTCCTCATCCCCATGTTTGAAACTGTGATGAAGGTATGGACCAATTCCTTGCTGGTGTACGTTCGACTCAGATAAGACACACCTACTGGTAATATTTAGCAGTCAACATATATGGCACAGCTGAATGTTTGATACTTTGGTATTCTAGGAATGAGAGCATGGCTCTCCTGACTCTATGTTTCATGTGTGTTTAGCTGTTCCCACAGATTGAGGAGATCATGGTACAACCTCTGAGAGACTCACGAGATCATTATGAGGAGCTCAAGCAGATTGATGATGCCATGACTGAGGTAGACTCTCCACTGCACACTCCATTTATATATACTGTATACACACACACACACACACACAGTGGTGCTTGAAAGTTTGTGAACCCTTTAGAATTTTCTATATTTCTGCATAAATATGACCTAAAACATCATCAGATTTTGGGCGGCACGGTGGTGTAGTGGTTAGCGCTGTCGCCTCACAGCAAGAAGGTCCGGGTTCGAGCCCCGGGGCCGGCGAGGGCCTTTCTGTGTGGAGTTTGCATGTTCTCCCCGTGTCCGCGTGGGTTTCCTCCGGGTGCTCCGGTTTCCCCCACAGTCCAAAGACATGTAGGTTAGGTTAACTGGTGACTCTAAATTGACCGTAGGTGTGAATGTGAGTGTGAATGGTTGTCTGTGTCTATGTGTCAGCCCTGTGATGACCTGGCGACTTGTCCAGGGTGTACCCCGCCTTTCGCCCGTAGTCAGCTGGGATAGGCTCCAGCTTGCCTGCGACCCTGTAGAAGGATAAAGCGGCTAGAGATAATGAGATGAGATGAGACATCATCAGATTTTCACACAAGTCATAAAAGTAGATAAAGAGAACCCAGTTAAACAAATGAGACAAAAATATTTTACTCGGTCATTTATTTATTGAGGAAAACGATCCAATATTACATGTCTGTGAGTAGCAAAAGTATGTGAACCTCTAGGATTAGCAGTTAATTTGAAGGTGAAATTAGAGTCAGGTGTTTTCAATCAATGGAATGACAATCAGGTGTGAGTGGGCACCCTGTTTTATTTAAAGAACAGGGATCTATCAAAGTCTTCATAACATGTTTGTGGAAGTGTATCATGGCACGAACAAAGGAGATTTCTGAGGACCTCAGAAAAAGCGTTGTTGATGCTCATCAGGCTGGAAAAGGTTACAAAACCATCTTGAAAGAGTTTGGACTCCACCAATCCACAGTCAGACAGATTGTGTACAAATGGAGGAAATTCAAGACCATTGTTACCCTCCCCAGGAGTGGTCGACCAACAAATATCACTCCAAGAGCAAGGCTTGCAATAGTTGGCAAGGTCACAAAGGACCCCAGGGTAACTTCTAAGCAACTGAAGGCCTCTCTCACATTGGCTAATGTTCATGAGTTCATCATCAGGAGAACACTGAACAACAATGGTGTGCATGGCAGGGTTGCAAAGAGAAAGCCACTGCTCTCCAAAAAGAACATTGCTGCTCGTCTGCAGTTTGCTAAAGATCACGTGGACAAGCCAGAAGGCGATTGGAAAATTGTTTTTTTGGACGGATGAGACAAAAATAGAACTTTTTGGTTTAAATGAGAAGCGTTATGTTTGGAGAAAGGAAAGCACTGCATTCCAACATAAGAACCTTATCCCATCTGTGAAACATGGTGGTGGTAGTATCATGGTTTGGGCCTGTTTTGCTGCATCTGGGCCAGGACGGCTTGCCATCATTGATGGAACAATGAATTCTGAATTATACCAGCGAATTCTAAAGGAAAATGTCAGGACATCTGTCCATGAACTGAATCTCAAGAGAAGGTGGGTCATGCAGCAAGACAACGACCCTAAGCACACAAGTCATTCTACCAAAGAATGGTTAAAGAAGAATAAAGTTAATGTTTTGGAATGGCCAAGTCAAACCTTAATCCAATCGAAATGTTGTGGAAGGACCTGAAGCGAGCAGTTCATGTGAGGAAACCCACCAACATCCCAGAGTTGAAGCTGTTCTGTACGGAGGAATGGGCTAAAATTCCTCCAAGCCGGTGTGCAGGACTGATCAACAGTTACCGCAAACGTTTAGTTGCAGTTATTGCTGCACAAGGGGGTCACACCAGATACTGAAAGCAAAGGTTCACATACTTTTGCCACTCACAGATATGCAATATTGGATCATTTTCCTCAATAAATAAATGACCAAGTATAATATTTTTATCTCATTTGTTTAACTGGGTTCTCTTTATCTACTTTTAGGACTTGTGTGAAAATCTGATGATGTTTTAGGTCATATTTATGCAGAAATATAGAAAATTCTAAAGGGTTCACAAACTTTCAAGCACCACTATACAAAGTCAAAGTTCTAACAAAAAAATGTTCCAGTTCCAAAAAGCCTGAACAACAACCCAACTTATTTCCAGGCTATATACAGGTTGACAGTTCAACTTTAAAGTTACTTTTGGTAGTATTGTTTGCATCAGCTCTGACATGTGATGTCATGTTGTCTTGACAACCATGCAATATCGTAAACCATATTCAGTGCTCATTCTCCATTGGGTAGAGTGACCTAATACATGTAGGATAAGCGATATGCTCATAATATTGCATGCTATCAAGTCACATCAATGAAATCCGCTAGAAGGGAATAGAGCACATGTTTTTATTCCATCGAAAAAGTGTCCTGTATGTACTGTATAATAATTCCTGATATTTCATTCCGATGACGTCACTCTCAGTGTTTTCCCGCTGACTAGACACGCGATGTCAAGATGGCGAACTGGTTCAAAATTTTAATTCTTTTAATTAACTTGCTTGCTTTTGTGGATGTGTCCATATAATATAAAGAACATTATACGATGGTGCAAACATATGAAGTTTATCTTCTCGTGTTGAATATATTCACCACTCGAAGATAAAATTCATATCTTTGCAAAACCGTGTAATATACTCTATTTATCTCACCTTTGCTTACAACAAGCCATGAATTTCTGGCTGGTCGTCACTAGAAAGTGCTATTTAGATGCCATTTTGCTCAGCACGTGCTAACATAAAAGTGTGTTTTTTTTTTGTTCAATGAGGCACAGAAGAAAAAAACAGAAAATATGTCATTAGGAGGAAAGAAGAAATAAGCCTTGGGGCGAGCTCAGTGATACTGTGTAAGTAGATTTGTGTGCTGAGTGCTTTTCGCTTCCTCTCTTGCCAAGCTCTCAGGCAAGCAGCACTCAAAATGCTTAGCATATACGTACTATTAAATAAAGCTTCACCTTGTGACAGCATCCTGCTTTGCGAATAACAGAAGAAGGAAAAATTGTATATTGTTCCTCTAATTATAACCAACTTCCTGCTGTGACAAAGTGAGCAAGCTGACGTAAACACTGATCTGTTCCTGACTCCTGCGATGGCTCTTTTTCTAAACTAGCCGGTTCCACTTCTCTGCTTCAGCTTCACTAACACTTCACCATGCTCGCCTCCTTTTCCTAAGGGCTGGCTGTTGGCCATTGTGCCAATCGTCAGAGCACGCTGCAGAGCTGAATTACCTGTCAGAACAAGGTTGTCTTACTCTATATTATTATTTTTATGTTTTCCCCAGGGATCTTGCTTTCTGGCCCGCTTCCACAGAATGCCGGTCTAAGGCTTTGATAAGATGCTTCACTCAAAGGTCTTCCCTGAAGCTGCGGTGGTGTTCGAACTGGTTTCTCACCAAAGAGATATATGAACTATTCAGGCTTGTTGAACCCAGGACAAGGGTTCTCTCAACATAGCTGCAAACAGATAGACTGGTACCCTGTTGGTCCGCTAGATCGTTCTCTTCTTCCTTTTTTTCTTCTGTCTTAAGCTTTTCAGCGTTGCAGTGTTGCACTGGGACGTCTGTTCAAGGTTACAAAGAGCATTTATTACGTTGTCTGAAATCACTGAAGTTGATCGAGTCCAATGGAGCAACTACGGAGCAGTGTAATAACACCTAACGATATCTTCTGTATTTTAACTTAATTTTAATAGTAATTGCAGAAAAGAATCCATCACGGTGTTTCATATAAATTCATATAAATGAGTGTCGGAATAAAATAAATCAACAAAAAGGCATTGGGTGGTAATGCACAATCTTTCTCATTATGATGCATGAGTTGGAAATTGAGTTGTGTGATTTGCATTTACATTGTACTACACTTGTTTAACATCCAAACTGTACTCTGTATTCATCATCTATTTTTCCTGCAACATTAGTTACTGTTGATAATTTTTTTTTTTTTAATGACTACATTGGGTAGCACAATAAAGTCTCGTTAATGAATTTTTCCTTCAGCTCTACTTGAGTAAGGCTGTCCCTTTGTTCATATACTCATTGATGAAGGCTCATCCAAATGATTCTCCACTGTTGGCTTGATCAATGGATCGCTTCAGTGTTGGCCCGAACTCATGACTAACTCGCTCTGGGGTTCCTGCTGCAAAACCTATAAGAGACCCAAACTTTATGTGGGCTGTATTTACTGGGCCATCATGAACCAGTGTTAATCTCACCTCCTTTCTTGGGTCTTTATCCATCCAACCCAACCAAATCCCCTCTAATTTGAGCGCAATCATTATAAAACTTCAGAATAATTCAGAACAAATATTAAAGACAAGGGTGCCATGGTGCTGTAGTGGTTAGCACTGTTGCCTCAGAGCAAGAAGGTTCTGGGTTCGAGCCTAGCGGCCGACGGGGGCATTTCCGTGTGGAGTTTGCATGTTCTCCCCATGTCTGTGTGGGTTTCCTCCGGGTGCTCTGGTTTCCCCCACAGTCCAAAGACATGCAGGTTAGGTTAAAACAGGACGGCCTTAGGCTGAGGTGCCCTTGAGTGAGGCACCTGGCCCCCAACTGCTCCCCAGGCAGGCGATGTTGGCATGCCACTGCTCTGGGTATGTGTGTGTGCTCATTGCTCACATGTGTGTTCACTCCTTCAGATGGGTTAAATGCAGAGAGGAATTTCACATAAAGCTGTTGTTGTTCTTCTTAAAACCATCATGAATAACAAGCAGACACATATGGCAGCATTTTTCAGATTTCAAAACAAATGCAAAATTCATACATTAATTGCATTTTCTTATGATTGCACATAATTTGAGACACAATTTAAAAGTAGACAGCCTTTCGTTTTCATAAAACTGGTGAAATCTAGTTCCCTCTGAAATTTAGTCATTGTGATATATGTTTATTTCTGTAATATCTAAAAAATATATATATCAGGACATTCTGTGACTGGGAAGTTATTTAATTTGAGGGGATTCCTGAGCAAATAATGTGCATGAAATCGCTTGCTTCGCACAGTCAAGCAGACAGAGGAAGTCCGGTGTGCACATGAGCATGTTTATCCTTCAGCATCGTCTTCTTCTTCTTTTGGGTTTTACGGCAGCTGGCATCCAATGTTGCATTACTGCCATCTACAGGTTTACCTTTGAGCGTGCACTGACAGTTCCATCATTCTGTCGCTAAACGAACAGCTGATTACTCCAAGGTGCTTGCTGACCATCGATATTTATTAGTTTGGTCCTGCATTTCCTTTCCTTCGTATATAACATAACGTCTTTTCTTCTCACTTTCCGTTACTGTAGTCGGTCTTTCACGTTTCATTCGCACACTCACGTCCTCCATTTTTCTCTCCTGTTTCAAATTTGTATCCCAAATTGCCTTGCATGAACAGGGAAAGCCCACCACGTGATGCAAGACATAGTATCTTGAATTGGGTCATGGTGAAGCAGGAAAAAATAGCGGAGAATTTCAGTAATTTTTCTATTAAGAAAAACTAATAAAATTGGAAGTCTGTGATTCGAATTCAGTAGCTTTCGGCCCACTAAAGAAAAATAATTGGGTGTCAGGGAAAATTATTTTTATGACCTAAACCTGAAAAATCTGAAAGTCAGTCTAGCTTTAAAGCTACAGTGTCGGAATTTCTTTTCAATAATGAAAATATCCCAACCTGCTGTAAGTTCCAATGACAATCCGGTCCTGGTAATTCAAAGTCAGGACCTGTATCAGGAATTGACAAGAACAAGAACATTTGTATGTACTGTATACATCATATGTCACATGTCATCACGTCATAAGTTCAGTCAGGGATCACAGCCAATCAGAAGAGATCTGGAGTTTAAAATTGTGCTGGAATGATGATATTGTGCTGGAACTTGTTCTGATTGTTACTCATGATGATAAGCTAGCTACATTGGTGGTGGTGGTGGGGGGGTCATCTTTAAAAGCTAGCAAGAATATCTTTATAACTTTTGAGGAAATTGTTATCAGATGCTAAGTTCCCTGAGATTCGGTGCAATAAGTGTAATGTCTTACACTATTAGATCTCAGAGACTGGCACGGTGGTGCGGTGGTTAGCACTGTCACCTCACAGCAAGAAGGTTCCGGGTTCAAACCTCACAGCCGACGGGGGTCTTTCTGTGGAGAGTTTGCATGTTCTCTCCTGTCTGTGTGGGCTTCTTCCAGTTTCCTCCCACAGTTCAAAGACATGCAGATCCGGTAAAATACCCAGCCACTGGGTTTGCACAAGCCTACTTGGTGCTGGTTCCAAGCCCAGATAGATTGGGGAGGGTTGCATCAGGAAGGGCATCCAGTGTAAAACATATAGATGACTTGCAACCACATGATCAAAATGTGCTACGTCATGAGCATCCGCCATGATGGTGGCTCTACAAAGCGACTAGGATGGCAGCCGCTGAAAGCATGTCTGTAAACAATGCTGAATTTTCTCAGTATTACCACGATTTGAATGCTCGAGTGAATATTCGATACAAAGAGAAGATAGATATGTGTGGTTTTGACCTGTATTATTTTAAAAAGTCAGACTTTTCTGAAGATAAGACGCTTCTATTGACCATCGAGTGCCCAGATATCGTATTCTATCTGGTTTGGCTGTCAAAGAATCAAATCTGACCTTGGACGAAACATAGCCCATGTTCTGAGTGGGTGCCCAGTCTGGATTGTTTCTATCATGTAATTTTGCTGGCGTTCCTAGAAGCGAAATGGTAATATACGTGTTAAAATTATAACAACGACCGAATGAACCACGACAAGAGAACACTCATTTTATAGCAAAATTCTAGCAACACAAAATAAAATTCTTCCATGATATTATCGAGAAAGCTTTTGAATCTTACCTGAGATAAAATGATCATTACAAACACGAGCAGTTTTGGTTTTAGCCTCTGTTAGATCAGCCCTGCCGATGTTGTTTAGCCGTGCTCGTCTCGCCCTCTTTCCAAATCACAGATGGAATTCTAAAAAATCAGAACGTGCCACGGTCACGAGTACTGTTGTGACCACAACCATGTACAGCACAAAGATATGGCAGAGCTAAAAGAATGCTTAAAGCAGTGGAAAAACAAAAAGAGTTGCACACACTTGACTATGTTTTGTATGGAATGTCACTTGACCCCGCATTTGTATCTTCACCAACATGGCCGACATCCGGGATTCTATTTTGCTTTGGTGTCACTTGTAAGTCAAGGATACCAAATGGATCGTTATAATCCTAACAAGAAGAAACTTTTGTCACATGCACACTTCAGGCACAGTGAAATTCATCCTCTGCATTTAACCCATCTGAAGCAGTGAACACACGCACACACACACAGAGCAGTGGGCAGCCACACCAGAGCGCCCGGGGAGCAGTCAGGGGTCAGGTACCTTGCTCAAGGGCACCTCAGCCCAAGGCCACCCCACGTTAACCTAACTGCATGTCTTTGGGGGAAACCGGAGCACCCGGAGGAAACCCATGCAGACACAGGGAGAACATGCAAACTCCACACAGAAAGGCCCTCGCCGGCCGCTGGGTTCGAACCCAGAATCTTCTTGCTGTGAGGCGACCATGCTAACCATTATACCATTGTGCTGCCCACTGAAAGAAGAAGATTGTACGAGTTCTCAGATTTGACTCTGACAGGACCAGTACTGAAAATGAGAACATGTTTACTTCTAAAACATATGCCGTAATCAGAAATACTGTGACACAAATTCAACAGTTTTGTCATGGCGGACAAATTTCCAGCATCTGGCCCGAATGCAAACATTGAGAACAATGATCAGACCTTATCGAGTGACATCATCGAAAAACAGCAATGATACTCCAATGACAAGTCTAGCATGTCAGAATTTTTTGCAATTTCTCAACTATTTTGACATTCCTTTTGTTGGCATGATTGAAGATTTTTTGACCCTCCTCCCCAAAGATATGCAAGGACGTGACCGATGATTGGTCAGGGTCAAACTTATAGTGTTGCCAGTCTCCCGACCAAGACATGACAAGAATTTATGGCACAGTGATTGCCTAATCTGACATACTAGTGACCATTAGCAGAAGATGAGAAATATATAAAAATAGGTTAAACACACCATTTTGGTAACAGACTAGCCTGGCAAAAGAGCTCTCTAGTGAGTACGCTCAAACTATTTCCGTAGCTCTAGGCTTTGTGAACTGGTGAACCTATTACTTGATGAAAAAGTACTTCTTCGTCAACGTGGTGACATGCACAGGGTACCAATTATTGGACTTCAGAGTGTTGCAATGAAATGTGTGTTGTTATGATCATGTGGATCATTCTATGTCATTACCAGAGACTGTATAAAGTAAAAATTGCTTGAAGCATGAATGGGGCAGGGTGTACTCCTCAATCTGTCGTCGACAACAGTGATATACTATACGCATCCTGCCCATTTATACAGAAAAAAGTTTTTTAAAATATTACTTTGCTTATTAAAGGCATGATGAGAAAAAAGATAGACCTGTCAGATTCTTACACTGACACGTGTGCAGATATAAGGCACCTCAGTCTCTGTGACACTTTTCATCACAGACACATTCTTAAGTTTTATCTTCAGGCCAAAAACAGCAACCATTACCACAGAAACAGCCAGAAATAAATCTGGCACTGTTAAGCCTTTATCCTGCCTGTTCTGGAGAAAAGTGCACGTGCAGGAGCCAGAACAAACTTTAAGACGTACTGCATCCTTAAATGTGTTTCTGAGCTGGAAGCGAAATGATATAACTGTACTAAGATAACACATCAGTGCTGGTGTTAATATTAACACAATTACCATTTTATAAAAATCAACATTTTATGAGTTGAAAATGGCTCGAAATGCCATCTACTGGTTAAAATCATCCTGAACCCTGCAAGGCCAATGCAGACGTAGAGTCGATACTTTGGTACTTCTCTATGTCATGAACAGAAATCTGGAGTGTGCATAGGTATTCACCCCCTTTCGTATGAAACCCCTAAATAAGAGCTGGTCCAACCAATTCACTTCAAAAGTCGCATAATTAGTTGATTAAGATCCACCTGTGTGCAGTCAAAGTGTCACATGATCTGTCACATGATGTCTGTATAAATCAACCTGTTCTGGAAGGACCCTGACTCTGCAACACGACTAAGCAAGCAACATGTAAACCAAGCAGCCTCCAAACAGGTCAGAGACAAAGTTGTGGAGAAGTATAGATCAGGGTTGGGTTATAAAAAATATCCCAAACTTTGAATATCCCACAGAGCACCATTAAATCCATTATAGCAAAATGGAAAGAATATGGCACCACTACAATCCTGACAAGAGAAGGCCGCCACCAAAACTCACAGACCGGGCAAGGAGGGCATTAATCAGAGATGCAACAAAGACACCAAAGATAACACTGAAGGAGCTGCAAAGATCCACAGCGGAGATGGGAGTATCTGTCCAGAGGACCACTTTAAGCTGTACACTCCACAGAGTGGGGCTTTATGGAAGAGTGGCCAGAAAAAAGCCATTGCTTCAAGAAAACATGTTTGGAGTTTGCCCAACAGCATGTGGCAGACTCCCCAAACACATGGAAGAAGATTCTCTGGTCAGATGAGATTAAAATTGAACTTTTTGGCCATCATGGGAAATGCCATGTGTGGCACAAACCCAACACCCTGAGAACACCATTCCTACAGTGAAGCACGGTGGTGGCGGCATCATGCTGTGGAGATCTTTTTCATCTGCAGGGACAGGAAAGCTGGTCAGGACTAAAGGAAAGCTGGATGGCACTAAATACAGGGGCGTAGCTAGGATTTTTCAAAGGGGGGGGGGGGTCACACACTGACTGGCAGCCTGAGGACATTATGGAACAAAAAATAATTACCATTGCTAGTTTTAGGTAGCTTAGAAACCGGCTCTTCCATTATTGCTGTTTCTTCCACAGTCTCTTGATGTGTTCTAGAAACGGCACACTAAAACCTAGCTTTGAAAGCTACAAAATGCAACTTTGATGGAATATATAACAATTGCTTACCTCTCTTTACGTCAAAAGAAGGAGGAAAGTTTCGCTTGTTTTGACATGGCAAATTATTAACACGAGGAAATACTAGCAATTCACAACTAAAAAGACTGCAGCTACACTGGCAGCTTGACCATGCTTTTGAGTGCGATCGTGATGCGCTTCCGCAGAACTTTGTCAGTCCCTTGGCCCGTACCCCTGAAGGCGCGCCTCGGGCTGCGCACGCACCTAACAAGCTCTGGCATGCGCGCCATTTACAAAGAACACCTGTCTTTAATCAATGAACTATGTTTGGGCTATTTAAGGACTGCGCCCATGCAAAGACGATACGAAGTATTATGCTGTATCTAGTGTGCCTTACTGAGCCCTGTTTCCTGTCCCTGTTCTTGTTGACCTCCTGGTTTTTCGACTCCTGTTTCTCGTCCCTTGATCTTGTATAGTTTTGCCTCCGATATTCTGTTCGCGCCTCAATTGACCTCCTGCCTGTTTCCTTGATTACCACTTTGCCTGCTGTTTCGGACTGTTTGCCTGTTGTGTGCGTTTCATGCACTTTATGCTCATATCGCACTGTGCATTATTTAACATGTCTGCACTTACATCCGTCTCTCCTGCACACACTCTGACAAACTGGGTTTTTGTGCCCAAACCACAGGAAGTCAAGGTTATAGAAACCCTAATGAGGCTGAGGTGACAATTTAGTTTTAAAAAAATGTTAGAAAAAGTACAGTGGGCGCTTTTCTAATATTCTTATGCGGCTATTGAAAAAATGTATGGTCCGACAAAGGGGGGGAGGGTCACGGGCACCCCAGGACCTCCCCCAGCTACGCCCCTGAAATACAGGGCAATTCTGAAGAAAAACCTGTTTGAGTCGGCCAGAAGTTTGAGACTGGGACAAAGGTTCACATTCAAGCAGGACAATGACCCTAAACATACTGCTTTTTTGCTGTTTTGCCTTGAGGAATGGGCAAAAATCCCAGTGGCTAGATGTGCTAAGCTAATAGAGACATACCCCAAGAAACTTGCAGCTGTAATTGCAGTAAAAGGTGGCTCTACAAAGTATTGACTTGGGGGGGGGGGGGTGAATACCTATGCACACTCCAGATTTCTGTTTTTTTCCATCTTAATTATTGTTTCTGTCACAATAAAACAACAATTTTCACCTTTAAAGTGGTAGGCATGTTGTGTAAATCAAATGGTGCTAACTCCCCAAAAATCCATTTTAATTCCAACTTGTAACGCGGCAAAACAGGACAAACACCAAGGGGGATGAATACTTTTGCAAGACACTGTATATCAGCTTAATTTTTCAACAAATAATAATCTTCATAACAATCCTGATTCACAACTCCATGCATTTTAAATTCCACTGAAATACTAATTAGCCCTTTTGAGTGACCATCAATGTAAAAAAAAAAGTTGGTATTTGATAGATATAAGCTTTTCTAGATGTCTGGAGAACCACGCTGCCCCATAGTCACTCTATGAACATTTTCAGTGACGGAGGAGCAGCAGACAGGATAATTCATTGTCAGGGTTGCAATGAACGCGGGGAGAGAAGCTCCATACTTAAGAGAATATGGTAATGCATCAACCTGATTTTTGATGGCTTGGATGTATAATGTCTGTACGAACGGTGTACATTTATCACCACAGGGAACCTGACCATAAGTGCAAGGCAACATCTCTAACACTTGACCACCAAACAACGAAATTTGTATCTTTATTTACATAAGATAGATTGGGGGGCGGCACGGTGGTGTAGTGGTTAGCGCTGTCGCCTCACAGCAAAAAGGTCCTGGGTTCGAGCCCCGGGGCCGGCGAGGGCCTTTCTGTGCGGAGTTTGCATGTTCTCCCCGTGGCCGCATGGGTTTCCTCCGGGTGCTCCGGTTTCCCCCACAGTCCAAAGACATGCAGGTTAGGTTAACTGGTGACTCTAAATTGAGCGTAGGTGTGAATGTGAGTGTGAATGGTTGTCTGTGTCTATGTGTCAGCCCTGTGATGACCTGGCGACTTGTCCAGGGTGTACCCCGCCTTTCGCCCGTAGTCAGCTGGGATAGGCTCCAGCTTGCCTGCGACCCTGTAGAAGGATAAAGCGACTAGAGATAATGAGATGAGATGAGAAGATAGATTGGTTTTTACCCAGTGCTTATTTTTAATTTACTTTGAAAAAAATAATGTGGGATTATTTACTAATACATTTTACGGAAAATATTCATGACACTTTTATATAAAGCTAGTTAAAAGAGTTTTATTAGTCTGCTAGCATGTTGGACAATTGACAGATTTAACCAGACAACTGTTTGGCATATCAAATTTGATATTTGACAGTAACTATATTGTAATGCTGTAAAGTGAAAGCGCTGGTTCACTGCTGTCCACCAGGCACCCAGCAGAGTCACACCATAATAAATGTCGTGGTGTTGTTTCTGGCGCATGGCATGCAGAGTCAAAGAAAGGAATAAATATGTATTCGTAACTGTGATGTGTATCTCATTATTGGTGTCACTGTCGCAAGACAGTGCAGCAGTTTACTGACGTGAAATACACGACACAACACAATTCAATGGTTCATATGCTCTAATAGTCAAGTCAAGTTTATCTGTACAGCACTTTTAACAACAGACATTGTCGCAAAGCAGCTTTACAGAAAATTAAAGACTTTAAGCATGAGTGAATTCTATCCCTAATTTATCCCCAATGATCAAGCCTGTGGTGACGGTGGCAAGGAAAAACTCCCTCAGACGACACGAGGAAGAAACCTTGAGAGGAACCAGACTCAAAAGGGAACCCATCCTCATTTGGGTGAGAACAGACAGCATGATTATAAATAACTAACTTCTATAACTGTGTCTTATATAGTCACAAAATATAACTGTGTGACCAGGAAAATAATTACAGTTTTAGCATGAAGTCTAGGGGTGGCACGGTGGTGTAGTGGTTAGCGCTGTCGCCTCACAGCAAGAAGGTCCAGGTTCGAGCCCCGTGGCCAGCGAGGGCCTTTCTGTGTGGAGTTTGCATGTTCTCCCCGTGTCCGTGTGGGTTTCCTCCGGGTGCTCCGGTTTCCCCCACAGTCCAAAGACATGCAGGTTAGGTTAACTGGTGACTCTAAATTGAGCGTAGGTGTGAATGTGAGTGTGAATGGTTGTCTGTGTCTATGTGTCAGCCCTGTGATGACCTGGCGACTTGTCCAGGGTGTACCCCGCCTTTCGCCCGTAGTCAGCTGGGATAGGCTCCAGCTTGCCTGCAACCCTGTAGAACAGGATAAAGCGGCTACAGATAATGAGATGAGATGAGATGAGAGCATGAAGTCTGTTTTGTTAAAGTTCTAAACTGTTCATCGATGGGAACTTGAGTGTAAAACTGTTCATGACCACTGCAGTCCTAAAGTTAGCAAGTCAACTGTAGTCCTAAGTCATAAATGCATGACTGTAATGGCCCTTTTCCACTACCCTTTTTCAGCTCACTTCAGCTCGCTTCAGCTCACTTCAGCCCGACACGGCTCGCGTTTCGACTACCAAAAAACAGCACGACTCAGCTCGCTTCAGCCCTGCTTAGCCCCTAAAACTCGCACCGTTTTGGAGTGGGGCTGAAGCGAGCCAAAGCGAGCCGAGTGAGGCTGGGGGCGTGAGGAGACACTCCCCTGTGCACTGATTGGTGAGGAGGAGTGTCCTCACATGCCCACACACGCCCCGCGAGCACGCTGGGATCTGTAAACACCGTAAACCCGGAAGGAGAAGAATTACGAATTACGAGAATTTCTGAAGCCTTATGCGCCTCGCCTCATCTATACACTCTTGCCAGTATCTGTTCGCGTTGTCGGTGACAACAAGCCACAGCACCAAGACCAGCAACACTAACGACTCCATGTCCTCCATGTTTATTGTTTACTATTCGGGTCGTGAGACTACCGCTTAAAAGCTCACTGATGTCACTGTTTGCGCTGCTTAACGACATCACCTGACGTCCACCCACTTTCGCTAACTCCACCCAATGTGTCCACCCACTTCCAGCCAGCACGGTTCAGCGCGGTTGTAGTCGAAATGCAACTTCAATAGCCCCGCTCAGCTCGACTCAGCCCAACTCAGCACCGCACGGCTCAGCCGCGTTTGTAGTGGAAAAGCGGCATAAGAGTCCAGAGCATCTTCCAAGTCCGACTCCAGCTAGACATAGGGCATCAGGATGGCTCAGGCAGGTCTGAGGAGCAGAAGAGGTCAGCACCACTGGTGTCTCAGGATCGACATGTAACTCAACAGAGGAACAGACAGATGGAAGAGATGGGGGGGGAGAAAACACAGATTGTTAGGTATCCCCAGTGTCAGATAATGAGTAAGAACAGGATACGTTTTCCACTGAGTGCAAGCAGGGACTCTGGCAAGACTAACTATGACAGCATAACTAAGAGGGGAGAGCCAGAAGGTAACACAGGCATGAGGGAGCCCAGGGACATAAAGCAGCCAACATTACACCGTCAACAAATTCGAGTGAACATGTGAGGGTGTGTGTGGGGGTGCGGAGGTGACAGCATCCATACATCCCAGTTTACCAGAACACTCTATGCCTGAGAACCCTCCAGATCTACTCCTTGACGTAATAAAACTATTAACAAATGGCTTGACTAAATAGATATGTTTTCAGCCTGGACTAAAACACTGAGACTGTGTCTGAGTCCCAAACATTACTTGGAAGGCTGTTCTATAACTGTGGGGCTTTGTAAGAAAAGGCTCTGCCCCCTGATGCAGGCTTCACTATATGAGGTACCAGCAAATAGCCTGCACCTTTTGATCTAAGTAGGCGTGGCGGGGCATAAAAGACCAGAAGTTCACTCAGGTATTGTGGTGCAAGACCATTCAGTGCTTTAAAGGTCAATAGTAGTATTTTATAATCCATCCATCCATTATCCATAACCGTTTATCCTGTGCAGGGTCGCGAGCAAGCTGGAGCCTATCCCAGCTGACTATGGGCGAAAGGCAGGGTACACCCTGGACAAGTCGCCAGGTCATCACAGGGCTGACACATAGACACAGACAACCATTCACACTCTCATTCACACCTACGGTCAATTTAGAGTCACCAGTTAACCTAACCTGCATGTCTTTGGACTGTGGGGGAAACCGGAGCACCCGGAGGAAACCCACGCGGACATGGGGAGAACATGCAAACTCCGCACAGAAAGGCCCTCGCCAGCCACAGGGCTCGAACCCGGACCTTCTTGCTGTGAGGCAACAGCGCTAACCACTACACCACCGTGCCGCCATCATGATAAACTGTTTGAGTGTATTCATAAGCTCATAAACCACCACACTCCACTGTATGGCGTATAGTATGGAAAAATGTCAGTGGAATGAAGTAGTTGTGATTCGGTTTTGGCTAAGCTGTTATTTTGATCAGCCCCACCACCACAGTCTTTAGTTGCGTGCCAAGATGCCTTGCCAGCCACCTGAAGGCACGTTCAGCTGACAAATAACATGCACTGTAATAAGTGCGTAGATGTAATACAGTGGGGCAATTCCATGTAAATGTCAACCTCACCATGCAAAAATAAAGCAACATGTAATACATCAAAACCACTCCCAGAGATATCACCTAGGCCTGTATTTTACAGATGTGAATAAGTTGAACCAATTTGTAACCAACCTAATATGTCACTGTCAGTCTTTCTTTCTTATAATGTAAAACCCAAGCTAAAATCAACTTTGATCATGTACAATTCTATATTATTGCCACAAGCCACAGAAATGTATGCTAAAATCCACAAAACAGCAAAACAATAGCCATCCTAAATATTATTTAAGAACTTTGATAGTTTTAGCTGATATTTAGAGTTTTTCAAAGGGTTATGGTGGTTA
Organism: Neoarius graeffei; assembly: GCF_027579695.1. NCBI lineage: Eukaryota > Metazoa > Chordata > Actinopteri > Siluriformes > Ariidae > Neoarius > Neoarius graeffei. The sequence goes on from NC_083585.1 coordinate 21,964,635, forward strand.
AATTGCTGATTTTCTAAACATATGCCATGTCTATTTCAGACGCGTCACATCCATAACGGAATTTCGTCACATCCATAACGCTGACTTTTCCTTCCGAAACTCTGCATGAAGTCCAAAATATTTTAAACAAAGATTTTTTAATATTCACCTTGGACCCCTCTATCAAATGGATCTCTCCATTTCGACATTAGGTTTACAATTTCAGAGAGTTTGATAAAAATGTACAGTCACCCAAGAAAAGTGATACTTTTTCTGTCACATCCATAACGCATCTTTTATTGGCATTTTCTGGCATGCCCTAGATGTACTATGGGAATTGTTCTTGTTCTATCACTTCTCCAGTATGGTACAGCCTTAAAATATGCAACACCTGTTTAAATACTGGGAGACAATAAAACATGCACTGGGTCATTTGTTGCCATTTTGAGTTCAAGTGTCACATCCATAATGCTGGAATTGCTCAGTGCTTATTTATGAGGTGTAAAGTGAATAGAATAGGAAACCTCTCAACTGGTACAGAAAGCAAAAGTACCATTACATAATGGGAATCCAGTGAAGAGTAAAAGATCATAAATCAGTTTCTTAAATAAGTCTGAGGGATGGACCTCAGTATTACCTCCAAGCAGGATTTAGATTTGTGCAAGTGAATTGTTAAATCTGTAATCTTATGGTCCACAGGGTGGCAACATTTCTCCAAGGCCACCACACATGGTGACTTCTGATATGACACATTCAGTTTCATATGCATTATTGTTTCTATTCACACGTTTTGTTCATTTCTTCAGTTAAAACATCACCTACTGTGCACCTACTGTGCTGTTTTGTCATAGCATGTACCGTATCATATCCTGATCCCTCACCACCGTTTGATAGATTTGCCGCATTAAGAACCATCATATTTGTTTTGAAAACTGTCCAAAGCATTTAGATCAATGCAGTTACCACATTTCAGTTCAGATCTTGGTTTGTGCTTGACTAGTGTGTCTTTTAAAAGTAGTCAGTCCTAACCACAGTGTGTCGGAGATAAGAGACATTTGGTAATCTGATCGTGCTAAACCTTTCCCTTGTCTTTTATCACAGCTTATCTGACCAACATCTTGCTTGTGAAAGTTCACTGGAATGTAATTTGAAACGAATCACATCTGCAAATGTTGCTGTCGTGCAAATGGTAGAGTTAAACTGAAAGTAGAACTGGTATTGTCGAAAAACAAAATTAGTGACTTGCCTTGCATTATTCTTATCAAGAAAATGTCTTCCAGAGCTCTGACTGGTCAATAGAACAACATGACTCTGATACGCTCAATTCAAATGATTTTATATTTATATTTATTTTGATATTTATACAGGCGGCACGGTGGTGTAGTGGTTAGCGCTGTCGCCTCACAGCAAGAAGGTCCGGGTTCGAGCCCCGTGGCCGGCGAGGGCCTTTCTGTGCGGAGTTTGCATGTTCTCCCCGTGTCCGCGTGGGTTTCCTCCGGGTGCTCCGGTTTCCCCCACAGTCCAAAGACATGCAGGTTAGGTTAACTGGTGACTCTAAATTGACCGTAGGTGTGAATGTGAGTGTGAATGGTTGTCTGTGTCTATGTGTCAGCCCTGTGATGACCTGGCGACTTGTCCAGGGTGTACCCCGCCTTTCGCCCGTAGTCAGCTGGGATAGGCTCCAGCTTGCCTGCGACCCTGTAGAACAGGATAAAGCGGCTAGAGATAATGAGATGAGATGAGATATTTATACACTCATTCTCATGTTATTATTTCTGTAGTCACAGCGACTTCACAGGGACTTGTATGGTGGATGATAAGGCATAGCGTAAGGATAATAATAATAATTCTACCCACATTCACTGGATATGAGCAATCGTGCGCTCTGATTGGCTACTCTACTACTAGGATATCAGCTCATATACCGTGAGTAGAGAAAAACAAAATGGCACAGTGTTTTGCTGAACCAACCAAGGACGAAATAAAAATTCTACTCGAAAACAACACTCCCCCTCCAAAAACATGCAACAAAATATGGAATGAAAGTACTTAATGGTAAGAACGTCTCATCTCATTATCTCTAGCCGCTTTATCCTTCTACAGGGTCGCAGGCAAGCTGGAGCCTATCCCAGCTGACTACGGGTGAAAGGCGGGGTACACCCTGGACAAGTCGCCAGGTCATCACAGGGCTGACACATAGACACAGACAACCATTCACACTCACATTCACACCTACGGTCAATTTAGAGTCACCAGTTAACCTAACCTGCATGTCTTTGGACTGTGGGGGAAACCGGAGCACCCGGAGGAAACCCACGCGGACACGGGGAGAACATGCAAACTCCGCACAGAAAGGCCCTCGCCGGCCCCGGGGCTCGAACCCAGGACCTTCTTGCTGTGAGGCGACAGCGCTAATGGTAAGAACGTATCTTTTTTTATTTTTCAAGAATTATTATTATTATTATTATTATAGCATTTTTTCACAAATTGCTCCTGTCATTTCGCCAGTTTGTTTACATTCTGAGCGGAAATGATTTTGTCGGACGTTTTGTCTAAAGTTTTTCTTTATTGAATTTTCTAAAAATAAAAATGCCCCATTTCTTAAAATCCAGTGAATGTGGATAGAATAAAACAGTTATTCCACTCAATTTCGTCGTACATGGCTTATAGCCAACTCGGCGCTACGTGACTCATCGGCTATCAGCTCATACAGTATACGACTCGATTTCATAGAATAACTGTTAAATGGATTAAAACATGTGTTGTTACTTAAAGAAAAAGGTAACTGTTGAAAAGGTGAAGCATTCTGTAAAGAGACATTTCTATAATTTAACATTTATGGAGCGTTTTGTAACAATCAGTAGGTTTTTCCACCATGGGAAAGTCTTCAGGACAGTTACACTTTCTGGTAACATGATGACTTTTATTTTTTGTCTTGTTCAAGAAACATTAAGAAAGAGGAGAAAAAAGAGAGGCTGGTTCAGGGATGATTGTTTTTCCTGTTATAAAGTAATTGATATCAGGAACGATTGTGCCTCATGGACATTCCGTGGCATTAAATGTAACTATGAATGCATAGGTGTAGAATTGGGTATGGACGGTATGGACGTGTCCCTAACAATATCAAATAACGGCTGATATGTCCCTACCAATATTTCTGATTGAAGAAAAAAAAAATCACGCTCCATGCGTGGTACACAAATGGTTACTGTAGGTTTCCACTGGGCGAAACACCACGCAAAATTCGCTCATGAATATTCACTCTGGGGGCATGGTCGCGAAAACAGAAAGCAGTTTGGCTACCATGTCAATTAGCAAGTGCGGTTGCAGTGCAGTGACTGGCTGCTAGCTAGCAAGCTAGCAAACTGTCCTTGAGGAATATCATGTTAGATTAGCTTGTAAAATCTCATCTCATCTCATTATCTCTCGCCGCTTTATCCTTCTACAGGGTCGCAGGCAAGCTGGAGCCTATCCCAGCTGACTACGGGCGAAAGGCGGGGTACACCCTGGACAAGTCGCCAGGTCATCACAGGGCTGACACATAGACACAGACAACCATTCACACTCACATTCACACCTACGCTCAATTTAGAGTCACCAGTTAACCTAACCTGCATGTCTTTGGACTGTGGGGGAAACCGGAGCACCCGGAGGAAACCCACGCGGACACGGGGAGAACATGCAAACTCCACACAGAAAGGCCCTCGCCGGCCACGGGGCTCGAACCCGGACCTTCTTGCTGTGAAGCGACAGCGCTAACCACTACACCACCGTGCCGCCCCTAGCTTGCAAAATGAGTCAGTTAACAACAGTTCTTATTCAGTGTGTAAAAACGACAACGACAGCATACGAATATGACCGTTTTCTAAGTTTGTGTGGCATGTAAATAACAATCCAACTGGTGTTCATTAAGGTCACAAAGGCATTATTAACTCATCTCAAATTGTGCTAATGTTGGCTAATATTGCACCTAGTCTTGCTTGTGAAGTGCCTGCAAACTTTAGCAGCCCGCTAACCCTTAACTTGAAGTGCTTCAGTTAAGACCTGTAGAGCCCTGACCAAGTTCGTGTAACATGACACGTGTAAACAACAACCCGATGGTGATGTGGGCATTGTTCGTGGCCCAGACACCTTTTAATCAAATAAAACATTTTCACATAATAAGCATAACAGCCTCCACCTTCTTAGTCAGAAATTTTTGGTTACTCCCGCTTGTCACTACCTTCTCTCCCTCCCCTCTCCGCTCTGGGCTCAAGAAGACAACAAAAGGGCAATAATATAACAACCAATCAGAATTCAGATACATTCTGTTGCCAAGTAAAATTGTAACCTCTCAATGTGTCAAAAAAGTTCTCGAGACCTCATCCTGTTTTACCGTAAGATCAACTTTCGAAGACTTCAGGCTAAGACGAAAGTCCACATCATCTCTATCTGGGAATTTCTCTTTGCGGATGACTGTGCACTCAATGCCCTGACTGAGGAAGAGTTGCAAGAGACCATGGACCACTCTGCAGCTGCATGCACAGACTTCGGACTGACCATAAACACCAAGAAGACAGAGGTGTTGCACCAGCCTGCACCAGGTCAGCCATACATCGAGCCTCAGATCACCGTTGGAGGTGAGCTGCTCACTACAGGCGAGAAGTCTGTGTACCTTGGCAGCACCCTGTCTCACAGTGTCCACATTGACCAAGAAGTCAGCTATCGCATCTCCAAGGCAAGTGCAGCATTTGGCAGACTACAGTCCTCTGTGTGGGATCGCCGTGGAATTCCTCTCAGTACAAAGCTGCAAGTCTATCAAGCAATAGTCATCACTTCACTCCTTTATGGCTGCGAAACATAGTCAGTCTACAGCCGTTACGCAAAGCAACTGAATAAGTTCCACATGCTCAGCCTGCGAAAAATCATGCATGTCACATGGCAAGAGAAAATTCCAGACACAGAGATCCTAGGCAGAGCAAACCTCCCAAGCATCTTCACCATGCTGAAGCGCTCACAACTCCGATGGTCTGGTCATGTTCACCGCATGGCTGATGACCGGCTTCCCAAATGTCTACTATACGGAGAGCTGTGTGTGGGGCGTCACTCGCAGGGTGATCAGAGGAAAAAGTACAAAGATGCCCTCAAGGACAATCTGAAGTGCTGTAACATCTGCCCAGAGACGTGGGAAAGTGTGGCTGCCAACCGAAGCCACTGACGTGCTGCCATCACCAATGGGGTCAAGCACTTTGAGCAACAGCGCATCCTAGAAGCGCAAACCACGCGCCATCATAGAAAGAGCCGCACACGAAGCCCCACTACATCTTCATCAAGTCATCCTGTACCTCTTTAACATGCCCTCACTGTCATTGCACAGTCCATGCAAAGATTGGCCTCATAAGCCACCTTCACACACACCAACGATGAAGAATCATGGTCACCTTCGAAACCGAAGGACGAACATCATCACCATTAGATCAATCACATATCAGTTTAAACTAGCATTCTGAAACTAGTTAAAGATCACACAGAAGATAGCCTACTCCCCCTGCCAGCCTAATGGAACACAGTGTTTAAGGCTCTGTATGTGTTTTACTTCCATTTATGAGGGAAAGGAACATACTCCCTCCCACCAGTCAATGCGTTATTCACTTGTAAAACACATTGCAAATTGGTAGAATGAGTTAATCATCACATGCAAGATTTGCAATTAATCAAATTAATTGCACATTATTATCTCATCTCATTATCTCTAGCCGCTTTATCCTGTTCTACAGGGTCGCAGGCAAGCTGGAGCCTATCCCAGCTGACTACGGGCGAAAGGCGGGGTACACCCTGGACAAGTCGCCAGGTCATCACAGGGCTGACACATAGACACAGACAACCATTCACACTCACACCTACGGTCAATTTAGAGCCACCAGTTAACCTAACCTGCATGTCTTTGGACTGTGGGGGAAACCGGAGCACCCAGAGGAAACCCACGTGGACACGGGGAGAACATGCAAACTCCACACAGAAAGGCCCTCGCCGACCACGGGGCTCGAACCCGGACCTTCTTGCTGTGAGGCGACAGCGCTAACCACTACACCACCATGCCGCCCATTATTATTATTATTATTATTATTATTATTATTATTAATGAATTACTACAGTTCTGAACTTCAAATTTGAAAAGTCTGGACTTTGGAGAGATGATGGATACTCTTTTGGTGGAACACAACGGAGCAAAATATTGTGACCCTCTAATGTTGACCTAAAGTTGGCGCCACTGGGGGATGGCATTGGGTTTATGTCCCCACCATTGTTAATACCAAACCTACTCCCTTGTATGAATGGCTAAAAAGACATGGTTCATAACATCATTTATGAATAAATTGTTTAGTTTTGCCCAGACACCGCCCAAACTAATGATCACATCGTGAGGTTTTCTTTGGATACTCAGACACAAGGTACACCACCAGTCTTGCTGGAGTAGTTGGGGGTGAGATACGTTGCTCAAGGGGACTTCAGCTAGTCCTGCTGGCCCAGGGAATTGACCCAGCAACCTTTTGGTCCAAAAACTGCTTCTCTAACCATTAGGCCATGGCTTTCCCCAAGACAATAAATTGTAATCATTGGAAAAAGGAAAATAATCCTCATTTTGTGTCAGCCTGTGCCATATTATGCCATCATGGATTACGATATTTTCCTTTAACACCACACCCTGGGATGCTTTTTTCTTACTCAATTAGGGATATTTCCAATGATTCAGTCTATGTAGACACAAAAAAAGACCTCAAATGATTTTTATTGCACTTTTTCTTCATAAAAAGTATGCTTTAAAGTACGGTATAGCCTCCTTACTAGAAAACAAACCATTAAAACCCTGATACTCTTCTGGTTCTGAGACTTTCCTCAGTCTGCTTCTCGACAGAGTGTTTTCTAAGAGCAGGTCAAAGCTTGAGGTCATTGTGTGGGATGAACCCTGTTTAATTACTCTCTAGATTCTTAGCCCTCCCTGGCTGGATGACTCATCTCTTGAAACCAAATATCCCTCTTTAATTTCCCTTTATGAATGACAACTAATCTCTTAAACATTTCCGTTTTTTATTTCCTTACTTATTATTTCCAGCGGGGACATGGTAAATGATTGATTGATGCTTCACTGCTAATGACCCTGGCCTTTCCTTTAGTACTTTTCATTCGAACACAAAGGTGCCTTTGCGTGTCAGTGGTATCATCCATGGTGGGTTTGTATTAAAAGAGGTCTTCTTCGTGTAGAGATCTGGGAACAAAGGCATGTTAATAGCGGGAACTTTGTGCTCGCACGCATGGCCTGCTCATCTCATTTACAGACAGACTGTGAGCGAGCAAATGAATACTCACACAGACAGTGCAACTCGAATCATCGTCCTGTGAGGTACAAAGCAGAGGCTTGGGGGGCATTCTTCTTTTCGTGAGAAAGCAAAATCCCTTTGACTTTTTTCTAAGACAGGATTGTCTCACATCCTGAACAGACTCTTAAAATGGAACACCTGCAACAAGCTTCCGCTCACTGGAAATCTGAGCATATGCGCTGTTGCACAAGTGTGCCCATAGTGCTCAAAAGGTCTGGAATGGATAGACAGTGTGTCGAAAGTTGGAACAAATGTGCAAGAAATCCACTGGGGTGGGGGGGGACCCTTGTCCCACTGTGTCTTATCATGTAGACAGAGTATGACCCTGTGGTCTGCAACTTGTCATAACATCCCTCCTGCTAGCCAAACATCTCACTGGTCTGATTTATGAAAGGAAAACTTATATCTCGCCCATAAACATCCTCAGATATTTGGCTTATCTGCTCTGCTTACAGTTTACTGTTACTTTTTTTTTTTTGCTCCCCATTAGATTCCCTTGTTGTTTGAAGTTACTCATTTTAATTGCTGCATTCAGTTAAGTGGCTCGATGTGTTTATTTCAATGAACAGATAAACAGAACTATAGACCCCTTCGCAGTAAACGTCATTCATACGTACTGTAAGAGGAAATTGCGCGCGCAGCCTGGACCCAAAAAAGACTCGGCGACGGTAGAGACGAGAAGAAATATTTGGAAGAAATGCCTAGTTGTTGTGTTGTCGGGTGTCAGAATCATAGCAGTGATGGGGTTAAAATGTACAGAATTCCAGCAGGATCTCACCCATTCCAAAAAAATCGCCGACGTCTATGGCTACAAGCCATCAAACGTGTAGACTGGGATGAAAGCACGATGCGTGGGTTTGCAGCGCCCACTTCATCACAGGTAAGATCAGGCTATTTATTAAATCTTTCTTTTTTATTCTTTCTAGTCTTCGTTTATTGATGTGGCAAAATACTTTGGTAACGTTTGTCTGATTAGCTGGGTCATAGTTACTCAATGTAATGAATATTGTTAGCATGTTAAAGGGGTACCAAATATAATATATACAGTTGCTGATGTGACAAAGTAACGTATTCTTAAGTATTCTATCAAATTTATATACTAGAAAACAACGAAATATCTTGGTAATTGTAAATATAATAGTCGGTACGCTAAACGGCACAAGAGTCGCCATTTTTAAAAGACCGTGACGTCAGCGCTACCCACTGCACTAGGAGAGAAGCGTGTAATCATGGCGTTGGGCACATCAAGTGAAAGCGACAGCTCTGTCGAATCGTACGAAGAGATCCCGCAAGACACACTGCAAGCAGGCTATGGCTTAGAAGGGTACCAGTTTGAACCTAGGAGAGGTACTCTCGACTCCGGTGATGACGAAAGAAGAGAAGAAAGCTCGAACTCGCTTGGTGTTTTTCAGCGGAAACGAGTGAAAAGACACGTCTGGAGGATCGTTATGCTTTCCATCGGTCCTGTTATTACACCCGAAAGCAACACACTGTGGCATTGTGTAGCCGATCACTTACAATTCATCCTACTTTCCGATTCACACGTGCTATTCCCAACCTCAATGAGCCAGCACAACTGGGCACATACATACGTCATGAGTGTTACGCAGAGAAACTGAACGTGCATTCTGATTGGATAAAATTAATATCATGGCGGGCTGTTCAAACTGCGGAAATAGTTTGCTCGAGCTACTTTCAAAACACTATAACTTTCCAACCTTAGAACAAAAAACTTTTGTAAGTCTTGAATAAGGTTCGTTAATGTGTGTTTTATTGTTATAGTTACTCTATATATTACCCTCTGTTCCCCTTTAACTTAGCTTTGCATGCAGTTTTGTTTGTAGGAGAGGTCTCGCTTGACTCAAGCAGTCCAGATTTTGTGCCATCATTATTTGTGTATGCCGAAAATCACAATTTTAAAGCAAGGATGGAAAGGTAAAATTGTGTGCCCTCACTCTAAATGCCAACTTACGTTGACTGCTCTAACCTAGCTCCCGCCCCGTTCAGTTTCATTTCTGCTCTCTGCCTCTCGCTTTTTACGCAGCTCTGATTTCTCTTAGCTGCACTCTTTACACTATCATTCCTTTCATGCCATTCCCTCCTGCAAATTGCTGTTTAGTGTTGGTATTTGCTGTTGTAGCTAAAGCCACATTGCCATCACATCACTGGCATAATTTGATTAAAACAAAATGAATATGAATGTTCCATTGTTAATCAAGTTGTACATGCCCGCACATAACATAATCATATGCGTCTAAAGACTTATAGGCACGAAGTTTTTCGTGGGTGTACACTGAAGTCTTGTCAGTAAGGTACGAGTATATATCTGGCCATTGTATACCAGGGAACTTACTAACATCGTCCGTCCACTCTTTAATTAAATGCGGATCCGGTAGGCGATGTCCACTTGTTAGAGTTAACTTATTTATGTAGCATTCTCGATCTTGTAACGACAATTGTTTTGCATAATCTGACAGCTCATAATGCCGGTCTATGGGCAGCGCCATTGTTTCTGGGTCCAGGCTGCGCGCGCATCCTGGCAACGGTCGGTTTGTTTACAAACATGCGAAGGGGTCTATTGGTGCACGCTTATAAAACTGTTCCTTAAATTGGGCGTATCATGAAAGACTCGTTTTTTCAGTGCTTGTGCACATATATTTGGGTATCTGGAGTGCCTACCAACCCACAAACTCTGAAATAAGACAACCTAGTCGGTTTCTTTTGTTCGGCCTTTTTCAGAAAACGTGCTTCAGCAAGCCATTAAGATTCAGCTCCCCTTTCTATGTCATAAGGTGAGCTCACTGGAATTACACCATCCTCTCATCTGAGTATCTCCACTCATAGCTTGAGAACTGCCTTTATGAATGAATATTCATGAGGAACGTGCTACCTGATTGGCTGGTGGAAGATGGGGGTAGGGCAACCAGTGGCTCATTATCATTTAAAGGATTTAAAGGAACGGAGATTCAAATCGGAAGTTTTGATCAGGGATGTTTCGACAGGATGAGAAGGGAGCTGTGGTGCTTTATCCTTGTGCTATTTTGACCAAACCATTAAAGCTAGACGGCCTTTCGAGTTCATAAAATTGGTGAAATTCAGTTCCGTCTGAAATGTGCTCATTGTGATATATGTTTATTTCTGTAATATCTCACAAAATATCAGGCCATTCTGTGGCTGGGAAGTTATTTAATTTGAGGGGATTAAAGCAAATAATGTGCATGAAATCGCTCGTGTCGCACAGTCAAGCAGACAGAGGAAGTCCGTGTGCGTGTGTGCGCATGCGCAGGTTTACCTTTGAGTGTGCACTGACAGTTCCATCATTCTGTCGCCAAACAAACAGCTGATCACACCAAGGTGCTCGCTGAGCACCGATATTTATTAGTTTGGTCCTGCGTTTCCTTTCCTTCGTATAGAACATAACGTCTTTTCTTCTCGCTTTCTTTCCGTTACTGTAGTCGGTCTTTCACGTTTCATTTGCACACTCATGTCCTCCATTTTTCTCTCCTGTTTCAAATTTGTATCCCACAATGCCTTGTGCGAACGGGAAAAGACCACCATGTGATGCATGACGTAGTATCGTAGAAGCAGGAAAAAATAGCGGAGAATTTGGGCCATGTGGCCTGAAATTCATTAATTGTTCTATTTTTAAAAAAACCTAATAAAATTGGAAGTCTGTGATTCGAATTCAGTAGCTTTCGGTCCACTTTTGGTGTCGGGGAAAATTCTTTTCATGAACTACACTTGAAAAATCTAAAAGGCAGTCTAGCTTTAATATCTCAGGGAACTGTCAACTTGTGAAAAAGGAGTAAGGATTCCTCATCTCATCTCATTATCTCTAGCCGCTTTATCCTGTTCTACAGGGTCGCAGGCAAGCTGGAGCCTATCCCAGCTGACTACGGGCGAAAGGCGGGGTACACCCTGGACAAGTCGCCAGGTCATCACAGGGCTGACACATAGACACAGACAACCATTCACACTCACATTCACACCTACGGTCAATTTAGAGTCACCAGTTAACCTAACCTGCATGTCTTTGGACTGTGGGGGAAACCGGAGCACCTGGAGGAAACCCACGCGGACACGGGGAGAACATGCAAACTCCGCACAGAAAGGCCCTCGCCGGCCACGGGGCTCGAACCCGGACCTTCTTGCTGTGAGGCGACAGCACTAACCACTACACCACCGTGCCACCCGAGTAAGGATTCCTCAGATAGTAAAATGTTTATTTATATAATTTTTACTGGCCTAGTGGTTAGTGTTTCAAACAGGAGATCATGAGTTCTACTCGCAGCCGGGTCATACCAAAAACTCTTGCAGTTACCAGAGGACTGGCTGTAACCCTGTAACCCTCGCTATGTCATAGGTTTGCCTGGTTAGTACTGGGACAAGAGACTGTCTGGGAAGATCAGGTCCTGGCACAGGAGAGACTTTGACTTGACTCTTTTTTGATATTACAGTTTAGCGAGACAAAAATCTACAGCATTGGTAAGGTTTTCACATTTAATTTAGCATTTTACAAGTCTGAATAATTGATCTAACACAAAGGCTCTCACAGTTTGATGTACTTTTCCAGTGAAAAATGGGAAAGTCAGAGGAATGTGCTTGCTTGATGCTGAACTCCAATGGACATTTTCATTGTGCTTTGGCAGACTATCAGCAGTCTATCTGCTGGGCTTGTCAGCCTCTGAGACTGCATTTTTCTTTGAGAACAGGGTTTATGAGAAATGAGGAAAAAATCTTGCTCTTAAATCCAAATCTGGCCTGGGTAACTCCCACTGCCTGCAGGTTATCTGCAGTTATCTCGAGTGCACCAGAGATCCTCGACTTCCTGCCAGACAGAAAAGTCTGCAGGACTTCTGCTGGAGTCTGCTCTTTACAGCGCACTCATAAAATACGTGACACAAAGAAGGCTGAAAAGTGTAATTACGTGCACATTGAAATAATACGAGCACGGAAAGAGACCCTCGTGTTTGTTTGTGCAAATTGTCAAATCATTCAGCACTGTTTATGTCTCCAGGGGTGGATTTGCTCGGATTATTGCTCCTTAGAGGAGCAGAACCAGCCTTTGTAAGTTTTTCCATGGAAGTTGACCAAACGCAGTGGTTCCTCCTCACATTGACAGCACATGGCCACTAATTATGTCTCAAAGACTATCTGACTTTATCCGCATCAACTGACTGTTTGCAGTTTCGAGCAACCTTCTGCCATCACAGTCACACCACTACAAATGTGTCACATGTCTGCGAAATTGCAAATTGATGCCTGCAGCTAGGGCTTCACATGAAACCACTAGTGCTAGTGCTCATTTAGCTCCATTTGCTCCAGACCAGCCTGTCAGGAGATGATTTTAAGACGAATGGATCAAGCACCCTCAAGATACGTAATACACGCAAGGCTTATGAAAGCTCGGCTCCAGTTCTGTAATTATAGAAAGATGCCGTCTTGCACATGGCACCTTAAAGACAGACTAGAAAGGGAGCAACAGCCATTATGTTCTAAGTGCTTTGACCTTGCATAATAGTGCGAGAAATGATACGTCTGCCAGGAGTGGGTAAACGCGGAATTGTCTTTCATCTTATATTTAAGGTATGATATTAGAGCTGCTTGTGAGGAGCTCAGCACTTTCCCAGGATATGTCCAAACATGTTTGTTTATTTTTGTAATCGAAAATACCTATTTTTTTCATACACCCCTCCCCACCACCACCACCACCAACAATGGGAATTTCCACTGAGGAAAAACTCAGGAGCCCTCCTGGAAATCTTGTAGGCAACAGATGAGTTAAATTAGCAACACTTCACATGGTCTCGCTTTAAACACAGCCGTTGGTTGAGTGTAACTCCGGTCTTGTTGGAGAGCAGTCCCATCTGGAAGTCACTTGAAGAAGTTGGTGGGTAAATAAGAAGCAGAGACAAAGCTGCAAAGCTTATACTGATGATTTCAACCCCCCCCCCCCCCATCTGGCAAAGGAGACCTCTTGATCCGTATTTGATCTCCCCTGAGGTTTTTCTTCCTTCGTTGTTGTTATACAAAAACAATTCCCAATTTTCAGCACAATCGGTGCTGAAACCCAATGTGAGGTCTAATTCAGTCGTTATGGTTAAATGTAATGAGGAATGTAATGTATTGTACATGTGCAGTGCAGATGTGCTTGTATGGCTGAGACGGAAACTGAAGCGATTGGACTTTTGGTAAGCACGCCTGGTTTTGAGGAGACTTCTCAAGGCTATAATAACACCAAATATAGAGGAAGTCTATATGTTTATTCCATAGATCTTTTTGTTTTTTAGTATATTGGGTGTCATTTGTGCTCCACTGATATTACATTTCCAAATATAAAGCAAAGATGGAAAAAAAGACATTTGTAAACATTGGTGAAATGTCCTTCATAACAGCCTGCATATTTCAGATAAATAGCTAAAATTTTAAATAAAACCCATTGAGACAGTAAAAAAAAAACAGCTTTTTTTTTTGCCTGTTTAATCCTCAATGATGCTGGTTTACCTTAAAATGACAATCATTAAAATACTTTTAATTAAAGCTAGACGGCCTTTCGATTTCATAAAATCGGTGAAATTGAGTTCCGTCTGAAATGTGGTCATGGTGATACGCTACCGTTCAAAAGTCTGGGGTCACTCTGAAATGTCCTTATTTTTGAAAGAAAAGCACTGTTCTTTTCAATGAAGGTCACTTTAAACTAATCAGAAATCCACTCTATACATTGCTAATGTGGTAAATGACTATTCTAGCTGCAAATGTCTGGTTTTTGGTGCAATATCTCCATAGGTGTATAGAGGCCCATTTCCAGCAACTCTCACTCCAGTGTTCTAATGGTACAATGTGTTTGCTCATTGCCTCAGAAGGCTAATGGATGATTAGAAAACCCTTGTACAATCATGTTAGCACAGCTGAAAACAGTTGAGCTCTTTAGAGAAGCTATAAAACTGACCTTCCTTTGAGCAGATTGAGTTTCTGGGGCATCACATTTGTGGGGTCGATTAAATGCTCAAAATGGCCAGAAAAATGTCTTGATATTCATTTTACAACTTATGGTGGTAAATAAAAGTGTGACTTTTCATGGAAAACACAAAATTGTCTGGGTGACCCCAAACTTTTGAACGGTAATAATAATAATAATAATAATAATAATAATAATAAGTTAAATTTATATAGTGCCTTTCAAAAAACCCAAGGACGTTTTACAATTATAGACAAGGAAAGAAAAAAAATAAAATAAATAAATAAATAAATAAAGTCCACCAAGTAAGGGTCAGGATGTAATTCCCGTGGTGTAGCAGCCACAGTCCCACCAAAAGGCGCACGGAAACAAGTCCCACATCTCCAGCACCGCCGCCGTGACGCCGTCAGCAACATCGCTCAACACCACACCATGGATCCACAAAGCGAGCAGAGAAGCTCCACCACGCAGAGCGCTGGTGTGTCCCAAACCGCCTGCCCAGCCGCCGTGACACCACCGAGCAACATCGTTCGGAACATCATGCCAAGCTTTAAAGTGCAGAGCGCTGGACAACCACGATGTTAAAATGAGCAACGAGCTCACTGCAATCCATAGCTGAGAGCACAGGCATCACTCACAGCGAACCAAGGCCTGGAGGGAACCGACGCCCAAAACTAGGTCCGGAGCTACACCACAACCGGAGGACAAAACACACAAACAAACATCAAACTACACAAACACACAGAAAAAAAAATAGAAAAAGAAATAAAATAAAATAAAAAAGCTCTGGTGAGAAGCGGCAGCCAGAACACGCACGACGTACTCTCAACCGGAAACGGAAAAAAAGTGTATATGTTTATTTCTGTAATATCTCACAAAATATCAGGCCATTCTGTGGCTGGGAAGTTATTTAATTTGAGGGGATTCCCGAGCAAATAATCTGCATGAAATCATTCACTTTGCGCAGTCAAGCAGACAGAGGAAGTCCGTGTGTGTGTGTGTGTGTGTGTGTGTGTGTGCGCATGCGCAGGTTTACCTTTGACCGTGCACTGACAGTTCCATCATTCTGTCGCTAAACGAACAGCTGATCACACCGAGGTGCTCGCTGAGCGCCGATATTTATTAGTTTGGTCCTGTGTTTCCTTTCCTTCGTATATAACATAACGTCTTTTCTTCTCGCTTTCCATTACTGTAGTCGGTCTTTCACGTTTCATTCGCACACTCACGTCCTCCATTTTTCTCTCCTGTTTCAAATTTGTATCCCACAATGCCGTGCACGAACAGGGAAAGCCCACTACATCATGCCTGATGTAGTATCTTGAATCGGGTCATGGTGAAGCAGGAAAAAATAGTGGAGAATTTAGGGCCACATGGCTCTAAATTCATTAATTGTTCTATTTTAAAAAAACTAATAAAATTGGAAGTCTGTAATTCGAATTCAGTAGCTTTCAGTCCACTAAACAAAAATAATTGGGTGTCTGGGAAAATTATTTTCATGACCTACACTTGAAAAATCTGAAAGGCAGTCTAGCTTTAATATGCAAATCCATTTAACATCTCGTGCTTGAAACATCCTTGTCAATGGACATTACTTGTTATGAAAACTTTTCACTCAACCCTGTTACTTGAACATCTTCACATGGTCAAAAGACCCCATGCACTGACGTCACACTTACGTTAGGAACCATTGCTGTGAACTTTGTTTACGTACTGAAGACAAGCGATATTGAAGAGGTCAGATGTCTGTAGTTCAAAGAAAACTACAGCTAAAAAAGCTTTACTACCCGATTACTTGGATAATCTACATATGTAAGTCAGAAAGAAGCGAATGATAGATGTGGAAATGAGAGTTTATTAGTGGTTATGATCCGTACAGAATTCCTGAAAATGATTGGAGTGATGTAGATTTGTGGCCTAGCGTTACCAACATAGATGCTGGACTGTACCTTTAATTGAAAAAAAAAACCCTTATCATTTGCTGGACGAGAAGAGCAGGGAGGACTGAGAATCGAGTGGCTGCGATTTGTTTACAGCCCATAATAAAACTTGTAGTGTCCGAGCAACTATTGCAAAGATGCGGACAAAAAGCCCAAAAATGCCTCTTTACCCGGGCATAAACAATACAGGATTTATCTTGTAGTGTCCTGATCCCCAGCTCTTTAACCCAGCCACATATAAAAAGTTGTTCTCCTCCATGATCTTCCAGGTTTTTATTTGTGTGTCCGTGTAGAACGAGGTCTGCAGCACCAGGTAGTTTGAGACGTCGGGGAACTCAACGGATGGATAATTTTCCAACTCATAGGAAAAATCCTTCTTTGTTAGTGTGTAGGGATCTAATCCCATCGCAAAGAGCAACTTTCTGAAGGTATCTTGACCGTGTATTGGCCTCCAAACTTGGAAAATAGTCAGAGACTATTACTATTGAGCTCTTTACGGTACATAACGGCAGCCAAATTGGTTTATCTGACCACCACTTCATTCACCGGAAGTAAACTTGCAAGCAAAGAAAAGGTTAACCACTGGCAAAGAATAACCGAAAAACCTTTAACTCCATGGGTTGTCAGTGAAAAATAAATGGCAGGATCGTGACCACACGCTGTGACTATATGGCAGGCCATTCTCACATAGCATTGTTATTGTGGGCTCGAAGCTGGAGTGAAACAAAGGGATTCACTGACAGTTACAGATAAAAAGGCGTGCTGGGTTCTTCCTCCTGCTGTGGAAAAAAATCTTCTACTCCTGGATCACAGATATTTCCTTTCTAAAAAAAAATGTCCAAGTCAAATTCCTAAGTCACAAGTAGAAGTTCAAGACAAAGTTCTAGGGAGACGGTAATACCTTTTATCTTTTTCTCTCCTCGAACGATTAAAACAACCAAAAACAGCACCAAAATGAACCGTATTTAAGACAGATTAAAGCTAGACGGCCTTTCGATTTCATAAAATCGGTGAAATTTAGTTCCCTCTGAAACGTGGTCATGGTGATGTATGTTTATTTCTGTAATATCTCATAAAATATCAGGCCATTCTGTGGCTGGGAAGTTATTTAATTTGAGGGGATTAAAGCAAATAATGTGCATGAAATCACTCGCTTCGCGCAGTCAAGCAGACAGAGGAAGTCTGTGTGTGTGTGTGTGCGCATGCGCAGGTTTATCATCTTCTTCTTTTGGGTTTTATGGCAGCTGGCATCCACAGTGTTGCATTACTGCCATCTACAGGTTTACCTTTGGCTGTGCACTGATAGTTCCATCATCCTGTCTCTAAAGGAACAACTGATCACCGATATTTATTAGTTTGGTCCTGCGTTTCCTTTCCTTCGTATATAACATAACGTCTTTTCTTCTCGCTTTCTTTCCGTTACTGTAGTCGGTCTTTCGCGTTTCATTCGCACACTCGCGTCCTCCATTTTTCTCTCCTGTTTCAAATTTGTATCCCACAATGCCTTGCGCGAACGGTGAAAGCCCACCACGTCATGCACGACGTAGTATCTAGAATTGGGTCATGGTGAAGCAGGAAAAAGTAGCGGAGAATTTAGGGCCACATGGCCTGAAATTCATTAACTGTTCTATTTTTATAAAACAAATTAAATTGGAAGTCTGTGATTCAAATTCAGTAGCTTTCGGTCCACTGAACAAAAAGAACTGGGTGTCGGGGAAAATTCTTTTTCTGACCTACACTTAAAATCTGAAAGGCAGTCTAGCTTGAAGCCTTGCTTACAGGAAAGATGGTATCTGGTTGTCCCCCAAGAGAACTTATCACATGATGTGTGATGTCACACACAAGAGGTCTAATATTTCAACTCAATAACTCAAATTTCCCGAAGTTCTTGGGAAGAAGAAAAACACGTTTCCTCATTCCTTGTCTTTATTTTCATGATATTGTGACATTGACTGGCAAGGCCACTTTGAACATGCAATCCTGTTCCTCAAAGTATAGCCAAAAATAGTTTTAGTAAATCATTAATGCGGTTTAATATCCTCATGGTATTAGCATGTACAGTACTTGCATTTGCTAATTCTGTGCATAAAAGCCTCAACCCTTTTGCTTTCATTTAAGACCTAAATACATCAGTGGCGGCTGCTGGTTTTTAAAAAAGGGGAAGCCCATTTTACGCATTCATCGTAAAACCTGTAGGCCGGATATCAAAGCATAGAAAGGTGTGCCCCATTAGCATAGTGAACTAGACAACCCTACCTAGTGGCAGAAAGTATTTTTGCTTGTACATTTCATGTTATAGTCTGGCTTGCCAGGCTAGTGCCTCATATCCTTAATCAAAAATATCAAACATCCAAAAATCACTGGCTATTCAACGAAGAGCCTTGAACATCATACCCTGATATGCAACACAGAGTCTTTAACACAACACCCAGCTGTGCAACACATCCTTGAACATCTTCTGCAACACAGTCTGGAAATTCATAACCAGGTAGGCTATGCAACACACAGAACCTTGAATATTATACCCAGGTATAACCTATAACACAGAGCCCACCATTCTCTTAACATTACTGAACAATATACACACTTCAGATTCATGAACATGAACACTATTTATCCACAAATTCTGCCCTCCGCTCCTTTTCCAGAAAATGGTCTGTGACCCTGTCATACCAGCTGGTTGTGCTTTCCAGAGACTTCACCAATTTCTGTTAGCAGCTAGCACTGCAGATCCCAATAAGGCTCAAGCTAGCCTACAACCAGATTGAACTACAAATGAAATAAACAAGTGAATTCACGAATGATCAAACTGATAGAATGGATGAAAGTTAACGGAGCACAACGAGTAATATTTACATTTATTTACAGAGTAATGTACAGAGACATCAGTGAGAAGAAACGTTTATATGAAAAGAAATTCGGACAGCACTTTGGCACATGACTACACTTTCTCGACATCCGCTAGGGACTGACTGATCATACTTCCGTGTTCCTCGCCGAAGTACCGCCCTCCTCATGTCTTTCAAACACTACATCCAATAATCCTTTATCAGCCCAGCTTCTTGTCCCTCCCACTGTCTCGTTTAGTCCCAGAGAAGCCCGGCTTCCCTGGAAGTGACGATTTTGTTGATTTTAACCAATAACAACTAGCCGAAATTGGCTGTTCAGAGCCGTCTCGTAGACTGCAACGGATACCCGGCTGCCAGTCAGTGTTGCCAGATACTGCTGACGTTTTCCATCCCAAAATATGTTCAAAACCCGCCAAAATGCACTTAAAACCGCCCAATCTGGCAACACTGCTGCCAGTCCATAGAGCCCATTGAAATAAGAAAGGTTACAGCCTGGCAGCAAAGGTGATTCTCGTAGCGAACTGCAAGTTCGTCAGACATCACTCAAATAAGTTACAGGATACTTATGAACATAAATACAATCTTGGGAACATATTATGTTATGCGGAGGCGAAGTGGCCAAGTGGTTAGAGCGCTTGACCACTAAGCGAACGGTCCCCGGTTCGAGCCTCGGCTCGACGGGGATCTGGGGCTCGCTCCCTGTCCACCCAGCAGTGAATGGGGACCTGGTGGAAACACTGGGGGAAGTAAGGCGGCGAGGAAAGGAACTGGCCACCCTACCTCACTATGCCGATGGCCCAGGACAAGTGCGCTCTCTAACAGGCACTCCCCCAATGTACGAATCGTATATGGGACCCTCTCTTCATTATGTTATGCAAGTTATTGTTTTAATGAGAATTCAACGTCGTAGACGCCGCAGTTTGGGGAGAGAATTTTAGGGGAAGCTCGGCTTCCCTTGTTGTCTCTGAGAAATCGCCCCTGAAATACATCCACTATTAGCAAAAAAAAAACCTTGTAAAAATGAAATAGCTGTCTAATCATTTTTGAATAGTTAAATGTGTCCTTTCTGATAATCACTGTAAAATTTATTCAAAAATAACTGAAGTTAAATCAATGAATCACCCAATCATGGACTCATCCACAGGGCAAATACAGTATCCGGATGGGGTTTTAGCCCTGTCCTCCATTTGTGCCTGAGCTCCAACAGGATGAAGTGCTCTGACAGAAAGACACGTGTAAGATGATGTCCCTCCCGCCAGACTGGATACCGCAGACTTGAGTAGGTTCTCAGCACTCACACTACAGATATTTCCATTACTTATACAGCACAAGCTTGGATCCCTTTTTTTTTTAATCTAAATATTGCACACCCACTCTCAGAGTATTTTTTTTTCTTCTCTTCTTTCTGGAAGAGTGATTAAAGCTCTTGCCTCCAGAGCACATTGTTTGAACTAAGAAGTTTCAAGACGTTTAAGCTTAATCATTCTTCCGGATCATGGTGTAGAGGAATGACTTTTCCATTCAGGTCTTTTTTTGACTCAATTATTTGAGTGAACTGAGTCAATGGGAAGCTGCGTAAGACAAAACTTGATTCACAATGTTGGTTTCGACCTGCCATGTGTCTTTTGCTCACTGATGAAGACAGTTTGAGGTCTCCATGTGGCATTGTGTACTATGTAAACGTCTCTTCTGCAAGTCTGGTGACTTTACTCTGTGCTGGGAGAAGCACACACTGAAAACAGACCTGCTGTTGAGAAATGAGTAAAAGTCTTCCCAATAAGATACTAATTGATGTTCTCAGATTACATCTCAACCAATCCTCTGGGATTAAACGAGACGTGTTTCATGCATATCTATAGTGCTGTGGCGTTATCGGAGTCATGTTGTTCCAAAGTATAATTAAATAATATTGGCTGGCATTGAGGTCTACATCAGATATATTACATTCAGCTAGCATGATACTGAATGAGTCAAAGACAAGTAGCTGAATGGAATCTGATAGACCATGAAAAAAGCCAGCCAATATCTCATCTCATCTCATTATCTCTAGCCGCGTTATCCTGTCCTACAGGGTCGCAGGCAAGCTGGAGCCTATCCCAGCTGACTACGGGCGAGAGGCGGGGTACACCCTGGACAAGTCACCAGGTCATCACAGGGCTGACACATAGACACAGACAACCATTCACACTCACATTCACACCTACGGTCAATTTAGAGTCACCAGTTAACCTAACCTGCATGTCTTTGGACTGTGGGGGAAACCGGAGCACCTGGAGGAAACCCACACGGACACGGGGAGAACATGCAAACTCCACACAGAAAGGCCCTCGCCGGCCACGGGGCTCGAACCCGGACCTTCTTGCTGTGAGGCAACAGCGCTAACCACTACACCACCGTGCCACCCGCCAGCCAATATTATTATAATTTTTATTATACATACACACTCTCTTCATATCAGCATTCTCAAAGTCCAACGCTAGATTACCTGCAACTCGGTGCTGTTAGTGCAGCAGTCCAGTTACCTTCCAGCCCGTGTAGCGTCATCGAAGGCCAATGCTAGTGCGGTCAAGCCAAATATCATTATTTTCCCCGTGTAACTTACTTAGTTACTTTTAAAATCAACATCAACAGCTACACACAATGGCGCGACCTGGCAGCCAAAATTCTCTCAACGTCTTCCATTTTTAACGAAGCAAACTTGGTGGCCATGTTTGTTTACAAATTGTCACTGTCGCTCGCTAGCGTGGAAGTTTTACATCTCTGACGTGTGATGTCATGCTATCTTGACAATGTGCAATATTGCACGCTCATTCTCCATTGGGTAGAGTGGTGTAATACATGGAGGATAAGCAATATGATAACAATATTGCATGCTATCAATAAACCCACTAGAAGGGAATAGAATACATGTTTGTATTCCATAGAAAAAGTGGCCCGTAAGTAAAATACTGTATTCGTTCATATTTTTCAAATGTAAACAATTACACTACCGTTCAAAAGTTTGGGGTCACCCAGACAATTTTGTGTTTTCCATGAAAAGTCACACTTTTATTTCCCACCATAAGTTGTAAAATGAATATCAAGACATTTTTCTGGCCATTTTGAGCATTTAATCGACCCACAAATGTGATGCTCCAGAAACTCAATCTGCTCAAAGGAAGGTCAGTTTTATAGCTTCTCTAAAGAGCTCAACTGTTTTCAGCTGTGCTAACATGATTGTACAAGGGTTTTCTAATCATCCATTAGCCTTCTGAGGCAATGAGCAAACACATTGTACCATTAGAACACTGGAGTGATAGTTGCTGGAAATGGGCCTCTATACACCTATGGAGATATTGCACCAAAAACCAGACATTTGCAGCTAGAATAGTCATTTACCACATTAGCAATGTATAGAGTGGATTTCTGATTAGTTTAAAGTGATCTTCATTGAAAAGAACAGTGCTTTTCTTTCAAAAATAAGGACATTTCAAAGTGACCCCAAACTTTTGAACGGTAGTGTACATTTTAAGTACAAAGGCACACAGTAGAGTGCAGACCTCCGCCAAGCCACGTTATCAACATCAAAATCAAATCACTTGAGCCTAGGATAATACTCAAGATGTACACCAAATTTCATCAAAATCCGTTCACTACTTTTTGACTTACATTGGGAAAAGCCAAAAAAAAATTTCCTGGATCCATATACATATCCAGATTTGCATCAAAATCTAATCAATACTTCTTTGGCCCATGGCTCATCTTTCATCAAAATCCATTCACTACTTTTTGAGTTATGTTGGGAAAGGTCAAGCAAAAAAATAAAGGCAAAAACATAACCCCCTACGATAAAGTTGGCAGATGTAATAATACATTTTGAACAACAAAACGGTCCCTGATCACATCCTAAACTCGAGACGTGCTCATGCTCCATATTCACTTTTTGAAAGTGCAGTCCAGTAAGATTTCATCTATTATATGTAATAGGTTGAGGCAGAAACCAGTGTTGTAGTCGAGTCATTAAACCTCGAGTCCGAGTCCAGTCTTGAGTCCCCAGTGTTCAAATCCGAGTCAACTCCAAGTCATTAAAAAAATTTCAAGTCAAGTCTGAGAACAAGATTCCAACCGCACCATTTGACGACGGCTGTTTCAGCACCATTAACATTAGTTTGTTCCTGAACATGCCGTATGAACAGGTGAATGTGCTTCTCTTTGTCAGGGAGTGTCAAGTATTCTGTCAGAGATGGTTGGGAGACGGATGTAAGTGCAGAAGGTGTGTTTATTAATACAAATGAAGACGGTAAACAATCCAGAGCGGCAGGCAAAATTGTAAAACAGTGAAATAGGCAACAGGTCGAGTGAGGCACAAACAGGCTATCGTAGACTCAACAGAATCAAAGATGAGAAACAGGAAATCAGGGATCAGGAAACCAAACAAGGAAATAAGGCTTGGTAATGTGTCATCAACGCAACTCAATACTTCGCAAAGTAAGTGTGTTTTCACAGTTTGTATATTGGCGCGCTGATTGCGCCTTAATCCTGTGCAGGTGCGAGTTGTTTATGGCATGTGCAAGAGTCCGCTTGGCGCACGCGCTGTCCGGAGTGCACCCAAGAGTCTATCTGATGTACGCGCCAAGGCGCACAGGTGTGACAGTTTTGCACGAAATTAGTACAAAAATTAATGTAGATATAAATATCTTATGCCAAATTATTATGGCATGTTCCAAAAAAATGAAGAAAAAAATCAGAGTCTCATCTCATTCTCATTATCTCTAGCCGCTTTATCCTGTTCTACAGGGTCGCAGGCAAGCTGGAGCCTATCCCAGCTGACTACGGGCGAAAGGCGGGGTACACCCTGGACAAGTCGCCAGGTCATCACAGGGCTGACACATAGACACAGACAACCATTCACACTCACATTCACACCTACGGTCAATTTAGAGTCAGCAGTTAACCTAACCTGCATGTCTTTGGACTGTGGGGGAAACCGGAGCACCCGGAGGAAACCCACGCGGACACGGGGAGAACATGCAAACTCCGCACAGAAAGGCCCTCGCTGGCCACGGGGCTCGAACCCGGACCTTCTTGCTGTGAGGCGACAGCGCTAACCACTACACCACCATAATGAAAGATACGTTCCTTAATAACATACTTTTTAATCTTTGGGTTTTGGGGAAAGCAGCAAGTCTTGTCAAGTCAAAAGGCTCAAGTCCAAGTGAAGTCACGAGTCGTTGATGTTAAAGTCCAAGTCGAGTTGCAAGTCTCTTTACATTTTGTCAACCAAACAACCAAAACAATACACTAATAGCAACAGATATGCTATTGCTCATGAGCATCAGGTCAGGGAAATAATGTAGGCATAAATGAAATATATCATATCATACACAGAATGGGTTTAAGTGTATATTTCATCTGGGTTCCTGCTCATGTAGGGGTAGAAGGAAATGAGGGCATAAACATATTGGCAAAACAATCAATGAAATCACAAACAATTCCTCTGCAAATTCCATTATGTAAAGCTGAGGCTAAAGCCATCGTTAAGAGTCATACAGAAATCAGAGTCCTCGTCTCCAATTTATGAGTCCGAATGCAGTTAATGCACGAGTCCAAGTCTGAGTCATCAGTGCTCAAGTCCAAGTCGAGTCACAAGTCCTTAAAATTAGGGCACGAGTCGGACTCGAGTACGACAAGCCTGGCAGAAATGCATTTAATATTCTTTGTAAATATATGTTCAGAGCAAGTAAGATTCTGTTGAGTTCTCAGGCTGGTGTCTTGAATAAAATGTTGCCTCTGTGATAAAACTCCTGCATGGACGGCAGGACCGAGTAGATCAGGGTTTTTCTTCCCCTTTGTTTCATGTTTGCTTTACACATGACAATATGAGAACACTGTTTCACAATGGATTTATTTACAGAATACTGCAGTCGTGATATTGTGTTATATGGGAATATAAAGTGCAAGGCTTTATCCTGGCTACAGCTCATTATAATGTCGAATGTAATCCTGCATTATTGCACACTTTACTTTTCTTCAGACAGACTCCGAATAAAGAAACAGTGAACCACAGGAATGCAATTTTTAAAAATATATATATATCCATCATTGAGAGATTGTTAGAACTGTGGATTTAAACACAAATTAAATTGAGTCGATCAGTGCAAGAGCTGCTTGATGAGTTACAGATGAGTGAAAACGTTTCAGAAATGCTTTTAGTGAGAACTGACTTGGTTTATAACTGAACACACAAGGTCTGCTTTTCTCACTCAGTACTTTACAAAACAAAGCTACACCCATGTTACGTTTTATTACTGTTCCTTTTTTTTTTTTTTTGGCTTCCAGGACTTCCTTGTTGTTTCTTTTTCTGTCAGTTCTGGAGCAGTCCATATAGCCTACTGGACATGATCACGTTACGTACGTGCGTGCATGTATGAAGACTTCACCCGATGGTATGAGAATGATGTCCTGACAGAAGAATAAATCAGCCCTTCATGTCGCAGTGAACTGGGACTGCCTTGATCATACAACATGTTGGAATCTTGCATTCACACTTTAATACTATCTGTTTATAGCCCTGTTATCCATCTTCAGTAACCACTTCGTTCTGGTCAGAGTTGTGGTGGATTCACCCACAGAATGGGACACCAGCACATTATAGGGCTCGTTTGCACCTCGGTGTACTGTATGTTGGTTAGAAAATGTAGGCCTGTGAAATAGCTATCATGTTTTTGGGTGCTCAAGTGGTGCTACAGAAAAACGTAGGGTGGTACTGTGGTATAGTGGTTAGCACTGTTGTCTCACAGCAAGAAGGTTCTGGGTTTGAGGCCAACAGGGGCCTTTCTGTGTGGAGTTTGCATGTTCTCCCCGTGTCTGCATGGGTTTCCTCCGAGTGCTCCAGTTTCCCCAACAGTCCACAGACATGTGGTTAGGTTAACATGGGGTGGCCTTGGGCTGAAGTGCCCTTGAGTCAGGCACCTAACCCTTAACTGCTCCCCGGGCGCTGTAGCAGAGCTGCCCACTGCTCTGGGTATGTGTGTGTTCACTGCTTCAGATGGGTTAAATGACCCAGAGGATGCTTAAGTGTACATGTGACAATTAAAGTCGTCTTCTTATTCTTCTTCAATTGTTGGGAATCTGATAGTTCAAAACCCAACAATGCCATATCTGTGGCCATGAGTCCAAAAGAACTACACGTTGGATCCTACAAGTCAAGCAAGGAGAACTATCGTCTGACCTCTGGCCACAAAGTCAAGGACTTAGTTTTTCTTTATAAGGCTTTGTATGGTCATGCCGACACTGATACTAGTTTCTTAAAATATGTAAGTCATGGTCGCACACAACGATCCCAGTCTAGTGCAATTAAGAACTTAGAAAGCACTTTTTTTTGGTAAAGCCACTACTTTTCAGTCCTCTCTTTTTAATCGCAATGCTAAACTCTGGAACCTCATCTCATCTCATTATCTCTAGCCGCTTTATCCTGTTCTACAGGGTCGCAGGCAAGCTGGAGCCTATCCCAGCTGACTACGGGCGAAAGGCGGGGTACACCCTGGACAAGTCGCCAGGTCATCACAGGGCTGACACATAGACACAGACAACCATTCACACTCACATTCACACCTACGGTCAATTTAGAGCCACCAGTTAACCTAACCTGCATGTCTTTGGACTGTGGGGGAAACCGGAGCACCTGGAGGAAACCCACGCGGACACGGGGAGAACATGCAAACTCCGCACAGAAAGGCCCTCGCCGGCCACGGGGCTCGAACCCGGACCTTCTTGCTGTGAGGCAACAGCGCTAACCACTACACCACCGTGCCGCCCCGTTTAAAGTCTTTCAAGGTTTTTGTTACTAATGTGTACAAGGATCACTTAATTAATCTTTCTGATACTGACAGGCCTTGCTCGTGGAGCCTCGGTCATAATTGTGGTTGCCATTGGCAACAATAGATTTTACTTGTGTTTTTCTTGTGCCAAAGTCCTTCAAGATTTTTAACATTTTAGTAGGGAGGTGCCTTGCATGGGACTCTCGGTCCTGTTCAAGCCTACCCTTTTGGACCTTCATTTTTTTCTTTTTTTTTTGTGGTTTTGTTGCATTTGCATGTCTTGTAAATTTGCAGTTTTGTTGTTTGAAGGCCAATGAAGCAGTTTTTTAAAAAAAGCGCAAGACTGGACATAATCTCTAGACTGGAAGGATCACATTACTTTCCCCTTTCAATCAGAGTAACGCTAGTTAATTGTAGGTGTCTGTGACTTCGTGAATGCAGAAAACAGCAGAACAAGGTATTTGACTGACCTCGGAAATGGGAGAGGTCGGAACTCGGAATTACAGTGTCTTGCAAAAGTATTCATCCCCCTTGGTGTTTGTCCTGTTTTGTTGCATTACATGCTGGAATTAAAATGGATTTTTGGGGGGTTAGCACCATTTGATTTACACAACATGCCTACCACTTTAAAGGTGCAAATTGTTGTTTTATTGTGACACAAACAATAATTAAGATGAAAAAACAGAAATCTGGAGTGTGCATAAAGTATTCACCCCCCAAAGTCAATACTTTGCAGAGCCACCTTTTGCTGCAATTACAGCTGCAAGTCTCTTGGGGTATGTCTCTATTAGCTTAACACATCTAGCCACTGGGATTTTTGCCCATTCCTCAAGGGAAAACTGCTCCAACTCCTTCAAGTTAGATGGGTTGCGTTGGTGTACAGCAATCTTCAAGTTATGCCACAGATTCTCAATTGGATTGAGGTCTGGGCTTTGATTAGGCCATTCCAAGGCATTTAAATGTTTCTCTTTAAACCACTCCAGTGTAGCTTTAGCAGTATGTTTAGGGTCGTTGTCCTGCTGGAACGTGAACCTTTGTCCCAGTTTCAAACCTCTGGCCGACTCAAACAGGTTTTCCTCCAGAATTGCCCTGTATTTAGTGCCATCCATCTTTCCTTCAGTCCTGACCAGCTTTCCTGTCCCTGCAGATGAAAAATGTCCCCACAGCATGATGCCGCCATCATGCTTCACTGTAGGGATGGTGTTCTCAGAGTGTTGCATTTGCACCAACATGGCATTTCCCATGATGGCCAAAAAGATCAGTTTTAGTCTCATTTGACCAGAGAATCTTCTTCCATGTGTTTGAGGAGTCTGCCACATGCTGTTGGGCAAACTCCAAACGTGTTTACTTCAGCAATACCTTTTTTCTGGCCACTCTTCCATAAAGGCCCGCTCTGTGGATTGTACAGCTTAAAGTGGTCCTATGGACAGATACTCCCATCTCCGCTGTGGATCTTTGCAGCTCCTTCAGTGTTATCTTTGGTGTCTTTGTTGCATCTCTGATTAATGCCCTCCTTGCCTGGTCTGTGAGTTTTGGTGGACGGCCTTCTCTCGTCAGGTTTGTAGTGGTGCCATATTCTTTCCATTTTGCTATAATGGATTTAATGGTGCTCTGTGGGATATTCAAAGCTTGGGATATTTTTATAACCCAACCCTGATCTATACTTCTCCACAACTTTGTCTCTGACCTGTTTGGAGGCTCCTTGGTTTTCATGTTGCTTGCTTAGTCGTGTTGCAGAGTCAGGGTCCTTCCAGAACAGGTTGATTTATACAGACATCATGTGACACTTTGATTACACACAGCTGTATCTTAATCAACTAATTATGTGAATTATGAAGTGCATTTGTTGGACCAGCTCTTATTTAAGGGTTTCATATGAAAGGGAGTGAATACTTATGCACACTCCAGATTTCTGTTTTTTTTTCCATCTTAATTATTGTTTGTGTCACAATAAAGCAACAATTTGTACCTTTAAAGTGGTAGGCATGTTGTGTAAATCAAATGGTGCTCACCCTCCAAAAATCCATTTTAATTGCAGCTTGTAATGCGACAAAACAGGACAAACACCAAGGGGGACGAATACTTTTGCAAGACACTGTACATTATTCTCAGCTACAAAGTGGTGAAAAAACATGTACACCTTGAAGTTTCTCTTTTGTTCAGAACATTATAGCCAGCTAAGTGTGTACCCATATAGTTTGCTTGTCATATCAGGAAACTGTGTCATCAGTTTTATAGATTTAACGACGTAACCTGTCTGCATGTTGTTGATTGATTGAAAGCAAATACTTGTACATACTTTGTTTACAGCTGATGCTGTGAGCAGCCATGTTGATTTGCATGTCTTGCAGCAAGCATGTGTTAGACTTCACTTCACCCTCCTTGGATGGTATCTGCCACGTGTCAAGCCCCTCACCCCCTCATGAATGATTTGGTCAGATACTTTGACATGCTAAGAGTAAAACGTTCTTTTGTTAGCTATGTTAGTTCTTCCAGCAAAATATCAGCACTGCGCCAAGTGTTCTTAAAGTCATATTCATCACATGATATCGATGTTCACTGCTGCTTTTCAAAAGAGGTTCAGCCCTTTTCCAAACACCGCCAGTCAAATTTCTAAAGCTGAAGAAAGATAAAAGAAAAGAGCTTTCATAAAGCTATTACACTGCCACCTTTTTCAATGGAATTAATGATTTCCTGCTTATTATTATGGAATGGAAACAGGGAATGGGGACAAGACTTGTCAGCACATGTCCCATTTAAAACATTGACATTATTATACTTTGCTTCAAGCCCACTATTTTGCTTACACCAAGCATTCATAACTCATTTATCCGTTGCATGCAAATACTGGCCAGAAAGCAGAACAGCATGCAGTTATTCATTATTATTACTTCCTCTTGCTTTCTACGTCCTCCAACTGACTGTAAATACCAGTGTTGTAGTCGAGTCACTAAACCTCGAGTCCACATCTAGTCTCGAGTCCCCAGTGTTCAAGTCCAAGTCAAGTAAGAAAATTTTGATCCGAGTCGAGAACAAGACTCCAACGGCACCATTTGACGGTGTCTGTCGCTGCCTTTATGTGAAAGCGTCTCTGCTGCTGTGTTGGACTAGCGTTCCTGCTCGACTGCCACATTTTAGTTAACAGGCTACAGATAAAAAGCTAGTTCATCGCTCAGTTAGCCCCACCCACTATCAACAGAGCAATGAACATAGCGTGTCACTTCCTTCTCTGGCTGGAGTCTTGCCAAATGACGATTGAAGTTCGAGGTCGTCCCCGTCGTCTCCTCGATAGTTCTTCTACATATGGAACACACAGCAGTGCATTTTTTCCCACTGCACGAGAAGTCTGTATAAACAAAGCGGACAATCCTAGCGGCGTCTCTCCAGGCGTTTTAGCGCCATTAACGTTAGTTTGTTCCTGAACATGATGTATGAACAGGTGAATGTGCATTCTCTTGCATAGAATTAGTATAAAAATTAATGTAGATATAAATATAAATATCTTATGGCAAATTATTATGGCATGTTACAAAAAAAATAAAGAAAAAATCAGAGTCCTCTTCTCCAGTTTACGAGTCCGAATGCAGTTAATGCACGAGTCCAAGTCAGAGTCATCGAGTCCTTAAAATTAGGGCACGAGTCGGGCTCGAGTACTACAAGCCTGACTGAAACTGAGAATTCAAAAATACTGGAAAACGTAATTAGATCTAGAAATATCATTAATAGGATAATGGTATAGTTTTGTACTTTGTCTTGTGGACATATTCACCCCCATTTTGAACTTTTTCCACATTTTGTAACATTACATCCTGGAAATGAAATGAGAATTCTGATGGCAGACAAGGCTGAATAACCATGCAATCTGTCTTGTTATATTTTTTTGTAAAAAAATATTTTGCATATTGATTCTTCCCTCGGGTGGCACGGTGGTGTAGTGGTTAGTGCTGTCGCCTCACAGCAAGAAGGTCCGGGTTCGAGCCCCGTGGCCGGCGAGGGCCTTTCTGTGC